>NW_024081136.1:938245-1078915 GCF_003009895.1 Hyaena hyaena
GGACCAGTTGGCGCGAGGGGACCTGGTGTGCAGGTATTTGGCAAGTACGGGCTTTCTATGCACCGAGCGGAGGTTTTTCCCCCCCGAGCGGAGGTTTTTCTGTTTCAGACTCTTTCCTTTTCCCCTCTCACTCCCCGTAGAGGGTAGAGGGGGATCGCCTCCCACCTTGGAGTCTCCGATCCCGGCCCGATTTTATCTTCTCCGGTTCGCACTCACATTAGAATGCTCTCTCAGTGGATTCTGCGTCTTTTTCTCCCAATCTCTCAGGTTTTGTAAGGTTTCCAATGACTTCAGATCTTTTCTGTGTGATGTATGGGCGCGAGTGCAAGTACGGAGCTCCTTACTTCTCCGCCATCTTGCCCTCTCCTCTCCTTTTGATTTTCTTAAACACTTTTGGAGAAGTAATTTTGCAGATAGTAGCCAGAATCAATTTTTTTTCTTTTCAGCACAATTTTCTGATGCCTAGTGAGATAGAATGTTGAAGTATGCTAGAAACAATGTGTTCAACATTTAGAGGAACCTAATAACCAGGTAGTAGCTCTAAAGGTAATTATATAATTTAATAGGTTTTAATTGATGCAGTTATGTGGTTGCTATCTCTGTTTTTGTTTTTGTTGTTTTTTCTTTATTTTTTAGGATATAAGGCAAGGTTACAAAGAACTGGTCACAGTGTCCTCTAGAAAAAGATATCCAGAAACATAGTTGTAAAACAGCTTGGGATTATTATGAAGTACAGGGATGGATAGTGCACACCGTGAGGAAGCGTGGAGCATCTCATTATTCTCATAGAGGATCTTAGAAAGAAGTTATTACAATATTTGGGCTTTGAGTAGGTGTTTTAAGAGAGTGCTCAAACAAGTGAGGCATTGGTTTAATTAGATGCCCTCAGGAACTGTGGATAGTTCTAGAGCTGAGTGAAAACCTCAGAGTAAAGAGTAAAGCAAAAGCTGGGATAGGGTGATGTTTGATATTTTAGGTTGACATGGTGATGTTTTTCTCTTAACTCAACATCATAAATTGTTCTTGTTTTGGTTTCACTTCATTATAGTCACAGAGTAATGTCTCAAATTGATTTTCTACAAAACCATGTATATTCAACAGGAGAACACAGTGGCTTAGCTCTTGGTTAGGTCATCTCCTAACAATATCAAGGCCTAGAATCCAGCAAGTCCTGAAATTTTAGGGGCGAATTTTCCTTTCCTCATGGATAAGCTATATAATAAATAGCACATTTGTCATAAAGTCTTATGGATCATTAAAATAAAATCAAAGAACCATGGTGATATAATTAAATTTGCAGCATTATGTTTTGTACATTAAAACAAAGCAACTCTTCTATGCTATTGTTTTTTTTTTTTCCTTGCTGTTGTCCACAATAAAAAGATACATAAAGCACTGTATGATCTAGTAGGGAAGGCTGGGGGAAAAATTTATAATAAGATTGTGACTTGATCTCATTGTTTGAACAAACAATCAATACAATAAAAAATGTGGTCTAATGACTACAGCCCCTCATGGAAAATAATTTATCATTGAAAAGCAATAGCTTTCTAATAATGTGACAATTATTATTTCTAAATCTCAAAGTCAGCAATAAAGTTTGAGATCTTCTATTTATATTCTAATCTTTCACTACGTTTACACTATCAATTTACTAGGTTTCATGTTAACCTTGGAGAGTTAAAGGACGCTCTTTGGAATAAATCAGCTGTTTGTCCTTCAGAACAGTGAATTCAATGAAAATACAAACCCATGAGAAGAACTACTGTTATTTTTTTTTTTAACTTTTTTAATGTTTATTTCTGAGAGAGAGAGAGAGAACAGGGGAGGGTCAGAGAAAGAGGGAGATACAGAATCTGAAGCAGTCTCCACGCTCTGAGCCAGCTATCAGCACAGAGCCCGATGTGGGGCTTGAGCCCACGAACCATGAGATCATGACCTGAGCTGAAGTCGGACGCTTAACCAACTGAGCCACCCAGGCACCCTGGAAACTACTTTTAAAACAGAGCTGCTGGATTATAATTTGCATATTCCTTAATTTCTTTTTTAAAGAAATTTGCTTATTTCTATTCATAATTTTTAATATAACCTGGCATCAGCATTACTAATGAATTTGTTATCACTGGTGAAAAAATACATATATGCCAACGTAGGCTTGGAGTTCAGTTCACTTCAAAAAGGAATTCTATGTACAAGTTACAGAACAGTGTGTGTAATGAAGCAGATCCATGTTGTTGAAATGATGTCAGGAGAGCCTGGCCGTTGTTTTCCCTGCTTAAAGTTGCATTAGAGACCACATATGTTTTGCACACAGCAAACATAACGTTTACTGGGAAATGTTAGAAGCATTCTCTTTTTTAAATGAGAGTTGAGCAGTGACGCCTGGGAGTTGTGCTGGGGATTGCAGGCACACAGTATTGAATGCATCAAAATAAAGTCCTAGTCCTCCTGGGGTTTTTGCCACTTTGGATCTTTCAGTGAAATGAATATTGTCTCTTGAACTTGTATCTGACGGGGAGATGTTGGTCAAAACGTCCAGCTTTCAGTTTGAAATGAATAGGGTCAGGGATCTAATATACGATATGGTGATTAGAGTTAACAACAGTGCATTGTATCCTTGAAATTTACCACAAGAGTAGATCTTAAGCATTCTCAAGACATGAAAGAAGGTGCCTGTAGGAAGTGATGAATGTGTTAATTAACTTGACCGTGGCAATCATGTCACAATGCATGTGTGTATTAAATCATAACATTATATACCTTTAAAAAATCATCACATTATACAACTTTTATTTGCCCATCATACCTCACTAAAGCTGAGGGGGAACATGAAAAATACAATTTTTTTCAAAAAGTTTGTTTAACTTCAGGAACCTCTGAATTGTATTATTTATATCTAGCAAGATTCAAGGAGATTTTTTTCAAAAATTAACCATATTTTTAATAAACTGGTATACAAGGAAATAATAAAATAAGCACACGTGATAGAAAAATGGGTAAAGAATCCTTTGACTAACTTAGATTATTGAGTGCCTATTGACTTAAAGCAGTATTCCATTACAGAATCTCTTATAATTTTTTCTCTTGAACATTCATTCTGCCTTTTCTGACCATAGCCTGATTTAGTGTCACCATAGGATTCTGAGTAAGAAGCTGATTTTCAGAAGAGTTATGAGTCAAGGAAACAATTTTTCCGTAAGTTAATTTGAATTCCATAAGATTCAGTAAGTCAGAAAATGTTATTGGATCTTTTTGTTAAATACAATGCTGCTCTACATTGGGTTAACTAATAACAAAACCTATATTAAAGTGATTTTTGTGAGTAATAAACATCCAGATTCTTCTGAGACTATATCTTACCATCTAGAAACAGAGGTAGCACTTTGTTCTCTTAAATAAGCTTTAAATAATATTCCCTAATGAGAAATGAACAGAGGAGATAAAACCATTATATTTTATCTTTTTACCATTGAATCAATCTTATATTGTAAATTTTGACTTTTAGATATAGAAGAGAATAAAGCAAAGATTAAAAAAATAAGATAAATGAGTCACCAATTATTAGATTTCATAAACTGACTAAAGTAGTTTATCATCTTTAGTATGTTTATAACAAGCTAAAGAAAAATTGTTCTATCAGGAAAAAAAATTTTGTTCTGGGTATTATTTGCTTCTATTTATTTTTGAACTTCAAAAAACAACATTGTATTGGTTGAATTAATTGAATAATTGCTAGCAGGTGATCATGTTATCTGTGATGGGAAAGAAAAGAATATACTGATTTTTTTTTTTAAATCCAATAGAATCTGTTTTAATTACCTTGATATTTTAGGAAAGGCCTATTGGAGATATTTAAAATCTATACTGACTTGTGTTGAGATCTCAAGTCTAATTAGTGATAAATCCCGATAACTTAAAATATTTGAGCAGCTTTAATTTAGTGTTTACAATGTACATGCTAGTTTTTTTCCTCAAATCTGGGTTCAGAACTCATCCAATTATTTTTTAGCAGAAGCTTTCTGGTATATTTTATCTTTAGCACTTCCCACATATGTATTTCTTTATAGTTTATTGGAATGGTTGACACTGATTTCTCCCACCATGATTACAAAGAATGAGAAACGTGAGATGAATAGAGATTACATGAAGAAAAACAAAAAGCTACAATATATCACATTGTCAATTAAAGATCAATTGTAAAATGAGATCCAGAGAAACAGAGTGCAGAGAATCAATACCAGAAAGTCATTATATCAATATTTAAGAACAGGTTGGGTGCCTTGTAGGATCTACAATTTAATGTACAGCAGAGAGATTTGAATGATTAAGGACTCAGACATCACTTTCTCGACTCAACAAGGGATTTTAACAGAAAAGATCAAGTTGAGCTGTGATCAAAACATATGGTACTTTCTTGGCAGTCCAAAGTACCCTAGTTTACCATTACATCTGGATATGGAATATTGGGTATGAAAATAAGACAATATATGAGATCCGACAAACTGTAAAAAGTCCATTTGTTCACTTCCTCCACTGTCTAGGATCTTCTTTCTTCCTTCCTTGCATCCATATTGTTCCTGTGAGAGGTGTCATACTTTTATGTAGTCAGGTTACTTTAGGCAAAATTGATGAATCCAATGGAGATCATTGGATCCAACCTTTCCCTTAAGTAATAATTATTTTCCCTAGGATTTGTGGACTCAGACTTTTAAAAGATCTGAGGCAGTCTCTTAGGTAACTGAAGCTAAGAAAATATAAGATTGGTAAATCCAAAGCTCTTAGAGGTCATGTGGATAGAGTAGGTATGTGTTGATAGCAAAAGAAATAAAGCCAGCATGCACAGCGGTAAAGAGTTTATTCCCTAGGAGCAGTTCTCTTGGCCAAAAATGCTTATCTAAACTTCTGCTTCAAGAGAATAGAAGGCCTGTCACTCCTCTACTGGTATCCAAAATTATCAATTAAAAGAAGTTTTAATGATTATATCCCTTTCCAGTAAACCAGCAGGGGTACAGCTGAATGTATTTCTAGCTTAATAAAAGTAAAAACTCCATTGCTGGCTTTTGCCTCCAACAAAGCCTTATGAACAAATTTAGGATGATCTAATGTATAAGAATAAATGTAGAAGGTCTCAGGTGGTCCTTTTTTCTTTAAAGCAATATTGCTATCATTGAAATTAGAGTCAGCAGGGAGCTCGTGCTGATATGGGGTTAAAAGCATCATCCCATACTGGGTAATCAATGGTTATTAGGTCAAGTTATGGTCTTGCAGTGTTTTGCTGGCTTGAAAGTGCTGTGGGTGAAAGAAACACAGGACAGCTTAGTTACAAATTACACTTTATACAATACATAGATAAAAAAAATCCTTACAAGGAGACTTTAGAGTTGCCTGGCTTTTCCTAATTTAATACACAAAAGCACTTAGAGGCCATATTGACAGTTGAAAACATGAACTAGGAAGCATTCCAATACTTAATTGTAGTTTCATATTACATTTTTTTAAATTTTTTAATGTTCTTATTTATTTCTGAGAGAGAGAGAGAGAGAGAGAGAGAGTGAGCAGGGGAGGGTCAGAGAGAGAGGGAGACACAGAATCCAAAGCAGGCTTCAGGCTCTGAGCTGGCAGTCAGCACAGAGCTCGACTCATGGCTCGAACCCACAACTGTGAGATCATGACCTGAGCCGAAGTCAGACACTCAAGTGATTGAGCCACCCAGGTGCCCCTGTAGTTTTATATTAAATGTTATTAGATCTAGTGAATATTTCAGTTAAATCAGTATGAGAATATTATAAACTGGACAGTTCTGATGACTTCTTATGCATGGCAATCTAGGGAGAGAAGAACAAACAATACTGGTAAGAAGAAAAAAAAAGAACTTTAAAAAACCCAGCAATTTTACCACTGAATGTGGAACTGCATTTAACATTTCCTTCTTAAAATCCTACAGTTTGAGGAGGAAAAAGTGAGGAAAATGAAACAAAGGTATTTCCTGGCATAAAATTTCTTTTTCTCTCAATGTAAGTTTTCACAATTAGCATAGATCACAACTGTCCCAGATCTATTTAACCTGTAAAAATGCTCACTTAAAACTCTGCTATAATTATCTAGTTATGAAAGATATTTATTTCTAATGTATATCAAAATAATCAACTCAAATTTGTATGTTGAAGAAAATTCTCAAAAGATATGAATTCTTGGCAGACTTAATGTTTAAAGTAGTAATAGCTCTTGATGCACCTAAAAGAACAACAAAATCTTGTCATGTAGGTGAATATTTTTAATACAAATAATCAGAGCTATCATTGATTGAGGAAAGTTCATTTCATGTACATGATCTAACTTAATTCCCACAAGCTTAAAAAGTATAATTCCCATGTTACAGAATAGTAAAGAAAATATAAAGTTAAAAATAAAACACTTGATTTACAACCCACTTTTTCACTAAGCAGTTTTTATGTATTTGTTTCATTTGAACTGTGTGGTGGGTGCTGTAGATTAAATAACAAAGTTAATTACTGTCCTTTCTATTAAAGGTCCCTAAAAGTTGCACAGCATGTTTCACTGGCAAGAATTAAACTCGGTTGTCTTTGAGCCACCATCCTTGATCTTTGTGCAATATTCTACCATCTTCCTCCTGCCTTTTCATTTGCCTTGATACCAAAAACATTAAAACACAAAGTGACATGAAATAATTGAAATCAGACCTAATTCTAAAGGGTTTTCCCATTTTGCTACACTAATATGTGGGAGTCTTGGGTTTTAAGAGAATAAAAGGTCAGCAGTAAGGCCAATGAATCGAAAATCTTCTGCCAGATAAGACAAGCAGTGTGCAATGGGATCTCTGATAGATGGGGATAAATAGAAGGCATTAGATCATTTGCTCCCTGAGCACTTTCCAAAATATCTTTCTCCTAAGTTCTTAACCTGGTGTTTGCAATTCAAAAGGCATCATGATCTTGTAGACCTTTCCCAATTACAGGTCTCATTTTTAGTCTTTGAATCATAAAAAAACAAACAAACAAACAAAAAAAACCTTCCTTTTTATTTCCTGACCAATTTTCCACCATATTCAAAATCCCTGTAAGGTGCTGTGTCATCTAAAAGGCTATATTCTTTCTGAAATAAATTTTCTTTGAGGTCTCTTGTTAATTTTCTTCCCTAGCCCAAATCCCATTTATTAAAAGTGCTCCAACAGTGGCAAAGCTTTCTTGAGTGATCCTGAAGAGGATAATTTTCATATAGATAAAATGGCTAAAGGAGAGAAAAATAGAATCCTAGTTCGGTTGCCTCTTCAATTAGGTTGGCATGGTCTACTTAGTTGTAATCTATTTAACTGCTTCCAAAGCTGTTACAAACCCAAACACCATAAAATGAAACTAAAACTTGCAGAATTCTGTGACTTAAACTACATTCTTCATCTAAAATGTCTTCAGTGTGGGTTATACTGTAAGTGTCAAAGCAAAGATATTTTTTAAAAATGCACTAGCTTTCAATAAGTGAAAGTGACAGTGTTCTATTTTGTATATTAATTTAACCTTTGAAAAATCCTAGGAGATCGTATTATTATCCCTATTTCATAGGTAAGGAAAATGAGATGGAAGAGAAGTAGATAACATGACAGACTCTCATATTTAAAAAGTTATACAATTATGATTTAGCCTACAGAAATATTCATCATGTAATAACAATGTTTAAAAAAAAGATAATGTAATTTATGTGACCCAGTATAAGACTACAAAAAAACTAAAGTCTGTTGAGGTCATTTTTAGGTGCCCATCTGCTTTCACTATTTTGGCTGAAATAACTGCCAACCTCTTCTATATTAGCCCACCAAGCTATCTGGCTTGTCAATTTTAAAAATGCACTAATTTTAATTAACCTACTATTTCAGCCACTTATTTCCTAATTTATTCAGGCTATAAATATGATTTATTCTACAAGTTTAGTATTTAGAAAGCATTGCCTGGAATTATTAAATTAAATTTAATACTACTTAATCTGTCTCCTGCATTTTATGACTTTTAATTAACTGCCCAATATTTTTTAAAATTTTACTTCATCAAAAATAAAATCTTTTCTTTTGAACATATAAAATCAGCCCAGTGCCCATTACTCCTGCATGCAAGTACTTTTTGATTTATAATCTCAGTAACCTAAGAGGATCTGGATCAGTTTATCAATTCCATTTTTAAATTTATTCATGCTTTTAGATAATACTCTGACATATAGGAACTTCTAGCAAATTTTGTTCTTTTTTTTATATTTTTTATTTTTTTTTTATAGGAGAGAGAGAGAGACAGCGTGAGCAGGGGAGGGTCAGAGAGAGGGAGTCACAGACTGAAACAGGCTCCAGGCTCTGAGCTGGCAGTCAGCACAGAGCCGACGCGGGGCTCGAACCCACGAACCGCGAGTACATGACCTAAGTGAAAGTCGGACGCTTAACCGACTAAGCCACCCAGGCACCCGCAAATTTTGTTCTTTAAATTGAGAAAATGTTGTGACAGCTCTCTTCAAAACACTACCCTTACAAAGGGAAATAAGATTCTTATTTCTGGCTTTTCTCTTTTAGAGACTTTAGCTTTTAAAACAATGCAAAGGCTTACAGGGGTGATTGCTTTAGTCTAAAGGTGCCTTATTGACATGATATATTTTACAGGGTAACCATTCAATTCCTTTCTGGTTTAAAAAAAAAAAATTAAAGGAAATCACTAATGACCACACCAATCCATTCTATTTTCAAACACCTGTACTGTGATTTGTGACTGCTCTCTCTTCTGATAGTAAAAAGTTGTCATTCCTTTCCCTCATGCCATACCCACACAAACATACATCCACAAACACACAGACGCATGTGTACAAACACAAATGCAACTTTATTAGTGTGTGTGTGTATATATATGAATCAATGAATATATATGTGCATATATATGTATCGCTGAATGTGTATACATGTACATATATGTATATATAGCTCTTTCTTACTTTATGCAGGTGTATCTATAAGTATATATGCATATATGTAAATAAAACTAAATTGAATAGGTTCACAAATACACATTAAATGGCATTTGATAGTTAAAAGAATTTTACATCTGAAATATCCTAAGCCATATCCAATCATATACTTGGTCATGCAGATAATGTCCAATGGCTTCACTTTTTCCCTTTCTCCTCCTCTACAGCCTTTGGTGCTAGTCTTACATTCATACTTGCTCCGAAGCTGTTGTTTGTAAAGCCACATTTCAACACTGCATGTACATGGGATGAGAGAAAAAAGTAGAGCCTGAGAAAGTGCCATAATTACAATTTTATAATGTTGGCTTCCTAAGCCTGTCTCTAGGAACCATAATTAATGCAGTACATCCGTTAGCTTCTCTCAGGGGTAAAAGCAAGGATCTAATTGAAACCTTGTAAAGCAGTTTCACAGGTGAAATGGAAAGAATATTGGCATTTATCTTCCAGCCCCACCTTTACACAGTCCCAGATTATTAATATTTCATAAAATGTTGTAAACCTCATGCTAATATCACTACAACTGATGCATTTAGGTCAATAATGACAAATGAATCTTTAATTGGTAATGTTTAATAGAATTTCTGGAATGAGGAGCTACAGATTCTGGAAATGATTCTATAATTAGTAATAGTCATTTTGTGATTCTGAAGAACTTCTAGATAAGCATATATAAATTTAAGACAAGAAATATTCCATATTCTAGTTAAGTAACAAGTTGATCCATATAAAGCTGGTACTGACAGCCTAGATAAAATAAGCTAGCCTTTTCTTCCCCCACACATATTGTGTCTGGTGTCACTCTTGTAAATAATGCAGATAGGAGTCTCTGTTTTAATTGTGAAAATAGTACCTATGTCTTCAACTTCCACCTCCGGTCTTCCTCCTCCTACCTGTGATGCAAAATAGGAAACCTGAATTCTGAACTCTGCTTGTTTTCTCTTTTTGAAGAAACTTTACATGTTCCTGAGGTTTTAGGCACAAATTTAAATCTCATACCCAGTAGGTGCTATCATCAAAGGAATTTAGTTACTGTAGGGTTCATTTACTGCAGAAGCATTTACTGAGCATCTACCACAGGCTAAACAGTATATGTTCCACAACCAATCTCCGGTGTATAGACAGGTTCACTGGCCTTTCGCATAAAGAGCTTATCTTCATAATTGTTCAGTTTATTGTCTAATATCCATGTGACTTCTTTTTTGAGCTGTGGATTATTTTGTAGTATAGTTCCAAATTTCCAAATACATGGGAATTTTCCAGTCATTTTTTGTTATTGATTTCTAGTTTAATTTTATTGTGGTGAGAGATCTACCCTCTTTGATTTTAATGTTTTAAAGACTGATGAGATTGAGTCAAAATATGGTCAACTTTGTTAAATAATCCATGTGCACTTAAGTGTTTATATAATTGTATTGAGCAGTGGTTTAATATTTCCATTAGGTCAAGTTTCTCATTATTTTTCAGATTTTCTATATATTTTTTACAGTTATTGTCTTTTTCTACTTCTTTGAGCAGTTGCTAAGAGAAGTATATTAACTTCCCTACTCTATGTATTGTCAATTTCATCTTGTGATTCTGTCTTTTTTTCCTTTCTTTGAGACTCTGTTATTAGGTCTATACAAATTTAGAATTATAATTCTCTAATAAATTTAACCATTTACTCTTATAAAACATCTCTCTTATTAACACCAATGTATTTGGAATAAAATCTGCATAAACTGATATAAATATTTTAATGCAGCTAAACCAGCTTTCTTTTGGTTAGTGGTACATATTAACTTATTAGGTCATGTAACTTTGGTATCTTTCTACCTTAAGTGTATCTCTTATATGCATAATATAGTTAGATTTTCTTGAAATTTGAATCTCTCTTATCTTGAATTGATTAGTTCATTTACATTTGGTACAACTACCATGGTATTGCATTTAAATCTACCATTTTATATTTTACCTGAACTATGTTTCTTTTTCTTTCTTTTCTTCTCTTATGTTGACTAAATTTCATTACCCTATTTTTCCTTTCTGCGCTTGACAGTTACTCATTTTCTTTACTGATTTTTTTATTGGTATCCTAGAAATTCCATTATAAACTTTGACTTACTGAGTTCTTATATAAATGTATACTTTAATTGGGGGTTAACATGCAATTTGAAAAAGCATTTAATGTCCAAATATAAACAGTTTTTACTTTTACATAAGCATTTTAATATGTTTTAGCTGTATTTAGTATAAAATCTTTGAATGTCAGGAATGTACTATTTAGTTAAAGCATAAGATATCTGTATGCAAGAGTAAATTAACAGTACACAAGTTACTGTGAAAGCCAGGATTAGATCTACTTTTTCTCACTCAGCAGGATCCTGCAAGCTTTGTTTATTAGCTGTCACATATTCAAAAAATGACCTTAATTTTCATTTTTCATATGAATTTTCAGTATCCTGTTAAAAGTCACAAGGTAAAGAAGACAAAATCCCAAGAGATTTAAAGTTAAAATAATTATAACAAGTATAACTTTAAAGATTATAATAGACAATATTCTTATCTGGTCATAAAGAATGAGTTTTAAAAGTGCTCTTGGTTAAAGGGAGGAAAAAAGCTTTGGTAAGAATTTGGTTATTAACCTAGAGCTTTCCACTACACTGATCATAGGAAACTCCCAGAAATAATATTACGTATTCTAGTGTTGAAGATATAGTTTTTAAATTTTCCCTAAAAGATTCCTTAGTATACTATTATCTGTGGAGAATGGTGATAGCGTAGTGTAGCAGATGCTGCTGTTGCTTAGTCTTTGTCTTCTCTACCTTGTCATTTTGGTGGATTTCTAAACACAGTAACTAATATCTGAATCACTTTGCCTCAAAGTGAGTCTCTGTGGAAGCTTAAATTGTTGTACTGCAGATTTGGTGTCACAGAGAAGTCATGGCTCATCAAAAGAGCTGTCTACCCAAAATTGATCCGAGTTGGGACATAAATACTCCAACTCTCTCAGCCATTAGGGACCATGACTTGGAGAGTTCCTCACGTAGTTTAAGCTCCAGTTGCCTATGATCGTAACTTGTTTGGTAATGTATCCTTCATTAACTCATCCCCTTCGCTATCTCAATGTCTACTTCATTACTTGGATTTCCTGAAATATCTCACAGATAAACTACTGACATCATTTTCTAGGTGTCAGTTTCTGGAGGAGCCCAAATTAAGACAATTTGTACTAGAAGTGGTTTTTGGAAGCAGAGCTTCAAGATAAAATTTTGAAATTGTGTCACTTGGTGAGTAGATTCTTCTAGGCCCCCATTACTAGTAGTAAGTAGGGTAATGAAAACTCCAGGGATGCTACAGCATTATGATAACCAAGACACTTAGCTCTGGGGAATTAGGATACAAATGAAATAAAAGGCACTGGCTTGTGTAATATCTCTAGAGATATGGGACATAATGATTATAGGAGTGGTAGAATTTTTTGGTCATTAAGTAATTTCTAAAAATTCCCTGAAGGTCATTGTCATCTGATATGACAAGGCAAGCCACAGTCTGTAGCAGCATTAAAGAAACTCTCACATCCTGTACCTAGTGAGCACACTGAGCTGAACATCGGGCCCCCAAACAAAGGTAAAAGAAAGCTAAATTCACATCTTGGCAAGTCTTCTATATTCAAGTCAGAGCCCTGATAAGGGAAGGATGGGACTTTAAGACCTTAAATGAGATGGCTAGGTAAAATGTTTGAGAACCTTGACCCTGATATTTCCTAGAACCCCCTGGGCTAGCAGAAATGCCACACACTTCTTACCAGACAATAATAGCATCCCTTCTTCTGGAGACCATGCAAAGACTTCACCCGAGGCAGTTATCTTGTACAATCAGAGCTGCTCCTAAATTCCCTGATTGTTTCTACACCAGTAATTATGATTATGGCTCAGCCTGATCCAACTGGAGGAGTATTGTAACTGTTGTATCACTTAGCGATTGCTGCATAACAAATTGCTACAAACTTAGTGGCTTAAAATAACAAATATAGATATATATAGATATGGATATATCCATACAGATATATACATATATATATATATGTCAATATATATATATATATACACACACAGAGATAGATGATAGATATATCTGTATATATATTGCACATCTGTTACACATATATATGTGTGTGCATATATATGTATGTATATGTGTCTATGTATGTGTATATCTATACCTATACATATATACATATATATACAGCCTTTTCCAGAAGAGACTGCATCCTCTCAAGGAATACTCTATAAAACAAAGCAAGTACACACAATACCAAATTTCATAATCTTTCCTCAAAGGGCCCTAAGGGCCCGCTTTTATAATTTGAAACGTATTACAGACTCTGGGCTAACCATATGCTAGGGAGCTCAAAATGTCCTCATAGACCCCTAGTTAGGATGCAAGCACATGGGGTCGGATGATAGATGGAATGTTGGCCTTTAGTCATCTCATTGTGGATCCAATGATTCCACAGGGCCCTCACCTGTGACATTGCTCAGTCCATGAATGCATAATCAAGATGCATTTACTTGGTTCACAGGGTTCTTATATTTGCAACTTGACCTGTAAAGGAGGGCTATAATGGTAGGCAAGTTCAAATGAAAGCCTTCTAAGCAGGTTAGTAAATTACTTGCAATGCTATATCCCAGGTAGAAGAGAAGAATGGCAATGGCAGAGACCTAAGGATATAATGGTGGTAGTTATTATTTTAATTCTACTTAATTGATAGGTCTACATATTGTCTCCCCTAAAAAAAAAAAAAAAGAAAGAAAGAAAGAGAGAAAGAAAGAAAAAATAGAGCATGGCAAATGATAGCAAGTAGCACACACTTAACCAGGTGTTATTTCCAGTCACAGCTGTTGTGCCACATGTGGAACTTTACTAGAACAGATCACTACAGCCTTGAGCATTTGATATACAGCACTTGATCTGGGAAATGTGCTTTTTACCTCCAACACTAATCAGGAAAGGGGATTAGAAGCGGTTTACATTCAGCTAGAATAGATGTCACTATATGCTCATGGTCTTGCCCCAAAACAGCATTAACTCTACTAATTTTACCCAAATATCACCAGAAGGAGTCTAGATCATTTGGCCATTATATGGAATATATAGTGGTTCTCCTACTTAATATCATATTAAAGAATTAATAATTATGAGTTTTCTTTTTTCAGTTTTTTAAAATGTTTATTAATTTTTGAGAGACAGAGTGTGAGCAGGAGAGGGACAGAGAGAGGGGGAGACACAGAATCTGAAGCAAGCTCCAGGCTCTGAGCTGCCAGCACAGACAGCAGGACTTGAACTCATGGACCACGAGATCATGACGTGAGCTAAAGTCGGCCAGTTAACTGACTGAGCCACGCAAGCCCCCAGTTATGATTTTTCTAAAGCAATTAAGCAAAGGGAGGTCATGGTTCATGGTCCATAGTCAAAGGTTTAGTCAAACTGATGGGAACATTAAACCTGTCTTGGTCAGGGCTCACAAAGTGAATGAGCAGGGCATCTCATATAATATCACCTCTGATCAAAGAACCCATTTTCAGAAAATGAACAATGAATGCGTGAGTGTATAATTCTTCAGTCCCAGATATACCACATCACTTAGAAGCTGCAAGCCTAATAGAATGTTAGCATGGCCTCTTTAAATGCAGAGTGAGACACCAGGTTGGAGATGATGTCGTTCGTGGTTGAGGTGAATATTGCCCTTTAAGGAATGGGATAAATTGAATAAAAATTATCAATTATGTGGTGTTATAGCTCTCATAGAATAAATACATCTAAGAAACAGAAGATAGAAAGTGTTTCTTCTCACCACACTTCCAGGTGCTCACATTAGTACTTTGTACTCCCTATGCCTATAATTTTAAGCTCTGCTGGGCCAGAGGTCCTGGTTCCCTGGGAGGACTCTTCTAATAGGTGACACAGTAAAAGTTGCAGAAAACCTAAATGCAGGACTGTTACCTGATCACTTGGGGTTTCTCCTAACTGAAGACAAGAAAGCAAAATGAAGAAAATGTTACTATGCTAGCAGGAATAATAGAATCTGATTATCATAAGGAGATAGGATTGCTGCTATATGATGAAGGTAGGAAGAACTATGACTAGGATTCAAGATATTCCCTGGGAAGTCTTCAGGTGCTTTTATGATGAGTGATATCCATTAATGGGTAATTACAACAAGGATGCCTCACAAGGGCATGTTATCTGGGGGTACAGATCCCTAAGGGATCCCTAAGGGATGTTTACTTATGAGGCAAGACCAGTGAAAAGACTGGCTGAGAGTGAAGGGAATACAGAGAATTGTAGTTCGTGAAGGGGAGAGAATGTGTTAGCTTGTCCCACTTCTTGTTAAATGTTTTCAAAGAAACTGTGACTGGCCACCATATGAAAAACATTGATAATACTGATATCTCAAGTGAATTTAGGATGGTACCTGGGATGATTTGTCCAGGGCAAGTAAAAGGTTACAGATGATCTTGGTGCTCCAACCATGACCCTTGGAGTCTCCTCATTTAGTGCATACTAAGTGATTTTCAACTGTAAGCATTATCTCTTTGCCCAAAGGTTTATCTGGAACCTTCTCTGTCCATGTTCACAGCAGGAAGATAGTGACAGAAAAATAACACTTCTAGAATCAGTCCTGTACTATGACTTCCAAGAATTAATTTAAAAATGGTCCCAAAAGGAAATGTGTCTGAGCCGTATAATCTGCATGGTTCCCAACTTCTAGTTGCCTGTGGTAGCAACTTGCTTGACTGAATCTTTGTCTCAAAGCCTGTCCCTCAGAAAATCTAAATTAATACAGACGAGTTTTGAGATCAAACTGATTGAAGTTCTAAATTTCATTTGGAAATATCTTTGTAATATTTTCCCCTTCTCTTTTCTTCTTCCCATCCGTCCCCTCCTTCATTTTGCAAACAAAGTTTATGTTAGGACATAATTTATTTTTGCAACTTAATAGTGATAAATTTCTAATAACATTAGCTACCAAAATTGTATAGTAAAATTTATTTTATAGAATATTTATCAGTAATAACTAGACAAGGTGTCTGGTTTTATATCTGGAATGTACTAGATGCTCTTTAAAGTTAACATTAATTGTGTAATTTTACATGATAATCTACACAGCACATGCTAAGAGTAGTTGATGTTAAAATGTATTCACTAAAAGACATGTATTTGAATTTTCACAGCAGTCTGATTTATAATAGGACCAAACTGAAGCTATCTAAATTGTCAATAAGACTAGAATGGATAAATAAACTGTAGAATAGTTGTTAAGTAGAGTACCCTGCAGCAATAAAAATTAACAATATACAACTTTAGCAACAATATGAATTATTCCCACAAATACTAAGTTTGAAACCTCATTTAAAATAGAGTCGGGGGGTGGGGTACCTGAGTGGCTCAGCTGATTAAGAAACTGACTTTAGCTCAGGTCATGATTTCATGGTTTGTGAGTTCAGGCCCCACATTGGGCTCTGTGCTCACAACTCAGAGCCTGGAGCCTGCTTCAGATTCTGTGTCTCCCTCTCTCCTCTCTCTCTGCTCCTCCCCTGCTGGCTGGCTGGCGCACTCTCTCTCTCTCTCTCTCTGTCAGAAGTCTATAAACTTTAAAAAAATTATTTAAATAAAAATAAAATAGAGTCAGGGGGCCGGAAGGAGGCACTCATGCCCTACCACTCACAGTCAGTTGCAGACCCCAACACCAAAAGAGGTACTTTGCATTCTCAACAGGAGAAGCCTCCTTTACTACTCCAACAGGAGGCAGGAAGAATTTCTCCTTGCCCAGCAACAAGCTCAGCCAATAAGAAAAATACCACAATTCAGCCAATGAGAAACCATCACCACCCTGAACTCTCACTCTTTTCCAATGGACTTTCATTCAGAGGAGCCCCTCCCAACTTCCTTCTTTTCTCTATATATAAGCTTGCCTATGGTTTGCCATAGTTTGCATGTCCCAAACTTTGATCCCTATTCTATTCCTGAATAATCCATTTTGCTGGTAAAATAACTGGCCATTCTATTTTCAAGGTCAACAATGTTGAACGAAAGAAGCCAGTCACACATACAAAAATACATACTATCCTTTATGTTCCAAGTAATCAATGCTGTCAGCACTCAGGATAGTAATTACTTGGAGAGACAGGTAGAGAGAGGAAGAGGGCATAATGAGGGCTTTTGGTGTGTTAACAATATTTTGTTTTTTGATGTAGTTACTGGTTATACAGGGTTGTTAAGTTTGTGAAAATTTAGTGAGCTTTATACTTAGGCAAAGTTATGTGTATGTGTATACACATAGTAATAAAAGGTTAAGAGAGTTAGAGTTAAAATCAGAGATTTTGTTCTGTAGGTTATCTGGCACAACTGGCTTTTACAAACAGTAGAGTTCATTATTTAAATACATCAAAATATTTCCTTTGATATGCATCATGATTTCAACTGAAGTACTTTATTACTGCCAGGTAATTGATTTCTATTGTATCACCATCACTTGGGTAGTTTTGTGGTATTTGAAACTCCAAAATCCATATAATATGCATCAGAACACTTTTTTTACTCAGTTAAAATTCATGACAGGCTTGACAGGTTCTGATTCAAAACATTAAATGTATCCTTCAAATTAATTTCTATGATATTACTTTGAAATGCTTTAAAATTGGCTTTCAACTTTTTAATTTCATTACATAAATCATAACAGACAGACAATATTTCCTGGACATTTACAATCTCATTATATTCTCTTCTCTCTCTCTTCTTTTAACTTTTACTTATAGTTCAGAAAACCTTTCTTATCATTATACCTTAACATAAAATGATAAACTTTATAATAGTTAATATTCTGCCTAGACAGAGATTTGGATGGTTATAACGATGAGGGAAAGGTGACTAGAGTAGACCATGAAAGATGACTTTCTCTACATTAATAAAGTCATGCACACTTTATTTACTGAAGATTATGTTTACCAAGGACATAAAAGATGTTTATTTTTAATAACAAATCTTTCTCAATTAATCGATCTGTTCATTCAACATATATAAGGAAACAATTATAACCAAGTAATTGGATTTGCTCTCAAAGAGCTCATTGTCTAGAGGTAGATAGAGCAAAAATGTGTCAGTTGTGTCTCACTGGTCTTATTAGAAGTATTGACTAGAATTTTGAGGTCTTTCTAGGCAAGTACTGTTAAGCCTTTCAAGGGTAGTAAGTGAGTTATTTTCTCATAATTTATTTAGATATTGAGGCCAAATTAGTGATTAGGGTCATTTTCTATTCATTCATTCATTTATTTTTAGCCCCAGGTTTTCTCTTCCACCCAAGGTCTGCTCCTAAAGCACTTTGTTTCCACCTGGAGAAGGCCACAGTAAATTTATGCTGCTTTCTTCACATGATAAAGCTACTGACACAAGATCCAAAATTTATTTCCTCCATTAGTTTAACAAAGCCTTGATCTCTGAAGTGATACGTCATGCTCCTAATAAAGATGAAGGGAAGCAAATAAGAAAACACTTTCCAAACAAAATGATAGGAGTTAAAACTGACCTACATACTAAGGCTCTTGAAGAGATGAAAATGTGCTGAATGGCAGAGTAGAGAGGAGGGTGGTGTTGGGGAAAGAGATCTGGAAAATTTTCACTGTAGTGACAAACTCCTTGAAACTGGGCTTCCTTCCTAAGTGGTAGAGACCTCTCAGAGAATATACAGATGCATAAAGTGAGCTCTATATGCCGCTTGATCTTTTATGCCCAAAGGAATGCACTGTGCTTTGCATCAGAGGATGCCTATAATCCTTTATATTCCATCACATCCATCCTGGGAACCCAGCCACCATGTTAGGAGGCACAGACCACATAGAGAAGCCAGTGATAGATAATCTTGTCAATGGTTTCACCGAAGGTCTTGGCTAACAGCCATTATTATCCATAAAATAAGTGAGTGATCAAGTCTTTGGATGATATCAGAGCCATTCCAGCTGACACCTAGAAGAACAAGAATGAGCTACCCACATTGAACCCTGCCCAAACTACAGATTGGGGAGTATAATAAATATTTTGGGTGATTTAAAACAAATCTGGCTGTAGTAACTAGAATGATCAATATGACTATGTGAGGCAAAGTAATTCTGAAATGAAACTCTGAAATGTCTCCTGAAAGAGCCTGCAGATTAATAAGTCAGTATAAGATAAGCACATGAATTTCTAGAAGACAGAATATTATTCTTAAAATGTTAATCATAAAAGCACATGGTCATAAGGGTTGTTCGGCTGAGAAAGGAAATGCACCCATGTCGGAGTCAGAAAATAACTTTGTGGAAGAGGTGGTATCTGAGATGTGATACAGAACATTTGTTTCCAGGAAAAGTGTGTTTTGATTCATATACAAAATTTGTACTTTCATGGTACTTTACTTTTTTAGTACTGTAGCATAAACCTGACAAATGTAGTTATAAAAGATTTTCCCCATTCTCTGTACTCTGTTCATATACACAGATTAGAAAGTATGCCATGAGGATCCCTCCATATGGGTTCTGTGGTAAAAAAAAAAAAAAAAAAAAAAAATTCTGTACAGTATATGCAAAGACATAAATAAGGTATATTGCTTCACATCTTTACTTAAGAGAAATTTGGGCTTAGGAGGCACTTGGAGCCCCTGAGAGTGCATATCACTTGAACTGACATCCTATTAGAAAAATAACCAACCCAACTGTGGTTATTTCAAATACCAAGATAACTTAAATAACATTGCAAGTATAACTTAAAATTTTAACCCACATGTATGAAATATCCCCATTAGAGAGTTTGTGAGCTGAGTAGTTAAGGAAGGGTAGAAGCCAAAGTTGCTCACAATTAGATATACAGATATTTTTCATCTCTTTTCCACCTTCCAGTTAAGTTCTTCCCAATTGCTGGTGAATGTCCCAATGTGAATGCCTATATGAGAATTAGCTTCTGACTACCTAACCGTAGTCCTTATTATGAATAGCCTTATATTGCTAAGCTGTTTTAATTCACATCTAGAATTTTCTAAGTAATGAAGTAGCCTCCAGGCTAGCTGGGACACAGGCTGTAGGAGTTTCAGAATTTAGGTATTCCTCATAAACCTCACAAACCTAAACCTGAGATCTCTACAGACTGTGTAACGCTTTTTTAGCCAAAATTTATCGTAAAGAATTTTTGCATGACTGAAATTCATCAGATTATTAACTGTTCATTTTGCAATATTGAATAAAAGAAAAAATTGAAATATCTAAAGAATAATATTAAATATTCTAGCATTCAGATATAAATAAAGTATATGACTCTTAAATTTCTTATTTAGTGTGTCTATCCCCAGCGCACCCATTCTAATAGCAAAGCACTAAGAAATTTACTGACTCAATTGGTACTATCATAATTTGTTGACACTTCAGCACTTAACAAGGCTAAACCACACTAAAAACATACTTATTTATCCTGCATTATGAAGGCTAAAACCAGTGAATTAGCCCACAGACTCTCATTCACTATAGACTTGCCTAAAGTCCTATATTGATGAACAGTTGTATAACCATATAGAAAATTCTGCCCTCTTGATGGTTAATTGTTGTGAAGAGGAGTATGGTATTTCATCAACAGTTAAGAGCATAAATGTGAATATTTGCCATATTTGCAATTAAAATAAAGTTAACTATAATGCACAGTGGTCTTCAACTGAAGTAACTTGCCTTCCCCTAGTATTACATTTCCCAGCATGTGGAGAAATTGAGGTTGTCCCAGCTAGGTGGCATCTAGTAGGGAGAGACCAGGAGTCCTGCTAAATTTCCTGCAATATAAGAACAGCTCCCCTTGCTAAAGAATTATCTGTCCAAAATGTCAATGCCAAGATTCAAATTTATTACATATGTCCTGGAAAGAAAACAATTATTTTAGATGATAAACATTCAGATAACAATTATATTAAATTCTCATACTTTTAATTTTTAGATGACATTTTAATGTAAGGAAATCCAGAATATTAATGAGCTTGAATAATATTTCTTAAATAGAAAACTGTTGACCCACTGAGGTTCAAAAAGACACCTGAAAAAAAAAAACAGTAGTTTAGGTGAATAGAGATGAATGTATGAACTCCTAGGCATAAAACTAACTGGAGGGATATTGGGAAGAGTAATCTGATATGTTTGTAAAGTGGTTTCAGCTTAACTCCTCTTGGGTGTATGGGGGAATTTGCCCCATAAATGGAGGAATGAAGGTGGTGGTTTTAGCAGCTTTGTGGAGGCATCATTCGTGCTTGGAGGCCAAGATTCTTACTTAGGTGAAAGCATATTTTTGGCTTCCACTCCCATCATTTCAGCCAGTAAATTAAGAATTCACTGGAAGAAGCAATCTAGAGATGATAAAATTGGGGAAAGAAAAAGAAGAGAGAAGAGAGAGAAATAAGGAGCTTACACATGTTAACATTTGAAATAGTCTCTGTCTGGAGATACAGCTTTCTAAGCGATGGTACTGGAGAAAGATTATAGCCATGCATTCTTTGTATTCTGCACTTGGTACCTCTCTCTTGTGTGACTTAAAGGAACTAACCTTGAAGACATGATTCTTGCATAAAAGACTAGAAATTGAATAGAAAGAGAAAGTTGTAAATAAATTCCTAAGTTTAAAAAGATGGCTACCTTCCCATACTATGCAAAATGGCTCTTTTTGAATGCTGAACGTTTGAATTCTGAGAAAGCTCATTTTATAATCTAAGGTGTGCAATACAGCCTTATATTTTAAATGTAATTTTAACAGAATTGATAAATCCTGTATAATTATTCCATTAACCTCTGTAAACATTCTCACTTTCTCCTGCAACTCAGTAGCTGAATAAAAACAGGCCCCCAGGACCTCATTTACTTGTTATACCTGTCTCATTTACAAGCCAATTAATTTACATTTTCAGCATTTCAATTACATGGCTCCATTAATGCCCCAAATAATCTATAGTGAATAGCTTTCTAAATTCAAACTATTATGAAGCTCTAAAATTCTGTGTTTTCTGTCATTTGATATAAGCCAAAAAGTACATGTTAATAAGACATAGGACAGAAACCCAAATGGAGCAGTTTACTATTATTATCAAAAGCCATACAATTATTCTGTTTTTCGGATCCTCAAAACACAATATTCAAATGTATATGTGTCATTCATTGTCTAAAATAATGCTTTGCTTATGTATGTAGAAGGTTGGAATGCATGATAGGGAAGATTCCTGCCTGTTCTCAAAGCTATGTTCCTCTCCTTCCTGGGTACATAGCTGGGCAGGTGAGTCTAGCCATGCAATGGAGATCTAGCTAATGGAATATGAACAAAAGAGAAATGTGCACTTCCTGGTCTGGAGCATGAAAACCTCCTCGGGTGTGATCTTCCTGGTTTGTTTGTCTCCCTTCTAGTAGCCTAGAATGGAGACTATCCCAGGGTCATGTGGGCCTTTAAATTTCTGCCTAAATGAGAACTGTCTGGCTATCAAGCACCTGCTTTGGTCTGTTACATGAGTAAGAAATGAACTTGCAGGGTGCAAGTCATGAAAAGTGAGGTTTTATCTGCTTTTATCTGTAAAAGCATCCAGTGTTCTATTACCCTAGCATCTTTAGAGGGAAAAACTCCAAATAAATTTTCTCTGACATATGGAATCACAGAAATAGGCTCTTTGGGAAATGTTTGTGTCCTTTACACACACACACACACACACACACACACACACACGCACCAAAACAGAAATATATGTTTTGATAACTTTATTCAACAAATACTCTTTATGACATTTATTATTGTTCATTATAAGAAATTTAAGAATCTAAATTCAATAAGCTAAGGATGAAAAGCCTCTTTGACCTTACTATTCTTCTTTCCACTACGAATTCTCAAATATCCTTGTTCACATAAATCTTGGACTGACATTGGAAGCAAAGCTTCCCATTTAATCATGACAGTTTTCTTCTCTCTATCCTGATTTTTCCTCATTCCTAATGACTCAACTTCTAGCAATTCCACTTGGTTTTTCACTTTGTATTCCAAATTTATCTTTTCTGCCCTTGACTTTTCTGCCATTAGTATTCAACTACCATAAAATTTTACCTCAAAGGTACCAAGCATTTGACTTATTCTAAATATTCCATAAACCTGGACCATATTCATTTTGAATGGTCTCTTTTGATTAGATCAATATGTGATATTTCAGATTGCTCACCTGATAGTTTTATAGAGAACTTTTTTTTTCATTTTGAGCAGTTGAGCTGAACTAAATGATTGTATCTTTCTTTTATTGTCTCAGAACTGTTAACCTAAGTAGCATATATAAAAAATATAGGTAAGAATTTCAAACTTATATGCATCTGGTGACATTTCTCTTCATGATGTGAACATTGCTGCATGTTCTTTTCCACTATGATAACTTTTACAAGGTACACCATGTCATTGGCCTTTTATTTCACTGAGAGGCTTGCCATGTTCACAAAAGGCTGACAGCTCTACTCCAGCTACTGAGATTTTAGAGGAGATGGTGACAGTGTGGCTAAGCCAGGCTTCACAATGGGTCGTCTTTACAGTGTTAACATGAAAAGTCAGAGAGCGAAAGGAAGACTGAATAGAGTCTCAGATAAAAAGGAAAAAGACCTAAGGACCTGTCACATAACACTTATTTTCCTGAGTAAAAGTAACTGAGATATAACAAAGAACAATGGCTTTGAAGTCAGGAAGACCTATTTTCACATATTTTAACCTCTCTCAGTTTCAATGTCTTCATCTTTTAAAAAGGAGACAGAAGTATCTGTATAATAGGAGTATTATGAAGATGAACTGAAAATGTGTAAAAAGTCCAACTCTGCATCTACCACTCAGAAGTACTTCTAGAAGTGTGTTTATTGAACACTCTTATGTGCCAAGCACTGCCCTAGGCACAAAGATGCATACTTTGTGTGGGAGAAACTAAGAGAAGACAAATCAGTGAAGTTGGAGTACATTAGGTAGTGAAAAGGAAGGAGAAAAATAATGTAGAGAAGAGGGATGGGAAAGGTTGCATTTGGAATAACAGGATGACCTGACTGGCCGGGGCAGTCTAATGAAAAGGCAACACTGCAGTAAAGTGAGAGAGTGAGCCATGTGGATACCTGAAGACAATCATTCTAAGGGGAAGAAAGAAAAAATACAAAAACACTAAGGAAGAAACATGCCTGAAGTATTCCCAGAACAATAAGGAAGGAGAGTGAGTAAGACTGGACGTTGTGGGAAATAAGGGTCAGAAATATCATGTATAGCCTTGTACGTCTTTGTTAGGGCTTTGGCTTTGACTCTGATGGAAAAGACATCTCTGAAGGATAGTAAACAGAAAACTGACATGATGTGACTACCTTTTAAGAGGATCACTCTGGCTGCTCTTTCGTAAATAGAGAGAAGGGAGACAAGTATGAAAGCAAGTAGGACAGTTTAAAAGCTTGCATTAATCCTGGTAAACAGTGAGGGTCGCTTAGCCCAGAGTGGAAGCAACAGAGAAGACAAGAAGTGGTTAAATTCTGCATATAATTTGAAGGCTGAATAGGCGTGACTATCTGTGGGATTGGATATGGAGTGTGAGAGGCAGAAAGGGGTGAAGGAAGACTCCAGGTTTTTTACATGAAGAACTGAGTGTTAGTGCTTTCCTCTTTCCTTTTTTCTTTTTGTCTTTCTCATATTTGGGGCCTTGTAGGTTGACAATACATAACCATGTGTCTTCTAACAACCGGATTCCCAACAATTTTATGAATGAAGAGTCTTCTACTCGATGACCGACATAATCAGTTCACCTAAGACTATGGAAATGGAAGGAAGATGATCTCAATCATGTTCCAACAGCAATATTTAAGAAATATTCATTAATATACTGAAGTATTAAAGAAGTCAAGACGATGTTAATAAAAGGGACTCTTTCTCAATCAGCTCAAAAATGCATTTTACAATAGTCTCTATACTGGGGAGCCTGGGTGGCTTGTTTACTTGGTTAAGTGTCCGACTTTGGCTCAGGTCATGATCTAATGGTTTGTGAGTTCAAGCCCATGGCAGACTCTGTGCTGACAGCTCAGAGCCTGGAGCCTTCTTCAGATTCTGTTCCAAAGAAGACAACAGATTTTAATCTGATTTAATATACACTAAGAATCAACATTTAACTTAAAAGTAGAGTTTAGTACCAAGCTGATAGCATAGTTATCATCAATATCCAGAAAACCCCAGCAGATCCGCAGAGGGGAATGTCAAACTTAGCGAAATAAGTCAGGCAGACAAGGACAAATATCATATGTTTGCATGTATAGGAGGATTAGGAGGAACTTAACGGAGAACCATGGGGGAGAAGAAGGTGGGAAATGGTGGGGGAAAGGGAGAGAGGCAAACCATGAGAGACTCTTGAATGCTGAGAACAAACTGAGGACTGATGGGTGTGGGGGGTGGGTAGGGGGAGATGGGCATGGAGGAGGGCACTTGTGGGGATGAGAACTGGGTGTTATATGGAAACCAATTTGACAATAAACTATTTGTAAAAAAAAAAATTAAAAACATTTAAAAAAGAGTAATTTAAATACATACATACATACATACATACATACATACATACATACATAAACAAAGCCATGCAATGCAGTTTGCAAACCATGACCTCCTCCTGCAGGGGAAATAAGGTCCTTTAAGATAAGGACAGATGATCAGAAGTTTCTCTATACAGTTCTTCTGATGCTCAGATTCTGCATTTGAATGTTCAAAAGACCTCATTCAGGTGCAATGATTTGTTAGAGGGACTCACAGAGCTCAGGAAAGCTATTATCTCACAACTAAAGTTTATTACAGCAAAAAGGAAAATGTGCGTATGTCAGGTTCCAGGAGACACCGGTTTCTTTCTCATAGTGGAGTCACATGTGTAACACTTCTTTCTCCCAGCACCAACACACAGCACTTCTAACCAGGAAAGTTCACCTGAGCCTTGATGTGTACCCTCGTATTGGCATGGCTAACCGTCTCTGTGGCTAACCTTGGCTTCCAGCTCCTTCAAGGGCCGAGGCCCCAGCGGCTCCACCATAAATCATGAACTGGTATGGCCCAGGGCCCATGCTTCAAAACACTCTTATCAGGGAGGTTATCTCAAGGGCTTAGAAGTTACCTCTGAAGGGCAGAGCAGGGCTAAATTTTTCTTTGGAGTGCACAGACTGTGAACCACACAGCTGTGCTGAGTTAATGTTTTATCACATGAGAAGCCTTAGGATAGATCTGAGGCTTGGATAAATGACCCACACTTTTGCAGAGCCTGGTCTCATATACAGGCCCAAAAGAAATATTCATCATCTCTCTAGAACAAAAACCTCCCACAGGTTTTCATAGTCAAGACAAAGATCCCTCTCTCCCTCCCTTCCTTCCTTGTTTATTTTT
Source organism: Hyaena hyaena (assembly GCF_003009895.1). Lineage (NCBI taxonomy): Eukaryota > Metazoa > Chordata > Mammalia > Carnivora > Hyaenidae > Hyaena > Hyaena hyaena. The sequence continues at coordinate 964,688 of NW_024081136.1, forward strand.
GAGAGAGAGAAAGAGTGCATACAAGCAGGGGAGGGGCAGAGAGAAAGAGATAGAGGATCCAAACCTGGCTCTGCGATGTTAACACTGAACCCCATGTGAGGCTCCAACTCATCAGCTACAAGATCATGACCTGAGCTGAAGTCAGGTGATCAACCGGCTGAACCACCCAGGTGCCCTGAAAAAGATTAATTTCTCTGAGCAGTTATCTCTCTACAACTAAACAGCCCTGTGGTAAACTCCATAAGTCCTTCTATACAATAAACGTTTACTATGTATCTACTGATTGGGTGTCTGGAAATAAAAAAACAACACCGTATCTCTCCACAAGGCAGTCATAGCCAAGTGTAGAGCATGCCAAGAAAAAGTGTTTCAATATGGTAAAGTAGGTACTGTGGAAAGGACAAGCATAGGACTTAATGATGCACAAGGAAGGGGCCCCTAATTCAGCTACAGCAGGCAAGGATCACTGCTAATACGAAGTAACATTAAATCTGAGTTTTAGGGACAAATAGAAGGAGAGAAGCAGGAAAGCAGACTGTGTCAGAAATCAGTTTGTCCACACTCATGGAGTTATGCGATAATATGCAGTGCTTGGGTAAACTCTAGGAAGGTTAGTTCGGATGTGCAGGAGTGCTAGGGCCATATAAAGCATGATGACCATGGAAACGTGTAGAAGAAACAGAACCACATGATAATATTCATGGATAATCGACTCTCTGATATACTAATCTTTTTAGCTATCCTCCCCAACCCTGAGCAGAAAGTGAGAATTTGAATAAATATCAACACTGAAGCTTTAACTGAATACTAATTGAATCTTCTGATGTTATTTAAGCACAGCCTTTTACCTTTCTCTTAAAATAGTCCAGGATTTTTATTTTGGAATATTGCATTTTCTGTTTGTATACACATAAATATAAGACAGTCTCTGTAGGCATTAGTTGAATTTATTAAACTAGTGATAAAATTTCAATTAAGTACAGAAATTAAAGCTCAGGGGAGTACAGTAATATTTAACAAAGCCATACCAAACTATTAGAGGGATCTTTGAAAAACAATGTCAGATGGAAAATCTCATTTCATAGCTTTTTTTTTTTTTGCTGTTATTGCATTCCTATTATGAGAAAGATGAGTCTTTTTGTAGCATTTTGCAACCCCTGCATCCAATAGGAGCACAGACATGCAGAAATAATTTAACTTCATTCAGATCTTAGTACTTTTGTGAATGCATTTTTTTTAGCTGTTTACATCTTAGAAATGGCCAAATATGCCTCCTGGTGGCAAACCGCAGGTACATTTCAACTGTGGCTTCCACTTCACACACTTCACAGACATCATCAGGGTAAAGTCAATTTCGAAATTGCCCTGAGGCATCGCCTCTTCAAAGACTTTCCCATGATGCTGTGAAAGGAAGGTTAGAACACGAAGATGCTGGGCTGGGCATGAGGTAAGTCAGATGCCACTACCATGAAGAAATTATCAATTTTTGCAAACGAACCATAGAAACATTAAAAAGTATCTATCAATTAAAGAAAAAAACCTCTAAAAATGTGATGGGATTCTCAAGAGGGCTTTGTAGATATTCAGTAGGTACAAAATTTGAGATACTGTGCCTTTGGTTTAATACCCTTTTTCTCTTTTAAGAGACTCAAAAATTACACGATAAAATAGATTCTTTTAGGTCTGCATAGTAATTTGAGAGATGCTGACAATATTCTTGGCATGATTAAAAAGAGACAGCAAGGGAAGCATTTTCCTTGGGTAATGAATCTGTAGAGTAGAGGATAAGCCTCTAGAATCACTCCTCCCTCATGTTCTCAATTTTTACTTTGTGAAGCCTGTTTCCCATTTCTATCCTTACCTCATATATTTGAGCCCATTACAGTCAGAATCCTAATTTAAACGCTAAGTAAAGAGACATCTCCAGATCTGGTCCCACAAAACACTGAAGGGTTTTCAAATTTATTTCCTTAGCAAAAAAATTAAAAAAGTTAAATAACGTCTGTTGCAAGATTATGTTCTAACCAAAATGAAGTTGAAATGATTTCCAGAATGTATTTCAGAAATTTTCTTAACGCCTCAACTTTAGATAATAATTAAAACAAGTTAATTGGTCTTGTATACTCCAATCCAACTCCAGCAATAGGTCTGAAAAGATTTAAACATGATGGCGAATACATTTTAACTAATATGGATAATACTCCTTATTAGTCTTTAAATGAATATGTCCTGTCAGCTGGATTCAGTGGCTGTTTGCCGTTTATGAAAGCCAAAGATTAATAATAGCTTGCTTGAAAGAACAGATTCATTCTCTGGCTTTATTGGCAGAATAAAAAATGTTAAAGGCTGAATGTTGAATTCATTGCTAACAATTATTTCCCCAGGATAATGCATGTGTTATGGGCATGTTGTGAGTGCAAGTGGTCAGCGTTCATATTAGTCTGATATATCAGCCCTGTAAGTGATGCTAGAGTGTGGCTCAAAACATCCACAATGCACACAGCTGACTGAGTAGGAGACAGTGCTGTTTAATGGAGATGGGAACAGTTCTTTAATAGTCATCATCCAGCTGTGATTTATAGGGAAAGAAGTGAGTGGTTTCAATGACTCTGTTTGCTCCCTTACCTGTCAAAAATTATTTCCTATCAGTCCTAAAATTTACCTAATCTTTAGAATAAGCAACAACAGATGATCTTTATGGGAAAGCAATGAATAGGACAAGATTTAATATGAAAAATAACATAACAAAAAAATTAAGCTTTAATGAACACTTCTCAAGGCTGATTTGCAGCAATGTGTGCTAAATTATTCTGCAATTACAAGACTCTCTAAAACAAATAGTTATTATAAATAAAGTTGATGGAGGGTCATCACTGTATTCCTTCCACACAAACAAATATAGCAGAAAAGAGGGGTAGAATGGAACAGGTATAACTGTCTGTAGTCGCTGTCAGATTTTAAAATACTTAATGAAGAAATTACTGTCTAGAACAGTCTTTGGCAAACTATGGCTCACCAATGAGATCTGCCCCAGTGCCCGATTTTTGTAAATAGCTTCATTGGAACAGAGCCTTACTTGTTCATTTTGTGTTTTATCTACAGCTGTTTCCATACTGCAAAGGCAACAGAGTCTGAAAGGTTCCCAAAGCCTAAAATAATTTTCTATCTGGCCCTTTTAAGAGGAAATTTGTTGGCCCTGGGCTAGAACTTGTAGATAGCACTGACATGTACCCACCCATCACCCCAGCACCCTTCAACAGTAACATGCTCAGTGAACTTGACTCCCTAAACTTCTGTGAATCACTCTAGGAGTCTATATGGGGGTCTCTTGAAGACTAGATGCTGTCTCCGGCATTACTGATTTCCTAGGATGATTCTCACATTTGACATAGTGCCTAATCTAGAAGAAATCCATGGTCTTTATGTCATGGACTTACATACTTGTAGGAAGACATATATTCAACACATAATTACACAAATAATTGTTTACTCATTTGAAAAAAATGGCCTTTTGGAACGGATCAGTGCACAATGAGAGTTTTTGCTTGTCTGGGTTGGTAACAGTGACAGGAATGAGAATGATACCTGAAGGGTGAGTAGGGAGTCCAATAAACAGTGTATTAGAGAAGGTCCCTGTGTGAGATCCTGAGACAGGAGTTTGATAACTTCAAAGAAGAAAGTCCATGTAATCTACGCTCAAAAAAAGAGAGATGTATTAGAAGATATGGAGGTAGGTGTAAGCAACTATCTCTAAAAATGTACCCTTTTGGTGGGGGCCCCAGATTTTAGCCTCTTAAGTGTTCAAGGAAAAGCCTCATCGTGCATTCTGGTTCATACCAGAAGAGGGCTCAGCAATCTGAAAAACTGTGTGCGGAGAGAGAGAAATCAAGATGCGATGACCACTTACCTCTGAAGATGCACTTGGCAGCCTCTTTAAGAGAAATCTTATGGGGCTGTTGAAGCAAAGGAAATGAGCAATGAGTGACTGCTGGTCATTTTGATCCTCTCTGTGCTCTTGTCAGTGATTCCTAGCAGATCTCTCATCACTGATTTAACATGAACAGAAGCCCTTTATGTCTGTGGAGAAGGGAGTAGACCTAGAATTCCCTATGATCTTCTCTCAATAAACACTGGAGACTAACTGCATACAAAAGCATCTTCCTGTCTAGTTCACTTTCTAACCTTTAAGGGTATTCAGAAACAAAACCAGTAGTGCTTTGAATCAAATGTCTTTTTAGCACCCACCAGTTTTCCTCTTTTACCTTCTACAGATTAGCTGGCAGAAATAGTTCACTGCAGTAGTTCAACAGGTAAGTTCCTAAATACCCTCTCAGAATCCTGTGAGGAGCAGGGGAAAAGTAACTCTAGTAAGTAATTCAACCAGTGTGTCTTTAATTGGCCTTTACTTTCAGGACAAGCAGTTACCTTTACCTAGAGGGGAAGCTTCCAATAAGAGAAAGATTATTCAGGCAATGACTTCTCTGATCTAATTAGAGAAATTATATTCCTTTGTCATTCACCAGAGCCCTCTATGCCTAGAAGAAAGGATCTGGCCCAGATTGTCTCTTCAAGTGGGCAGAGTGGGCCAGCAGAAGCTTAAGCTTGATAACCTAATAGTATCTCTGTCCCTATCCCATGACTGGTTTATCTAAAGTTATGAAAACCAAGCAAAATGAACATTAATGAAATCAAATAAAATCATCAATTCATTCTCTTTGGCCACACAAGGAATCAGATCAGAGTCTTTCCTGTGTTGAAACATGTCTTCCCCCAGCCTTGTTCATTTACCCATCAAACTGCTAAAGGTTTCTCAGCAAACCCTCAGTCAACCTTACTACCAAACATCTGGTTTCTCACATGCATTTTCTTCTTCCCCAAGCGATGCATCTCCTTTCCCCCTCCCTACGTCTCATCTCTTTCCTCTACTCTTTTAAAAATTATACATCCTATTGTTTTTCTCCATTTATTCCATTTTTAGCATACATCAAAATGCAAAAAACAGATCACAATGTCTCAGATCCTTCAATACCTTTCACATGGTCTTTGAAAAAGGCATCATGTCTTTTTAGCTTAGAAATATGTCATCTTTTTATAACCTCAGTTTTGAGATTGCAACTAGATCATTGCTTAAATTTTCTGGTGGCAGATTTCCAATCCATCTTCCTCTTGTTTTTTGCAGAATTGCCAAACAGACCTTAATCTCCAGAATGAGTCCAAGAAGTGGGCTGGAGAGGTTGTTAGTGTTCTGTGATGTGGTTGTATGCAATCTGCCATCTCTGACCTGCTACTCCCATAGTGTCTAGGTCTGGGCCGTTGTACAGGCTTTAGAGGCTGATATTCAAGATGTTCCTCAAGGTCAGTTAAGCAGTGGTCCAAGTTCTAACAACAAAGAAGTGAAGCAAGCTATCGCTTGAACTTGAAACAAAGAAAGTATGGAATTTGTATCTGTTAGTGGTTGTCTTCAAAAGTGGACCTAGGGAGCAGAGGATTAAGAATAATAGACATTCTAGCATATATAGAGATCAAAAATACTTGTTTTCTATATTTTTCTTAGATTCTCTAATAATTTTATATTTGGACTGATAACCAGAGCTGGGTCCCTTTTTATATGCTGCTCCCTAGCATCAGAACAGCAGATTAATAGTGTGTGTATATGTATATATACGTGGGTCTTTCAGTGAGCATGCATGTACTTTATTGTGCTAAGTGTCTGTAGCAGACCTTGCTGACTACTCTCTGACCTTTCCCCTTTCACTCAAGCAGGAAACCCAGGTTCAGAAGCTGTGATGGTTATCACTTCACACAGAAACACATAGGAAACATGACCTTCAGGTCCCTCCGTATCCATTATTCTTGGTTCTTTTATGCCTTCAGAAAACATTTGATGAAATTTACCATAGAATATCTTTTTTAAAACTGCTGGTTGGGGGCATCTGGGTGGCTCAGTGGGTTAAGCATCCAACTTCAGCTCAGGTCATGATCTTGCATTTAGTGAGTTGGAGTCTCTTGTTGGGCTCTGGGCTGACAGCTCAGAGCCTGGAGCTTGCTTCAGATTCTGTCTTTCTCTCTCTTTGTCTCTCCCTCACTCACTCTCTGTCTCTCTCTCTCTCTCTCAAAAGTAAACATTAAAAAACAAAAACAACAGGAGCTCCTATAATTCATGAAATGTCCTGGCACTACTTTTCATATACCCGAAATGGCATTCCAAGAGTGAGTCTATTGCTGACCACTTTCTTTTTTTTTCTTTTTTTTTTTTAAATATTTTTATTTATTTCTAGGAGAGAGAGAGACAGTGTGAGCAGGGGAGGGTCAGAGAGAGAGGGAGTCACAGACTGAAACAGGCTTCAGGCTCTGAGCTGGCAGTCAGCACAGAGCCCGACGCGGGGCTCGAACCCACGAACCGCGAGATCATGACCTAAGCGAAGGTCGGACGCCTAACCGACTAAGCCACCCAGGCGCCCCATATTGCTGACCACTTTCTAACTTATGGGCAAAGAAAGCCTAACAGAATTTAGCTGTCCTTTCCCAACTATTTTATCACACAGGGCAAGCAAAAAAAAAAAAAAAAAGATATTTAATATCTTCACATATTTCTCTGCTCACTTGTGAGTTACACTGTTATTTAGGAAAGTGGGGCAAGGCACAAGGAGAAGAGAAGGAGAACAAATGAAGCAAAAAGTGAAAGGAATCATGAAAAATAACTGAGTAACATCAGATTTGAAGTAGATCCAATAAGAGTCCAAAATTGGGAGAATCCAAAGTGAGAATAAAATGTGAATTAGAATATTTCTCTCTGTATCTATCTATCTATCTATCTATCTATCTATCTATCTATCTATCTATCTATCATCTTTTTTTCTCTTTAGAATGCTTCTGTCTTTCAGATACGAAGAGAGGATATGATCAAAATTTGATACATTTAAGAAAGTTACAATGAGGATTCAGATTGACTTGGTCATTACATCCCAAGATATCACAACTGAGAAATGAGTCTTGAATATTCTAAGATATATGTTTGGGGAAGATAAAAGGATGCTCAAAAATGATTTACTCATATTTAATAAATATATTGAACGATTAAAAATCAGAGTAGGTATTTAAAAAAATAATGATCTATAGTGTCATGGTTTAGATGGCATCCTCTACCCCATGGTGTAATCAATTTTTTTCTTTTCAGAATCATATATTCTTACTGATATCAGTATATTTAATTAAGCATCTTAAATACCTTCTTATTAAAATAACTGAAATTAGTCTTGTTACTTTAATTTCCAGCAAGCTCACTGGGAGAATTTGCAAATTCCCATAGCTGCCATAAAAGCTTAAAAGACAAGGCTTTTCCAATTGTAAATCTTTTGTTAGCAGAATGAAAACTCATCAGGAGAAAAAATAAAGTGTTAATATGGTTAAAATAAATCAAAGTTATAAACATTGTATAAGCAAGAGACCATGACTTAATGAGAGACAATGAATATGAGTCTTTAATTTGATGGATTCTATGGATTCTGAAAGGCATAAGCCTCTTCCTTGAGATGATGAGCCTAAACAATGAACAATGAAGCCCTATTTCATGCTTCAGAGGATATAGTATGATCTGTGTATTCACAGGTAAAAGCAAGAATGCTGTCACTACCACAGAAGGAAATTTATGATAATATTTGAGAAACTTCTTCTGAAGTAGTGGAAGTAGAAATATGCAGGTGTTATATACTTGTTGAAAGTCTTTCTAGAAAAAGATAAATTATAAATCAATGAATAGTTCTGACATATCATATTAGTGAGTGTGCAGTCTTCTAAGAAAAATAAGTTAGTATTTTCCTAATTTGTCAAAATATATTCAAACTACTAATTTTTCTTGTGCTTCTATGGGAAAAATTAACAGGAATAGTGTTAAAATTCAAACTAAGTTTATCATTGCCAACTCTATACTAAACACATTGAGGGAATTTGGGGGCCACAAGCAAAGTCACTGCACTTGTTCCCAAGAACATTATAATATGCTAAGGAGACTTGCATTTAGATAAAGCAAGATGAGGAAACACATTACCCATTGGAATGGAGTCAAAGATGGGAAGTAATGGATGGAGCTCCTAGCTAGGTCTGGTCAAGACTCAGGAAGTACTTCCCAAAGGAGTGGAGGAGAAGCACAGTGTTGGTCTTGAGAATGAATGAATAAAAATTCACAAGTGGTATTATTGTGCAAGTACATTTCTAGCCACATAAGTAGAGGAAGGACATGGATGATGATTTTCTAGAACTAGTTGAAAATTGATTTTGAGGCTCAGCATCAAAGTTTGTTTAAAAGTGAAATACCTGCTACATTCCAAAAATGAATGAAATAGATAAAATTCAAGCAAATCTGCTCACAGAGAGAAACCTGTCTCCCCTACACACAAGATATACTCATTTATGTATTATATATGTACTATATACACATATATATGTACTATAGTGTACATATGTGTGCATGTATGTGAATATGTGTGTATATATTACATATATTATATACTATAATAGAATAGTATTTTTGAAATTATAAATTCAATGAATGATTTAAGACCTATATGTTATAAAATGTATACAATAAAAATTTGTTAAAAATAAATAAGCGGGGCGCCTGGGTGGCTTAGTCGGTTAGGCGTCGGACTTTCGCTTAGGTCATGATCTCGCGGTTCGTGGGTTCGAGCCCCGCGTCGGGCTCTGTGCTGACTGCCAGCTCAGAGCCTGGAGCCTGTTTCAGTCTGTGACTCCCTCTCTCTCTGACCCTCCCCTGCTCACGCTATCTCTCTCTCTCCTAGAAATAAATAAAAATATAAAATAAATAAATAAATAAATAAGCATATGACTAACTTATTTTAAGAATTTGGAACCCTGGATGGATCAGTAGGCAATAGGGAGCCAAAATTAACTCCTGTTCTCCACTCTCCAATGATACCAAGTCTAGACACTATTATAGGAAGCTTTAAGAAACCTTCCCAAATGGTGTATCCCTGACCTACACAAACGTTTCCAGAGAATGTAATAGAGGGAAAGTTACCCAATTGATTTTATGAGATTTATCTAACTAAAATGCCAAAAATTGACAAAGACAGTACACAAAAGAAATATAAGTCAACCTCACACAGTCAAAAGCTTAAATACATTAAACTGTATTGGTAAATTGATTTCAAAAATGCATAAACATTTATATTTAGGAATGCAAAACAGAAAATGTTAAATATGCAATTAATGCTAACAATTATAGAACTATAGAAAGTGCCCACTACAGTGGACAAAATCTAATATTTTCAAAATCTTGGTAAGATGGAAAGAGAAAATCACCAGTGAGTCCTAAAAAGTGGCGTGATTCAGAAGAATTCGTTCAAGAAAAGTATGCCAGAATGAGCTGAAGTCTCAAGAAAGGTGCTAACAAATATATATATTCCATGATGTGAAAGAGAAATAGAAAGTCATAATCCCAGTGCTTAAGGAAAATGATCAAATGCTAGCAGCTGAAGGGAGAAGGCACTCCTACTCAAATCCAATTTTAGTTCAGTCTTCTAGAGTCAGGAAAATAATCTTTATAATAGAAATATATTGGAGGTTCCAAACAAGTGATAAAATAATCTAAGATTTCTACTTAGCAACTGATGAATTAGCACATAACCAGATACAAAAGAGACTGCAAATGTGGTGTGATAATATGAACAATGATAAAAATGAGGGAGAGAGAGAGCACGCTCAGAAAATGGGGGATTAAGCAAGTGTTCTAAGGCTTCAAAAGGAGGAAAAAAGATATTTTATTTGAGAAAACTCCAATCTGAGGGGTGAGAAATTCTTCCAACAAAATTTTAAATAGTCAGAGTCTGAATGGATTATTTTTAAAGATAATAAAAATCCCTGTGATCCAGCTGGGCTCAATAGCAATATATAATAACAAGGCTGTCTTATTCACATTTTAGATGAAATTGCTAGAAGGCTCTCAGGTAGTGGCAAATCCACTGTGTTAACATTAAGACACACGGAAATAATGGTAACTTATTTTGTAAAAACCAAAATGGGTGAATTTAAGAAGCCTGTTTTAATGGTGAGTAAGTTCTATTGAAACCTGGGAAAGCTGCTGGTGGAATGCCACGTGGCTCTGTTTTAGGCTTTGTAAAGGCGCTTTGGGTTTTTGTTTTTTTGTTTCATTGCTTTGTGGATTTTTTTCAACTTAAAAATATTGATGGTGCACCTGGGTGGCTCAGTCAGTTGAGCGTCCAACTCTTGATTTCAGCTCAGGTCAGGCTCTCACCGGTTAATGGGCTCAAACCCTGAATTGGGCTCTGCGCCAACAGCAAGGAGCCTGCTTAAGATTCTCTCTCTCCTTCTCTCTTGCCCCCTCCCTCCTCAAAATAAACAAATAAACTTTATAAAAAATAAAAATAAGAATATGAAGACAGAATTATCAAATGTTCTTAATCGATGTACAGTTAACATACAATATTACATTAGCTTCAGGTGTACAATGATTTGACAAGTCTCCCCATTATACTGTGCTTAGCACCAAGGTACTACCACCTGTCACCATCTAACATTACAGTATCGTGGACTCTATTCCCTGTGCTGTACCTTTTAACCCCATGACTTATTCATTCCATAACTGGAAGACTATACCTCCCACTCTCCTTCCCTCCTTTTGCCTATTTCCCGATCCCCTTCCCCTCTGGCAACTATTACTTTGTTCTCTGTATTTATGGGTCAGTTTCTGGGTTTTGTTTGTTTTTTAGATTCTACATATATAAATTTTTTAATGTTTTATTTATTTTTGATAGAGAGATAGAAACAGCATGAGCAGGGAAGTTTCAGAGAGAGAGAGAGAGACAGGCTCCAGGTTCTGAGCTCTCAGCACAGAGCCCGACGTGGGGCTCGAACCCACGAACCAGAGATCATGACCTGAGCCAAAGTTGGACACTTAACTGACTGAGCCACCCAGGCGCCCCTAGATTCCACTTATATAAATGAAATCTTAGGGCATTTGTCTTTGAATTATTTCAGTTAGCATAATACCTTCTAGGTCCATCCATGCTGTTGCACATGGCAAGTTCTCATTCTTTTGGGGAATACTAAAGGGAGAAAATTAGAAAAGATCGGGAAACCCCTCTTATAGCTCTCCAAGTGTATGCTAGTGCAGGATGCCTGTATATTTCACTTATTGAAATACAGGCTCAGCATAAGTCAACAAAATAATGATGCCGCTGGCACTAACTCTAATGCAGGCCTAATATGTGAGAGAATGCCTAACCACAGGAAACAGAGTCTGGCTGCAAAGAACAGAATATATCTGGGTTCATATAATATGAACCCTGAAGAACTAGAGTGTAGTCACAGACAGGGTAAAAAGATAGATATTGATTTTTTTTTATCAGATATGGATGTCACACAATAATATTATGGGTTACTTTGTCGAAAGGAGAAGGCCAAGAAAAATTTTAAATATTAAAAAAAAGTCAGGTGGATTAAGGAAAATAAGTCATGAGGATTAGTAGAAAATGTCTGTGTTCTCCCTTTCATAATTTGCCATTATTTATAGTCCTTGCCAAGGAGTTCGTCCTCTGAAACCCTATCCTACAATTCCAGCAAGATGCCTCTCTAAATGGGTTTTGTGGGCTTCTCCACTATGATTTGTTCACATCCATATCAGTCTTATGTGCTTATGGTTGTATTCCTCTGCAAGGATGAAAGCAGAGACCATATTTTATTCAAATTTACAGAAAGTAAAATTTCATTCTAATGTAAGCCAGAACTTTGAAGCAATTAGAGTTCTTCAGTGGAATGAAATGTGGTGTTTTGAGATAAAGTACTCATTTGTAAATGTTTCTAAAGTGAAAACTTATCTTTCCAACAGTTCTTGAGAGGGCCTTCCATCAGGTCGGACTGGGAGAGAAGTAGATATTGACAAGTTGATTATAAAGATTTCTTTCAATGCTCATATTTGGTGGTTTCTTTTCAATGTCTTTCTCTTTGCCCTTCTTTCCTGCAGCGTTTGGGGTGCCCAGTTTCCTTGCCACCATCTAAATTATTGCTCTGGGCTGGGATTCTTTATAAATAAGATCCTCAACTCGTAGCTCAAAGATCACTTATCTACTTCAGTAAAATCCCTGTAATGGGGGCATATCTTCTACTTAGAAACTGAAAGATTTTTAACAAGTGAAGCAAACAGTCAAAAATAGCACAAATATACAACATTCATGTTTGATGTCTACCTCAACTTACTGTGACCTTTTGAAATGCATTTAGCTTCTATGAATCTAATGTTGAATTTACTAAACCTCAATTAGGATCCTTACTGTGAGAAAATTTCTAAGTATCATGTAATATAAGCAGCAGCAATAGCAGCAGTAGTAGTAGTAGTAGTATTTTCAGGGTTACTCTACCATCATTGTCCTCAGTGTATATGGGCTGGAGTTTTTCCATGTGGATCAGATATACTTACAGGATAATGGCTACCTAATACCTAGCTTCTCTTCCTTCATCTCTCTCTCTCCTAGAAGAACATAAGACAAACTTTAGCATCATTTAATGTACACATTCTAGCAGTCCTTACTCTTGGTATCACAGAAAACTGTATGTTTCTATTAAAGATTATTCCTACCACTCTACATTCAGTGAGGGGACTTAAAGGCACATTGCTCTGAAGAAGCCTGGATCTATCAGCCCTAATTGCCTTGTCAGAATAGGCACATGTACACAAGTCCTAGAGACCCTAGTGTCTTTGGAGATCATCCAGAACCTTGAGAACTTACTATACATCTTATCAAACACTAGGACTATCCATGTCATTTGTGGGACCTAGTGCAAAATGAAAACACAAGGTCCCTTATTGAACAATTAGTAAGAATCTCAGAGTGATGGCAATAAAGGATTAAATCAAACATGGGACTTTTTTTTTTTAAACTTTTTAAAAAATTTTTTAATATTTATTTACTTTTGAGAGAAAAAGAGAGAAAGACAGAATGCAAGTGAGAGAAGGGCAAAAAGAGACGGAGATATAGAATCGTAAGTAGGCTCCAGGCTCTGAGCTGTCAGCACAGAGCCCGATGCGGGGCTCGAACCCATGAACCATGAGGTCATGACAAGAGCTGAAGTCGGACGCTCAACCGACTGAGCCACCCAGGAGCCCCAAACATGGGGCTTTTCTGAGCACTGGGCCCAGTGCAGCTGAACAGATCACATACCCCTGAAGCCAACCCTGCCACATGTCAATGCAAATGAAGGTCAACTAGTTGAAAACCACCGTCAAAGGCAAGTGAGCATTTTACCAATTGTGTAAACATTGGAATTACTGCAAAAAGAAGTTTCTGAATAGACAGTCTTCAAAGAATTTCCTACACAAGTCAACATACAGTTATAGCTAAGAGAAATTCTGCTTTAATTCTTCTTTAAGGCAAAATTGAGTATCTTCATTCTCCCTTTCAGTTGTAGACCCAAACACCAGAAATGGTGTTACTTTCGTAAGAAGTTTTGATATTAATATGTTAAGTGGGGTGGGGGTGGGGGCCCTGGATGGCTTGGTAGGTTGAGTATCTGACTTCATCTCAGGTCATGATCTCACAGTTCAGGAGTTCTAGCCCCACATCAGACTCTGTGCTGACAGCTCAGAGCCTGGATCCTGTATCAGATTCTGTATCTCCCTCTCTCTCTGTCCCTCCCCCGATCACACTCTGTCTCTCTCTGTCTCTCTCTGTCTCAAAAATGAACATTAAAAATTAAAAAAAATTTAATATATGTTAAGTGGGAACTTTTAGGTAAAAAGAAGAAAATAAGCCAATTCCATTTCATTTAGAGCAGTTAAAAATTGCTTTACCCTAATATCATCATTTCTACCACTTTCAAATGGGCTGAAGGTTTAACAGAAATGTTTTGAAATGTCCAAATTAATCGAAGCCTGTCAAAATATTAACTTGCATAAGAAATATGTTATATGAATTTTAACCATGTAAACAGAGCTTTGTGGTAATAATTCTTTACATTTTAAGAAATATGATAATCCTCTTCTAGTTGCAGTGTGGATTTGCTTGTCTATTTATAGGTCAGTTCCCCACACCACCAACCAATTCAGCCAACTGGTGGATGAGTCGTATGTATTCAAATTTCAGGAAATGATTAGTGGCATCTATTGTTGCTGACTGGAGACATCTGTGAACTTTAGATAAATTTCTAACTTCCCTTCTAACACTTTATGTTTAAAGGTAACAGCTGTTGTCTCTGAAGCTTCTCACTTTCATTTCTGAAATAAAACATAAGACTTTTAAGCTAAAATAACTTCTAACCAATTTCAAACTGTCTTTACAGACCGTGTTCTAAAATATTTTTGGAATTGGATTCATTGTTTGTGTGTTCAGAAATTAATTAATGTAGCTAGCATTCACTTATTCATTCTGGGCTTTGTTTGTACTCAGCCCTTTAGACATTTGAAAACGCAGGATATGACTTCACAGAAGCCTTCACAAGTCTGGATTCATTATCTAGAGCCAGAACACTTAGTATCTGTACGTTCGTGGTTATTGGGACAAACATCAAGATTCTAAATAATACCTCAGGCAGCCTGGCTTCAGAGAAAGAAATAGCTTTTGAAAATTTTAAAATCTGCCTGTGATGGTACTTTTCCTTAAGCAAAGCTAGTAGTAAAGGAAACAGTCTGTAATCAGTGACCCCTCCCTTTTCCAATCCATTTTTTCCCTTTCTCTCTCCAGACTCCCAGAATCCTGACATTCCTAGTGCCTTTCCAGTCCCCTTGTGGTTCTTAAAACTGTTTTTTTTTTGGTTTTTTTTGTTTTTTTTTTTTTATTTCTAGGAGAGAGAGAGACAGCGTGAGCAGGGGAGGGTCAGAGAGGGAGTCACAGACTGAAACAGGCTCCAGGCTCGGAGCTGGCAGTCAGCACAGAGCCCGACGCGGGGCTCGAACCCACGAACCGCGAGATCATGACCCAAGCGAAAGTCGGACGCCCAACCGACCAAGCCACCCAGGCGCCCCCCCTTGTGGTTCTTTTAATGTAACTGCCTGTTTTCTACAGAGCTTTTCTCTCTGACTCCTGTACCCTCAACAGGGTCTGCGTACCCTCCCTTCCCTTAGAACCTAGCTTTTTACTTACATTAAAAACCAGATGAATTATTTTAAGATTAGAACTTAAGCCTTCTGAAAGTTTCTGTTCCCTTCCCACCCGTGATCCATAGGAATCCCTAATCCCCAATATACTGCTATTTGGACATGGCGTTTTTGGGAAATAATTAGGGTTAGAGTAGGTCATGAGGATGGGGGATTAATCCACTTATGAAAAGAAGCTTCAATTACATTGCATTCAACTGCATTTTAACTGAAGCTTCTAAAATGCATTTTAACTGAAGCTTCTAAAAAATGACATGGTATCGGGGACATGACAATATGAACACTGGAGGCATTTGGATAAAGGGGGCCTTTGAAAACTACCTCAGTTCAAAACAGAGAACAGCTGGGCCGCCTGGGTGGCTTAGTCGGTTAAGCGTCCGACTTTCGCTTAGGTCATGATCTCGCGGTTCGTGGGTTCCAGCCCCGCGTCGGGCTCTGTGCTGACTGCCAGCTCAGAGCCTGGAACCTGCTTCAGTCTGTCACTCCCTCTCTCTCTCTGACCCTCCTCTGCTCACACTGTCTGTCTCTCTGTCTCTCTCTCTCTCTCCTAGAAGTAAATAAAACATTAAAAAAAAAAATTTGTTTAAAAAAAGAGAACAGCAAAAATTACTTACTTGCTTATTTATTTATTTTAAATATATCTTATTGTCAAATTGGCTGACATATAGTGTGTATAGTGTCCTCTTAGTTTTGGGGGTAGATTCCCATGATTCATTGGTAACACCCAGTGCTCATCCAAAGACGTGCCCTCCTCAATGCCCATCACCCATTTTAAAAAATTACTTTTTTTAAAAAAAGGTCCTCCTCAAGCATACTAAGGAGTTTTTTTATATGCATATGCATATACATATAAACTTACATATATACAAGACACCCTGTTTTCTTCAGACCATCTCAACAATGTTTTGTTCATTCATTGTTTCAGTCTAACTAACATAGATTTTGTTAGGAACTAATTTTTCTTCTCTTGGATCCACTTTCCTTTACCTTGGAAACACAGTTTCTTTTTATGATATGATTTTTAAAAATTTTCCTCAGATTTCATAAAAATATTTTTAAAATCATATTTTCCACCTCTCTGATAAGAATGCATCTAGATTAAGTTTTTATTATTTATAGGTCCGTATTTTCTGAGGCAGCCAGTTAGCTGTGGCTGCCAAGGTAAGTCATACACCAGCCCAAAGAGAAGGCACCACTGCCCAAATGGCCCTGGCAGCAGAAAAGGCTAAATTGATCATTTGATGTCACCTGTCTGTCCTTATCAGCAAATGTTTAGGAAATACTGAACCATGCCTTTCCTCATTTAAAGTCTCATTCTCCTAATGACTGTTTCTTACCTGTATCACATCTTGCCATTGGTATTTAGATAAATTTCCTTTCTTCCTGGCCACACAAAAGAGATTGTCATACTATATTGAGGCGATCATTGCTGGGCTTCCTGCCCTCTTCCTCCCTCCCTTCTGTTCTGGGATTCCAGTGAGTGGAAATCCATGCAGGGATAAGAGTCTCTGCCACCCAGCTCAAAGCCACCTGAGCTATGGAGGGCCTAGCCTGGTCATGACCCATTAGAGAGGAATTTCTCATCTTGGCAGAGATTGGGATACAGTTCCTCACCATGAAATACCACCCTCTTTTGTTTTAGATATTGTTGAGAGGTTTCCACATGGAAATTATAAATACAGAGATTCATATACTATCATTGCTTAAAAATGCTCAGTATCTCATTTCTTGTGCACAGGTCTCCACTTGCCCACTCTTGAGTATCACTTCTACAGTATATTGCAATGACAACTGATATGTACTAAAGACTTCACCAAGCTCTTTATTGTGCTTTCTCCCACCAAATCTGCTAGAAAGGGTCCCAGGTTTTTAAAGGCACCTGGCTGAGGGTACAACTCTTGATCTTAGGGTCATGAGTTTGGGGGTAGAGGTTACTTACAAAAATAAGATATGCAAGGTTAGAGTTTTCCCTAGTGAAACTTCACATGCTAACTTTTAAAAGGAAGGTCTAGGGGAGTCCGGGTGGCTCAGTTGGCTAAGCATCTGACTCTTGATTTGGGCTCAGTTCATGATCTCACAGTTGTGGGATCGAGCCCTGCATCCAGCTCTGCGCTGAGCATCGAGGCTGCTTGGGATATTCTCTCTCTCTCTCTCTCTCTCTCTCTCTCTCTCAAAAACAAATAAGTAAGCATTTAAAAAGTAAAAGGAAGGTCTAAATAATCTATAAGCTATTGGACATTGAGTTGAACATAATGGAAAAACACAAGCTGGATTACTGAGAAATAATTAAAGATCTTTTAAATATATTTATCTGGCTTCATTTGCCAAAATGTTCTGCTAAAGCACAAACCTGCAGGATCTCTTAACAATTCACTGAAGAAGAAAAATAAGCAGAATAGCCTATAACTCATTAGTCAACAGAGACCAACTACAAAGACTAGATGTACGTTAAGCTATTAGTTGATTCCTGAGAAGCATTGCAGAGGATAGTAGTGAAAATAAGTCAGATTCTTCTGATTTCTTCTTAAATATCAGTGGCTTGAATGCCGAGAACAAACTGAAGGCAGATGGGGTGGGGGGAGGAGTAGAATGGGGGGTGATGGGTATAGAGGAGGGCACTTGTGGGGATGAGCACTGGGTGCTATATGGAAACCAACGTGACAATAAACTATTTAAAAAATAAAAAAATATATATCAGTGGCAGGGTAAAAATGAGATGGTCACAAATTGTTGAGCTATTCCTAAAAACTTTCTCATTAGTTTTGCATCTAATGGTGGGGGTATTTTGTTTCTAAATGGCTTTGAAGTAATGTTCAATTGGCTATTCTCACAACACAGTTGGCCTAACACACAGGCCTAGCTGATGTATATCTTGAGGGAGGGAGAAAACTTCAGCCTGAAAATATTTCCTTTGCTAATGCCAAAAATTGCTGTTAGTCATTTCCTCACCTTGCTTTCTAATTCATTGTCTTTTCTCAACTCACTTTTACTGATAAATCACAGGTGATTTTTAAATGCCATCCTGTTAAATAACAGTTTGAATGGAATCTGCACAGACTCCTAAGTAACAACATTTAAATTTTTTTCATTCTTATTTTGAACTCAGAGATACAAACCTGGGGAGATACAGAGCCCAAGAGCCAGATCTAACCTTTCCCTAATTTTACTCAGTAGCATATATGACTTTTTAATGAGGGAGGGCCTTGTACACCGTTTTAGGAAATTTTTCTCAGAGTTGAAAAGATGGAAATATTTCATGAAATTCTATTTACTGCGTGTTTATTTATCTCTGTGTATCTACCTTTTATTATCATTGAGATGAATGGACTATATTCATTAATTTTCATTTATTTTTCTTTATCTCCTATTGTTTTTAATTTACCTTTTTTTCTTCTGTGTTTTTATATGTTCTAGAATAATATAAACAAGAAGTATGCTTTATAGAAAAGAATCTTATCTGTGTTATTCTTTTTGCAAACATCATAATTTGGGCCATTATATGTCTCTTAAACCTAAATTGCTTGTTACCTACAATGGCCTGCATTTGCTAGAGATGTTACTACTGATGAAGAACAGGCTGCCTTTCCTACTTCTTACCCACAATCATCATGAAAAGATTCCATGTGTTAGGACTTGTGTAATGATTCGTCTTACCTCCTATATGTCAAAAGTTCAAAAACTATACAACTTCCAAATAGGCATTCTATCTGAGCTGCTTTATTTAATCCTATTAAGGATTTGACAGTATTTCAGATATGTTTTTACAGACTTATTAAGATTCAACTGACATACAATTAATGACTCAGCACATATTTAACATACGATCTGATAAAGTTTGATCTTTCTAGATAACATCTGTGAAACCATCACCTCAATCTACACATTAACTTACCCATTACTGCCCAAATTTTGCTTGTGGCCCCTTTTTAACACCTCCTTTCTGTTCACTCCACTGTCTGCTACCAGTTAAGCACTGATCTACTTTTTCTGTAGTTACAGACTTTTTTTTTCTAGAATGTTTTAAAATAGAATCTTGCAGTATGTATTATTCTTTGGTGATGAAAGGGCCTGACTTCTTTTTTTTTTTTCATCAAAATTATTGATATTCATCCACACCATTGCATTATCAATAGTTCATGTTTTATTGCTGAGAAAAATATTCCATTATACTAGAATACCATGATCTGTGTATTCACTCATCTGTTGATGGAGATTTAGGTTTTTTCTTCTAATAATTACTTTAAAATTTAGTCAAATATGCATTAATCTACCCAGTATTGGTCTTTCTTTCAGATGCACAAACTGTTTTAAATCATCTTATTCTGGTAAAAGATTCTTCTTATCTTGCATTCTAAACACAACTTTTACAAAAATTGTATAGAGAAAAAAATTAGGTGTACATCAGAATTTCACAGTTCAAAATATGGAGGATGTCAGTGAATATGGCTTCACAACAAACCTATATGTTTTATGAAATTATCAAATGGGTAGTATAAGACCACTATATATAATTAGTTTCTCTAAAACATGAGTTGGGTGGGACTGAATGAGTCAGGTGATGTTCTAGGCAAAAGGAGTTGTATAATGTAGCAAAACTGTTAGGTATCATTAGTCTAAAAACAATCACTGTAGGAATCCAACATTTATTTCAATAGCCCGATTTGTTTCATTGAGAGAGCCTTTTTCTTAAGAGGATCAATAGACCAAAGTCCTATGTGATGGTGGCTGGGCAGAACATAAATGATCCCATCTTGATGATAGCTTGAAGTCTGATACATCTTGTTCTGCCACGTCCCTCCTCCCCTCTATCCCCACCCGAGTCCCACCACCCCATCTAGATGTGCAAGGTCAAGCAAAGCAGAGGCCACAGGAAAGAATCTAGTAACAAAATGGCAAATCTCTTTACTCTGAGCCTGGAGAAATTGCAGAAGATACGCCTATTTATCAGAAGTGTAACCTGTCACCTACACCCTCCATGGAATCAAACAGCATGTGGTCTGAGGCAACTGTGTATGTGTTTTCTTCGTTTTTTCTCTTCACAAGAATCACGTAGGAGAAACCAACAGCTGTGTGCCTGAAGAGCTGTAGGGTGACCTGGGAGTTACATTATAGTGAGATGTAACACAGAGCCATGCTCTTCCCTAAGCATATGGTCTCATAGCAGAAGAGAGTTAGTCCTTTCAAAGCTAGAAGGGCTTCTGAAACATATTCTCCCTTACTTCCCTGTAACAACTTTCCTTTAGAAGTTTCCAGAAATTGTGCTTTGGATAAGCAGAGTAATTACATTTACTCATGTGAATGATACACTGTGTATGCCTTATTAACTAGCATATGCTAAGAAGTATGCATATTGATTTAATATAAATCAGCATAGCCCTTTTTGGTCCTCTTTAACTACCAGCCTTTTCTCTGATCATGTGCATTTAGTTTTATCCTCATAGCCTATAACTTACATAGCATGGTTACCTGTTGCCAACCAGGAAAAAAGTAAGAGAACATTGACAGACATATAACAGCACACCCATCCAATGTTCCCCAAGAGATCAACAGTTCACATGGTGGTTTCATACAAGGTGCTCTATTTAAAAAACAGACTTTTTTTTTTTTCCATTTCACTGACAAAATACCTATTGTTTGTCCAACAGTCGTTGGGTGCAGTGGAAGGACACACCTGGGTAGTTAGGTATTAATTACTAAATCGTAGGTAATGGAACAGTGCTGCTCTGCTTGCCCTTGACTGCATCAGAACACATCAAGAAGACCTTGTTACTTTTTAGTGAGACTTACTCTTTGTTTCTTTTCTTGCTCTGCATCTTGTCAAATTGAAGAAACACAGTGTTTCCTTGATTGGATCTGCACTGTGGGGATGCCCTGATCCGCCGTCATGGGAATAGCTGAAGATACAAAGAAATCCAGACACAAAATACTGCTACTTTCACAGAATATATCCTGTGGAGCAATGGCATTGATTATTCCTGGGGACATTTTAAGAAGGCTTAATTATGGCTCTTGGAACAACTTTCTTTTTCATTTTGTGTCGTACATGAATAGAAGTGAAAGATGCTTTCACACAGTAAACCCAATGTGAGAGAGAGAAAGGACTGAATTGAAAAACTGTGGTTCAGTTAAGATCATTGATTACATTGCTATACAGCAAAGGATACTTATTAATCACCTACTATGTGCAAAATCAATGATAAAACATAATCACAATATGATTTGTGATACCCTGGGTTTTCCAGTCAACTAGAGAGAAAGGCATCTACTTATATAACCATGATAAAAAGCAAACATATGAAAGACATTACAATGTAATCAAAACCATTCTATTGAATGTTGAATGCTGGACCCAAATATCTGCCAAAACAGCAGTCACCAAAACAACCTACTGATGATACAAAGTTGAGTTCAGCACAGGTGAGAATACTTCCTCTGTGGAGCTTTGTTCCTGTCTTTAAATGGGGAAGACAAGATTGGAATTTACTGAGAACTGAAAGTTAGGTTTAAAAGAGGACTTTCACTGGCAGAGAGACAGGGAGGAGGGGACAGGATTTGATTAGAATTGGGTAAGGATCATAACATAACCATTTAGAATTGGTACAAAAAGCAAGGTAAAGAATTTAGAGACAAAGGATTCATAGAATCTTAAGGTGGAAACTACTGATTTCCACTGAAGAATTGTTGGTCCTTTTGGAAAGTCTATTCCTGGAATAGTGAAACCATGCTAATGAAGACAGTAGCATAGTCAAGTTATGTTAAGGTAGACCAGGGATCTTCAAACTGTCCAATCAAATCCAGTCCTGTAAGCAAAGCTGAGGAAATGCTTTACATTTCTAAGATATTGAAAGAAAAACAAATGTAACAAAGATGTGATGTGGCCTGAAAATCCTACAATATATACTACTGGACCTTTTCAGAAAATGTTTGCCAATTCCTAATGCAGAGAGTAAGTTGGGGGGATGGGGAAGTAGTTTCAGTTTCAGCCTTTAAGCATTATATAGGGGTAGACAGTTTTGGTTCCTAATACTCAGGCCTACTACAGAGAAGAAAGTCATTCCTACAGATAATGGGTGGTGAGAGATTTGGTTGTGGCCTGGGAATTTTGACATGGAAATTAGGAGACGAAGTAAGTAAGGGTATTATTTTAAAACAATTTTTAATGTTTATTTTTTAAATTTTTTAATATTTTATTTATTTCTGAGAGAGAGAGACAGCGTGAGCAGGGGAGAGTCAGAGAAAGAGGGAGATACAGAATCTGAAGCAGGCTCCAGTCTCTGAGCTAGCTGTCAGCACAAAGCCCGATGCCAGGCTCGAACCCATGAACCATGAGATCATGACCTGAGATAAATTCAGTAGCTTAACCAACTGAGCCACCCAGGCACCCCAATGTATGTTTATTTTTGAGAGAACGAGAGACACAGAGCATGAGTAGGGGAGGGGCAGAGAGGGAGGGACTCACAGAATCTGAGGCAGGCCCCAGGCTCTGAGCAGTCAGCACAGAGCCAAAGCCAATGTGGGGCTAAAACTCATGGACCTCGAGATCATGACCTGAGCTGAAGTCGGACGCTTAACCGACTGAACCACCCAGGTGCCCCATAAAGGGTATATTTTAAAAAGCAAAAGGAACAAATTGTACGAAGTCAAACTTTGGGGAATACAGCAATTTTCTCTATCTCTGTCATTTTCTTCCCATAATCATTACCTCAAGAAGTACTTATTCAGATCCAGATTTTTAACAAGTGGTATCATAAGCAGGCCAATCAGCTTTATCCTTGCTCTGTGTGAACCAATTATACAAGACAACAAAGAGTGACAAGAACTGAGCCATTAAGGATATAAATCCTCAGGGAAAACAATTTATACATAAGTCACAGTTAGCAATGTCTGTCACTTTTTTTGTTTGTTTTTATTGTTTAAACACTGAATTCCAAGCAAGTCTTTTCTTTAGCAAATCTTTTTATTGCATTTTCTTCACATGAAAAAGTATAAAACTAACTAGAATTGAATAACTTAATGGCTCATTTGGAATCTATTAGAGGAGTTAAGGCCACTTGATATGATGTAAATTGCTAATTAATGAAGTGATATAAATAAATCCTTAGCAACATAAGAAACAAACTATTTTTGGCCTGAGCAGTAGATAATACATGAAGTTTTCATATAGTCCAGAAAAAATATATATTGTTTTATTCCACTCTCTGTTTCTCTTCTCTGAAACTATCACAAAGTGAGCATAGCCAAATACCAGTGTATCATAATATGTCATAATGAATGTAATATTGTGTAGAAAAACATGTGACAGTTTCCTATGGGTCAAAATAAAATGTTCATGGACTAGAACAGTTTCATTCACATTTCACTGCCAAGCTATATCAATATCACATTGATCTAGGTCTTTGGATTAATTTGTTCAGAAAATCCAAAAGCAATATATGAAGGTTATAAACAAGCAAAGCTAATATTCACATAAAGTCAGAAATCAGTGTTTAACAACCAATCATGAAGGTAGTACCTCTAGGTTCTTGAAGTAAAGCCAAAACAAAGGTGGCTTTTTCTAACAGTGTTGAGAAAATCAGAGGAGAGGAAGAGAAGGAGGGAGAGAGAGAGAGAGAGAAAGCCTTCAGTCATACAGAAGGAAGGGATTTAGCCAAGACCCTGAAATTAGGATGTTCAGTATTTATCAGAATGAAAATTCAAAGCTCAGATTTTTCATTTAAATAATTCTCTGGCACCTTTAGGAAAATAGAAGGTGCACTGGGCACACCCTCCCATTTGTTTCTATAAAGGATATAGAATAGATCCTTTATGAGTTCATTTTGTTTTCAGGAAAATATTAGAGAAAAAACCAGACATTTGCATGATGATTAAGTCCATCTGTTATAGAACATTAAGAGTTTGATCTGTTTTGTGTTATTTGAAATGTAGCACTGCACCAAAATTTTATCCCACTCATCAAATAAAGGAAACCTAACAAAATAAATGCCTTTATATGATTGAAGTCTATTGATTATAGACACCAGACAAACTAGGTCATATGTAGATCATTTGCCTAAGCAAATTATGTCCTTGGGATTAATTCTGTTGCAGTGATAATTGCAACAATAAGGCAAAAGAGGAAGGTAATAAAAATAGCCCTAATGCATGTTAGGTAGTGTTTTATATTGACATATGGAATGATCTGTTAAAAGCTCATTTTTACATTCCTCCAAGTTTTGAATTATAACCTTTATACAATGATTCTAGGAATAGATGATACTAAAGATAATTCAAAATTTTTAGAGGGAGAGGAAAATGAGTCTCAGAAAGGTCAAGTGTGTTTTTCAGATTTCCAGGTTGTATCTCCTGGACCTCCACGTCTGTGCTTTCCACCAAATCCTGGTCATGGTAAATGGTATTCCCTCTGCTATGTATTTCTATGATATCAAGCTACAGTAATCTGTTCAGTAATTTTAAGAGGGGATTTGGAGTGTCAGTGAATTAACTTCAGTCAAGGATTGCTAGGAGGCACATTATATGCTAATAGAGAAGGACATGGTTACTATTCTAAGGACCCTTCCCACCCTCAGCACTCACTACTATATCCTGTTTATTGATCCTTTAATCCTTAAGGAAACATATAGGACCTCAGTCCCTCCATTTTTTGTAGTCTTTGTATCATAGTTTGCCATCATCACTTACATCTGGGTCTTACATGTCAGATTACCTGATTTACTTTCTTCATCAGTCCCTTCAGTCCCAGTCAAACCACTGCATTTCTGTCACACAATTTAGATCAACCCTCCATGTAGTTGGATAATATATATTTTCAGTTCCTTCAAAACGGATGCTAAGTGTCTCAGGAGAGAAGAGTATTATTTTCTGATAGGGTGACAGTTCAGTTCTTGAAAAGCCCTGAAGCTTCTAGATAATTAATGTATTTTTCTTGATGTTCGTCTTCTGCCCCTGAATGACTGTCCAAATATTAACATACAACTCACCTCCTTATGTTTTCATACAACTCACCTCCTACTCTCCCATTTTCAGTGGCAAATCCCACCACCCAAAATACTAAATTGTGGCACTTTTTTCGCAACTTGATCTTGCTGATCTGTCTCCACCATTTGATTTTAAATTGTTTAGGAAGTAGTTATTTCTTAACTAACTTTTATTTCCAGTGGCCAGTATACAGAAAGATCTAGCATAAGTAAATAGATGAATATTGATGCAGTCCTCTGTTTCTTTGTTCACACTATTCTTGTCGGAAATTCTTCTTTCTAGCCTCTCCCCTTCCTTCCTGCCATCCTTCCAATTTGTCGCTGAATTACTTACCTCTAAACTAAACTCATTTTATAATGTATCACTTATGTATCTCCTCTCAGAAGACTTAGTTGAATATTTCTAGTCTGGGTTACATCTCCTGACTCTTAACTTATAAAATGTCAGTGACCAACTCCATTGTAGTTATTATTTTATTGCCTCTACTAATTAAACTATATACACAGTACAAAAAAAATCAAAAAGCATGGAAATATAGTAAATTAAAATATCTTCTCTCTCCACTCCCTTGAAGAACAATATCAGAGTTAAATTGCTTATCCTTTCTCAAATTATACCAATAACTTGAAATCATGAATTAGTTAAGTTTGCTTTAAATTTAAATTATGGTTCTTAAGAACTTTTTTTTTCTTCCTGGAGATGTGAATTTCCTTTTGCTCACTTATAAAAGAACCATATGCTTTTAGCCTGACTCTACAGGCATACAAGTTCTTCCTCAAACATTGTTTGAGGCTTTGACTTCTTGTTTCAGTTAGGGCTAGTTGGTCTCTACATAATTATGCAGAATATATCTCATTCTGGAAGTATGAATTAAGTGCAATTTTAAAATACTGTACAGTTTTCTTCCTGGGTTTTTATATCATTTTTTTCCAGTGTACCTTACAAATCTGAAAAAAAAAATTTTGACTTCACACATTATGGACAGTTTGTAAAGGAACTACAATTTTCTCTTACAGCATCCACTTTCTAATGCAAATCTGATTTCTGTTCATTTATTTGTCTATAAAATTGCATGTTTCTACAATCACTTTTAAGATCATCTCTTTATCTTTGCTATTCTAAAATTTCATGAAATATATTTTCATGGAAGGACTTGATCCACCTACCATTCCAGGAAATCTGTGTGTCTTCTTAATCTGATATTTCTTCATCTTTTTCATCTGTGATATAATGTCAGTTAGTTCTTTGAATAGTGTCTTGCCTCCTATTTTCCTGTTAACTCTTTCTAAAATACCTATTAATTGGATGATGGAATCTGAGCCTCCATATCTCCATATTTTATCCATTTTTGACTTTTCTGTATTTTAATTTATAGCCTTGGTTTTATTTTCTCGTTGTTTTTAAATGATTTTCCTTTCATAAATAATTTCTTTTTTTAATGTGTTACTTTTTTATTTCTGAGAAAGAGAGAGAGAGGCAGTTTGAACAGGGGAGGGTCAGAGAGAGAGGGAGACACAATCTGAAGCAGGCTCCAGCCTCTGAGCTAGCTGTCAGCCCAGAGCCCGTCGTGGGGCTCGATCCCACGAACCCTGAGATCATGACCTGAGCTGAAGTTGGATGCTTAACCGACTGAGCCACCCAGGTGCCCCTCATAAATAATTTCTTATTCTCTGACAAACTTGTTTTTAATGAAATTTTTATTTTTTTGGAATGCAGTATCTTGTGGAATTTAAAGATTTCACTGTAGATTTTAAAAGGCACTTTTCTGATCCTTGAATTATTTTCTTTTGGCATCATTTTCCTATTTGTTCATCATGATGGTTCTCTATTTTTGCTCTTGGCTTCCTGTAAATTTATGATCATATTTTCTCCTCAATTTATATCTATGAATTAATGAATATGTGTTAGTATTAGCTATTGACCCAAATTTCCTATAGCATTGTGTAGGACTCTTCTCCTATATAGAGGACATGACTAGGAGTTCTATTTCAAGAATGGGGACATGTCAACTGACACACTTCTGTTTGCCCTGAAAGAGTACAGAGCATGCAGGCATCCTGTGACCATCAAACCCCCTGCTTATGCCAAAATAAGATGTTCACTTTAAGCTCTTGTCCCTCATAAGTACATTATTCATTTTCTTTCAAAAGCAGGTTTTGGTGCTCATCTCTGTAAGCGCACTGTGGGAAGATGTGGTCATTTGCTTTTGACATAAATGCCTTTCTCTGGTCTACAGCCTATTCCTGTCCTATATGTTTGAAGACTCCCTAAGGTTCAGCTGGGGTATGTTTTCTCTCTACTACAGTCTCCTCTATCCATGTTTCTATATTGCTAGTAGATTCCTCCACGATTCTGTATAGTCCAAATTTCCATAAATGTTTCACAGTCTCTAATCCAATGATGAAACCCCTCTTATTGAAAGCAGTTATGAATTCATTTCATTTTATGCTTCACTGTCTTTTCATGAAATTTGAGGTGAAAAGTGAGATAAATGTATACTCTTGGCCTCTTTCACCCAACACACGGCCTTAATAATATCCATTTGCTGAGGGTACAGTAGGTGAGGGCTCGCACTCCCGTGATACCTGGATAACAAACTTTCCAATTTTCTGCTTAAAATCCACTCATCTGTTTGTCAACAATAAACATAAGTTGTGGCACAGGTAATATTTATCTGTGCACATGTTTTTGTATATATCTCACTGTGCTGAAGAGCTGAATCCATAGGTGTGTAGATCACATCCTCTTAGTCTTTAATTTGATAGCAACTGTTTCTGAAACATTCTTCCAGTAGCTACTCAATGTGCCTACTTCCCAGGTTGAAAAGCCATTTAGTGATCAAAACTTATTCTCTGGGGTCACACAAGAGATGAAGTCCCTTTGTAACAAATGCATTCTATAATGAGCACAATAATATATGTTTACCAAAGGTTGTCCTTGCTTTAAACATGGTTTCTTTTAGTATTTTCTCAACTTACTCAACACTGGTTCTAATTTGCCAGGCCAGAGAGGATAAATTTGAAGTATAATAATTATGAGTAAAGCAATGTTAATTATAAGCAAAAGTAATTATATTTTTTGTGCAACCGCATTTCTACTCTCCTTACAAAGGGATTCAAAGCAGTTTAAGACCATTATAAACTGCATGTCTATTTTTGGTTTTATAGATCTCTTTATTCATTCTTCCATATTTATATTGGCCTTGTATGATCATGAGACAAATTTCGAAGCCTGAGATGTAGGATACTGTCTGGTGTTAGTAACAACAGTAACAATAATGTCTCTACAATGTCTCCTCTGTACTTGTGTTAGTGTCCATAAATTCAAATACCTACAGGGCACTAGAAGGTTGAGGGAGTAAGTGTTTGGGGTTGCTATTAAAAAATAAACTAGTTTTTAAAAATAAACATTTTATTCTCTCCTTAGTACTACTTTAGGGAAAAGCACAGTCTATGTTTGCTCATTCAACTCACGGTCAAAGTGGGGAGTTGTGGTTTAGTGGTGAACCAGAGAGTTAAAGCCTTGTGTGTGCTGTTGTTTTAAAATTCATTGTGAAATACTGTGGATATACTAGAGGGAGTAAACAATACTAAGGTAAATACTTATGTATCCATCTTTTGGTTTTAGAAGTAAAACATTACACATGCTTTTGGAGACTCCTGAGTATCCAGCCTTCCCTTCTTATCCACGTATCCCTCCTCACCCACTGACCCCTAGAACAAATAATATATAATTGTTCATATTTTCAAATCTATATACCTGGAGTCATATTGTGTGTGTATTCTTCTGCCAACTGTTTGGCAATCAATTATTTGAAATTTGTTGAGACTTTATTGTCTACTATATAGTAACTTTTCTCAAATGTTCCATGTGCATATTTAAATATGGTGTAGTCTTCAGTTACTCGATATAGATTTTATGTGTTTCTTTTAAACCAAGCTTACTAATTAGATTGTTCAAATAGTCTCTTTTCTCATATTTCTATGCTTAATTTATCACTTACAAAAACAGGTATGCTAAAATCTTTGACAAAGTATTTGTAAAAATTTCTCATTGTGAGATTTTTGTCAAATATACTTTACGTATGTTTATGTATATACATAAAATTTAGAATTTCAACATAAAATAATATCTGGTGAACTAATATTAATATTTTTGTAGTTACTATAAAATCTATCTTAGTATAGGTCCAGAAGGTTTCTTTTGACTAATATATAGAGTAATTTTTCCATCATTTAATTTTCAATATTTTTAACGTTCTTATGTTTTAAATGTGTATCTTACCAACAGCTTATATCTACATTTTTATGTACTTTCTGATATCAGCCATTAATCTCACATTTTTTTTTTTACCAATGTAGCATTATTTTGGTTTATGATATATTTTGACTTATTTTAACATCAGTTATTGTTCTTCCTTTTACTCTATTGGTCATTGCTATTTTGCCCTCCTTTCCTTTCTTCTTTTGAAGTAATTTGTTGTTTTTTATACCATTTACATATTTTTTTGTGTCTTTAGCATTTATATATTGTCTTCCTCCTTTCCTTTCTTATGTCCTCTGGTATTTCCCTCCTTTCTCCCTTATTCCATTCTTTGCATTCCTTGTATAGCTAGGCCTGTGCTATAGTATTTCAAATTACTGCCACATGGAAATCTGTTGCCTTCTATATACTTTCTTAACTTTTTATTTTGAAATCATTATAGACTCCAAGGAAGTCTATTACTACAGGGAAAGTCCTTTGCCTTTCCTTTGCACTCCCTTTGCCCAGTCTCCCCCAATAGTAACTTTTGCATTTCTGTAGTATACTATATTATAGTATAATATAATATACTATTTACATTACTATAGTACCATACAAAAGTAATATTGCATTACTATACATAGTGTCATATATACAGTATATGATATATACATATTACACTATACTACTTGCATTGCTACAGTACTATTGCTATGGTGCCATTGTATTACTATGTATAGTATTGTATACATAGTATATTTTATATACATTATATATATACACAGCACACTATACTACTTGCATTACTCTAGTACTATTACAATAATGCCATTGCATTACTATATGTAATATCATATACATGGCATACCATATATACATAGTATATATACACAAAGTACACAATACTATACTACTTGCATTACTTTAGCACACTATCAAAACCAGGAAATCAACATTGGTATAATCCACAGAGCTTATTCAGATTTCACTAGTTTTACAAGCTCTTATTTGAGTGTAGATATGAAATTTTTATACAATTTTCTAATTTTATGCCATTTTATCATATGTGTAGATTTGTGTAAACACTACCACATATAAGATGAAGAACTGTTCCCTTACCATGGGGCTCCCTTGAACTACCCCTTTATTTTTCTTACATATTTTTAATGTCACTTATATAAGTAACTGACTTTCATATATATTCTATTTTTCCAATGTTCAAAAATAAGTTAAAGTGTTTAGGCTACAATCTCATCCAACACTATGCAGGCCTAGAAAAATATGTCAATTTCCTGAAATCAACCTAGAGGTGCCTGTTTGCCATCTGGTATACATTACAATCCAGCTAAATATAACTGTGTATCTGATGATACACATCAGATATGTCTTCATCTTGTGTTTGGTATTTGTTTATCTGGTGATGTAGACATTTGCATTCTATACTCCCTATTATTTAGACATTTTGAAGAAAAGGTTGAGATTGTTTATTTCTCAGATTGTTGACCATTTACTATGTTGAATATTTAGAGTTAAACACAATAAGTCAGGGGTCATTCTTTTCCTTCTAGCAATCAGCAAATGCCATCCGTAAATCTCTTGTCTTAGGCTCCTGACTCTTGTCAATGTGTCAACGTATATGAGGTTCAACTCATTTCCCCACTAAGGATACCCAGTATTTCTCATTCCCACTCTAGCCAGCACAACCTCAGGCCTAAAAGTCTATCCTGGGTCTGTGGAACAAGTTCAAAACCCTATGCGTGTTTATTAACTTATAACCCCATGTTAAACATGCTTCCTGGGGAGACAATGATGTGTTTACTTTTCTGGCTCTCAGTATCTGAAGAGCCATCATAATCCTTTGTGTAGTGATCTTACTTCACATTTCTAAGATAATAATAACAAAACTGACAGCAAATGTGTCCTGGGCCCCTCCCACATGTGTGGAGCTCTGCAACACACTTAACAGGGATAGTATACTGTATCCTAATAGCAACCCTATGGGGTAGGTAATATTTTTTACTGATGTGAAAATTGAGGCTTTGGGAGGTTAGTGAGCAGAATGAAGGTCATGCAGAAACAAGGAGTTCAATTTTCAGTGAAATGCAAATATAAGTAGTCCAACACCCTCTTCTGCTCTGGTGAACTAGTTTTTAGACCATATATATTCAAAATGGCGGAGGGGGAAGGATGATGGAATATATGATGAAATGGCAAGAATCAGGCCACATTGGTGTGGAAGATGAGTACCACACACTCTTTCTGATCAAGTTCATACAGTATTTTTCAATTAAAAAACAATAAAAAGCTACAGACCAAATGGTCTTTGAAGTGTTACTGTTTGGACAAATAAGCCACATGCAAATATATCTCCCATGTGATGTCAAAGTATAGATGCTGGTCAGTATATCCTACTGTATGTTTAGGAAGGTGTAGGACCACCCCACTGCTTTATCACTAGGCTGGACAAAAGTTGACAGAGATGAAGATCAGAGTCCTTTAAAAGAACATCTCAGAGCAATGTAACTGATTTATTTTTAACAGTGAATTAAAGAAAGCAAATTTCATATTATATCCAACGAAGGTGTGAAGAAAGAACAAGTTAATGAACGACCTGATGGTCGGTAATAGATTATTTCATGAGATCAGAGATGAGGGCAGGCTCATTATGAGGTGTCTGTTTAGTGTCCATTTTTAAAGATATGGGACTTTGCAGGCAGCGTTCCGGCTAGAAACATTCATTGCTATTCTTGGTCACGTAGAATGAATGGAGTGTCTGACAATGATGGACTGTGCTGTAGCAGCCTCGCTGCTTGGAAATTAATTTGATGTCCTCTTCTAGAGAACTGCTATCTTCTGTTACTACACAGAAACTTGATTGTACTAATAATGTGTGCCCAACTCCATAAGAGGCACAGTACAAAGCAGAAGCCTAGGATTTCCAAAGAAAAACAAAAACATTGCAGAAAATAATTAAACAAGAATTTTTTAGGGAAATGTCTAAATTCTTATTATTAGGGTATTTAGTGTATATTCTGTGGCCATACTTGCAACTGCAGTAGCAGCTTTAAGCCACATACAATATGCAATATAGGAACATATATTATGTATAAGACAAAGTTCAATGTGTGATTGATTTAATACCACACTTAAGGATAATACTGGGGTACCTAGGTGGCTCAGTCAGTTAAGTGTCTGACTTTGGCTCAGGTCATGATCTTGCTGTTTGTGGGTTCGAGCCCTGCATTGGGCTCTTTGTGAAGCTCAGAGCCTGGAGCCTGCTATGGATTCTATGTCTCCCTCTCTCTCTGCTCCTTCCCCACTTGCACTCTGCCTCTCTCTCTCTCTCTCAAAAATAAATAAACATTTAAAAAAAGACTAATACTGCTAATAACAGGTCAAATACTTATTGAAATTTATTTAATAATAATAATAAATATAGTTATTGAGCTCTTAGTATATGCTAGGTATTATGTCAGATAATGTATAGGTATTAGATCACTTAATCTTTGTCATGACCCTGAAAATAGTATCCTCTCAGTTTCACAGGTGAGGTAGAAAAGTCTTGTAAAGGTTAAATAAATTGCCCAAGGCAATCTTACTTCGGAGTCTATACATTCAATCACTATTGAATCACATTCCCAGTCTTTCTCTATTTGTATCATGAGCCCATTGACAGTGAGGGATAGTGAACTAATAATAATAGCAGAGACTTACTTAGTACTTAAATGTATATGTGCAATGCATTCTTTTAAGATATATGTATATATGTATCTTAAAGAGTATATATATATATACACACCTGCATATATATTTTACTCTAAGTATATATAATATGTATCACATATATAATATATATGTACACATATATAATATAAATATATATTCATGTGGTTCTCACAACCACCATTTGAGCATTTGAGGCAGGAATATTATTATTAATTTATTTACACAATGAAAACACTGAAGCACTGAAAGATTGGATCACTTGACTAAGTTGACCCAAGGACTTCTCCCAGAGCTAGGCCAGCTAGGTCCAGTGCTGTACTCTTGCCCACAGTGCTCTACTATCTATGCTAAGGATAAGGATATAGAAACAGAATGAGAAAGAATCCAAGGCATCAATGTTTTGTGAGAGTTTTTCAAACCAAGGGCTTTGGCAGCCTTTCCCATTCCCATCTCCACATTTTCATGAAGGAATCCATTAACAGGTACTATGTTCTGAAGGTCTGCGTCTCTGAAAAATTTATATATTGAAACCCAATGCCCAGTGTGATGGTATTAGGAGGGTGGGGCCTTTGGGAGGTGTTTAGGTCATAAGGGTACAGCCCACATGAATGGAATGAGTGCCTTTTTGGGTACTCTACACGTTCGGAGAAACTTCTCTAGTAACGAACTATAGAAATGATCCCTGAAAGTACAGTCTTTGAATGAGTGCCTTTTTGAAACAGACCGTAGAAAACCCCCTCGCCCCTTCCACTATGTGAGGATACAGTGAGAAAGCACATGCCACAAACTGGAGAAGAGATTCTCACCAGAACACAAAGATGGTGGTGCCTTGATCCTGGACTACCAGATTCCAGAACTGTGAAAAACAAATTTCTGTTGTTTATAAACCACCCAATTGATGGTAATTTGTTATAACAGCGAGAAAAGACTACAAAATAGTGTTAACAGAGAAAAAGCCCATGTGACTGATGTGTAATCAAGGCTCATCCCAGATCAATGAAACATAGCAAGGCACATTAGAGAGAAACCAAGCAATTGCGCCCTCTGGATGAAGAGGACTACCATCACAACCTTACATCACTGACTTGATTTTTTTAGGCTATTTATGCTTTTTGAAGAGATAATACAAAATATTTTTTAATAGGAGTATAGATATATCTATAGTGTGTATGTGTATTATACATATATATGGAGTATGTGTTTTTGTATGTGTATGTGTATTGGAGTATATCCATTCCTATCATAAAACATATTTAATTTTGGGGGGGGATCGCTCCACTTCTCCTAGAAAAAGTTAGGGATTGTTCTTTTAAAAATTATATTCCTGGGAATGTAATTACATTCTTTTAAAAAATTGCATTCCTGAGATTTTCAGTAATAAATTTTACCCCTATTTATACTTTGTAGAAAAACTATGCTAGATTGAGGAGCTTGGGAAATATAACTGTTTGAGATATTCAGAAGATTATACGTTTACACATAACATCAGTTCTGGATTAATATTAGCACCCAGCTTCTCTTTGCTGTGCTATATTAGTGTAACCAAAGTAGTGTCAAGGACCAAAACAGAATAGCTAACGTGAAAGTACTGTATTTTACTAACATGATGCCATGAACTTTGTTACTGGGGTCCAAATAGATTTTTTAAAAAATGGGGAGGAAGGCCAAGTATTTTATTATTATATCTGGTAGTAGTTGCTAATAGAAGTTTAATGATTACAATAATAATTAAGATAGCAAGTTTCCTTGCCATTCTGACTCCATCAAGAACCTGCTTTGTGGACTTATATATACTTAACTGTGTCTCAGCTTCTTTGAGAGATATAAATAATAGTTTCTACATCAGAGAGTGTGAAAAGGATTAAATCAGTTAATATTTGTAAAGCTCTCAAAACATGCATGACACATGACATGTAATACATATGTCCTCCTCCCAAGAAATGACTGGAAAACTTCATCCCTTCATTGGTATTTAAAAACATAAAGAATACTGGCAACATTTTTTAAAAGATTAAAGTCTTAATCAAGATATTTCCTCTTCTAGAAGTGATGACAGATAAGGCATGAATCTGTAGAACTCCATAAGCAAAGCTATGGGGAGGTTTGGTCTGGGTTTCCCAGAAATGATGAGACTTACGACAGATGTGAGATACTATACCACAAACAGCCTGTGGTTACACACTTGAATGAAGTACTGAAGCAAAACTTCCTTAACAAAGTGACAAGCTAAGTATATTTTGTTCTCAGGAAGCATGAGCCACCAAAATCTGCATCCTCTCTCTTCTTGATTACCCCATCTTCCTGGGGCTGACAGCTGCCCAGGGCTGCCCAACATTCTTCTCCAAACCCTTTCACCTGAATCTGCTCTCGTGCATGCACGGCAAATGTATCTCTTCATCCTAAACCTCATCAAATTATATTTTATGTTAGAGTTCTGATTTAGCTGGCTGAGGAAGAACATGATCTGTTTGTATGGTAAAGACTTCCAGCAACTTAGTACATGGTAAGTATTTATATTTTCCCCAAATGCTCCTAGAACCATCACTGCTTTTGCCCAGAGGGTACGTGTCTAATGCGTATTCCAGTAACAAAGGAATTAACTTGAATGGAGTATAGAAGTGGGAGGTGAGCAAGTGGTTTCTATGACGTCACACCACCGTCTTTTTATTTGATGGCTGCTACAGTCTTGTTTCCTGATAAGTACTGAAACATAATATTTAAAACAGTGGTTACCATTGCTTGTATCCCAGTCACTGTACTAACTGTGTTAGTATATTCTCTTTTATGTTCTCACAACTTAGCTCCTGAGGTAGGAAATGGGAGTAATTTAAGTTTATTGCTGAGGAAACTGAGGTTTACAGCAATTAAGGATTTCACGAAAGGCAAACAGCTTAGATGTTGAAGAGCCTGGAATCCAATCCAAACTGTTTTATTCAAAAACTCTGACGTATCATAACAGTGTGGGTTCTGTTATTTCCTTGGTTGGGAAAGAAAGTGTTTTCAAAAGGTACTTAATTCTATTATTCAAAACATGCCCTTTACATATAGAAAACTAACTTGGTGGATGTCATGGATCATGTTCCTGTGCAACACAATAGCTTCAGACCTTTCTGAAAAAGAGGTCATTTTCTACCAAGCTATACATTATGATTATTTAAATGCCAAAAAAGTCCTGTTTATATATAGTCACATGTATTTTCTATGTGCTCAACTTCCAGAGTGAGGAAACAATATTTTGTCTGAGGGACTCCCTGAGCTACATTGCTATCCCTGTGTTCTGCCCCTAGGTTTCCAATCTTCTCCAACTGGGCTTGCAGACTCTTGGCTGTGTTTGCATGTGTCCCCACCTCCCTTTGTTCCACACCCACCTGTCCTCCAAGCTCCCCTCCATGTAGACTTCTCTGCTTTCTTCATTCAGAAACAAACAGAAAACCCCAATCTCATCTGAACTCCAAAAGTCAGCTAACTAATATCTTCTCTGATATCAGACGTAGTAGCAGGGGCTGCCATAAAAAAAAAAAAAAAAAAAAAACAAACAAAAAAAAAACAACCCTACAGACTGGGTGGCTTAAACGACAGAAATTGGTTTTCTCACAGCTTTGGGGGCTGGAACATCAAGATCAAGGAGCTGGCAGGTTGGTATCTCCTGAGGCCCCTCCCAAAAAGCTGTCTTCTCCTGGTGTCCTTACATGGCCTTTCCTCTGTGTGTACACACTCCGGGTGCCTCCTCTTCTTATAAGGACATCCGTCCAATTGGATTAAGGTCCCACCCTTATGACCTCATTTAACCTAATTACCTCCTTAAAAGCCCTGTTTCCTAATACAGTAATATTTGGGAGTTATGGCTTCCAATATATGAATTTGGAGGATAAAAAATCCATCTATAACTTTGGATTTGACTTGATATTCAAGTCAACTCACCACTAGAGAGAAAGTCAGTGTACCCAATTCATCCCTTTAGCTCCTGCAACAGTGCTCTGCAAATACTGCTACCTAGGTACCATTCACTGAGCATAGCATATTTTGCACTCTTAGGCATTTCATATACATATATCCAATCCCAGCAGTAACATTTTTAGATAAGTAATACTGCCTCCACAGTAGAGATGATGAAATGGAACTCCGTATAGATCAGGCATCTCAGTAAAGTTCTCGTGATTAGCAAAGGACAAAACTAAAACAAACCTAGATCTATTTTATGGGAAAGCTCAAACTCTTTTTCTTCTAAATCTGCTCTCATAACATGTGTTGGAACAAGTCAGTGTTACTAGGGTAGGGCCGTCAAATGTCCGTTGGTGGTGCCATTTTCTGTTTCCTCTTCCCAATGAGCAGGAGAGTGAAGAGATTTTCTCTGATCACACTTTTGTTTGGGCAGGCAGAAGAAGGGATAAATAATTGGGAAATTTAAATATAGCAGGATCAAAAGGAATATTCTCCTTTCCAGACTTTTACAGGAGCAATATTGAAGTGATTAATAAAGGCAAGGGAGGTGAGGAGGGCATAAAGAAGGCGCCTGACATAATAACGACAGTATATTTCAACCCAGAGTAAAATAGGAAAACATAAAACACTGGTTGGATTTAACAGCCATCCCGCTTTATGCATGGCATCACAGGGGGTATGTTTTATAGGCAGTAAGAGGCCCACCTGCTCCACAATTGTCCCTCATTATCCACCCACAGTTCCTGAAATTACCATGGTATTGTAACTCCAGCGGTTTTAGAAGATACCAGTCCCAGCTGCAGCTTAATCCCAATTAAAATGTAAAGATCAAAACTGTAGGATAATGAGTTAACCCACTAATGTATTAATATCACATTTAATGTGAAATACAGGATAAATATCTCTTTTTCCTAATGTGGCAGTGAATTGTGTGTCATAACAAAGCAAGTATACATCGTAATTCATAGACCTAGATATCCAGGCAGTACCAAGTCTTGGGAGGCTACGGAAGGGCAAGCGCCATTGAGTGCTTAAAAATGGATTGGAAAAGATATAAAGGAAGAAGAAACTGGAGGAATGACAGAAAGGAACACAAATTGCATGTTGATGTCCTACAAGAATAGAGTTCTAAAACACTGCACTAGATAGTGGAGGAGAATTTTGTGGCTCTTGGCATTGTTAGAGGCAAAGCAGAGGTTGAGACTTGAGTGGAGCAAAAATTTTGAGGCTGGTAGGTTTGAATCAAGCAGGATAAATGAGTGGCATTTAGGTACCTTCTAGGTCTTTGCCATTTATACTCTGGGACATCATTTGTACAAGCCTTCTGCAAAGCAAGAGCTGAACTGTGATGAGAATTGCTTTCCATTTTTCATGTGTTAATTTTCTATTTGGC
Source organism: Hyaena hyaena (assembly GCF_003009895.1). Taxonomy (NCBI): domain Eukaryota; kingdom Metazoa; phylum Chordata; class Mammalia; order Carnivora; family Hyaenidae; genus Hyaena; species Hyaena hyaena. The sequence goes on from NW_024081136.1 coordinate 1,003,093, forward strand.
TGATATGTCCAGAAACCTTTACCTGTCTTTCCCTAAATGGTCTGGATAATTGCTTCCATTCCCAGCTTTTCTTTGACTGTGGGACACTAGCCCATTTAAGGTATTTTTCTTTTAACTCGCACTCACTGGTCTTAAAAAAGGTGCTGCTACTGAAGCAAGGAGGTCAAGATAGGCAGTTAGACCTGACAATTCACACTGCCCAAACACCTGACTCAGTTAGTTTGTAAGAGGAGGAGAAAGAAAAAAAGGCTTCTAAGCTATGTTAAAGTGTAAATAATTAACCACATGTCAAAGTCAGCTGCAACTAGCTCCCTCTTTCTGCCCACCTCTTCCTTTCCAATGAATTGCCCCATGGTAGCTGAATCTGTGGGTGGGAAGATGTTCTGTAGATGGTAATATCTTCTACTACTCCCATAGCTAATCCTCTCCACAGCTGTGCTGTGGCTTAGTGTCCATATCCTGTTGCCTTTACAAATGCTGGATGGTTATTTTATTTTATTTTATTATTTATTTATTTTTCTTAAATAGTTTATTGTCAAGTTGGTTTACATATAACACCCAGTGCTCATCCCAACAAGTGCCCTTCCCCAGGCCCATCACCCCCCTTCCACTCCTCCCCCTCCATCAGTCCTCAGTTTTCAGCATTCAAGAGTCTCTCATGGTTTGCCTCCCTCCCTCTCCCCAACTATTTGTCCCCTTTTTCTCCCTCGTGGTCCTCCATTAGCTTCCTCCTAATCCACCTATATGTGCAAACATATGGTATCTGTCCTTCTCTGCCTGACTTATTTCGCTCAGCATAACACTCTCAAGTTCCATCCATGTTGCCAGATTTCATTCTTTCTCATTGCCATGTAGTATTCCATTGTATAAACATACCACATCTTCTTGATCCATTCATCCATTGATGGACACTTAGGTTCTTTCCATGTTTTGGCTATTGTTGAGAGTGCTGCTATGAACATTGGGGCACATGTGCCCCTATACATCAGCACTCCTATATCCCTTGGGTAAATTCCTAGCAGTGCTACTGCTGGGTCATAGGGGAGTTCTATTGTTAATTTTTTGAGGAACCTCCTTATTGTTTTCCAGAAGGGCTGTACCAGCTTACATTCCCACCAACAGTGTAGGAGGGTGCCCATTTCTCCACATCCTTACCAGCATCTAGTCTCCTGATTTGTTCATTTTAGCCACTCTGACCAGCATGAAGTGGTTTCTCAGTGTGGTTTTGATTTGTATTTCCCTGATGAGGAGGGACACTGAGCATCATTTTATGTGTCTGTTGGCCATCTGGATGTCCTCAGAGAAGTGTCTGTCGATGTCTTCTGCCCATTTCTTCACTGGATTCTTTGATTTTCAGGTATGGAGTTTGATGAATTCCTTATAGATTTTGGATAGTAGCCCTTTATCTGATATGCCATTTGCAACTATCTTTGCTGGATGGTTATTTTAGAGAAAGAATTAAGATTATATGGCATATTAGAGTACCAGGATGGAGACTTAAAGCAGAATCTTATACATGGGCACCTACCATTGGCTTCAGACTTATATGGAGTCTGTGCTCCTTATTATCCAAGAAAGTATTAATGGTAAAGGGGTTGTGACCTGCATGAAACAAAGGGGGAAATAAAAAAAATTTGTCTCACCTGCCTTCTTCAAAAATTGAATAAAATCTTATTTTTATTAGTGAAAATACAGTGACCAAACTTAAATATCCTTGCATAAGAATTAAATTTTTAAAGTTAGAAACTTTTTCACACTTACTAAGAATATAATGTTTGGGACACCTGGGTGGCTCAGTTAGTTAAGTATCCAGCTTCAGCTTAGGTCATGATCTCATAGTTCATGGGTTTGAGCCCCTCATCCGGCTCTGTGCTGACAGTTCACAGCCCGAAGCCTGCTTCGGATTCCATGTCCCCCTCTCCCATTCATGCTTTCTCTCTCTCAAAAAAAAAAAAAAAAACCCACACATTAAAAAGAAGAATATAAGGTTTAAAAAATTAAGTCTATTGTATGTATGAAGGTGTTGTATGAAGTCTATTGATAAGGAGGTTTCTGGATTCAGAAATTTTAAATAAAAAAGTTATGAGTATATGCATATGAATCTCTTACTGGGTTAGAAGCCCTTTAGTAATATTTTAATTGTGTAAAACTCATGAAAGATCCATATAAATTAGAGAACTGTAAAAATTATCTCAGAGAATTAGAAATACTTTTAAATTTTTTTTAAATTTTTGGAGCTTCAAGCATGGGAAGCATTTCAGCTTTTGCAGATGTTCAACAGAAACTTCAAATCTGAGACTGTTACATGAGAAAAATGCCCAGATGTAGAGAAGCTGAATCTGCCATTTTGGCTGAGGCATCTTTGAGTGGCAATGAGACTCTAGTTTAGTATGGTGGACAAGAGTCCAATCTTGATGGCTGTATGATGGCAAAGCACTTAGAGGTATAGCTTCCTTCATCTCTGTTAAAATGCTATCACAATCATTGATAGCATTGTACTATTTGGTTATTGTTGTTTTTCTCTGGATTTGGAAAATTTTCAGAGCATGGTGCTATAGTTTAAATGATTGTGCCCTCTCAAAATTGATGTTGAAATCCTAACCCTTAAAGTAATGGAATTAGGAGGTGGAGCTTCTGGGTGGTGATTTGGTCATGAAGGCAAAGCCTTCACGAACAAGATTAGTACAATTATAAAAGAGGCTTCAGAGACAGCCCTTCTCTCTTCTACCCTGTTAGAACACAGCAAAAAGACAGGTAACTGAATGAGGAAGCACTCACCAAACAATTAGTCGGCCAATACCTTGATCCTAGGTCTCCCACTTCCAGAACTGTAAGAAATGAATATTTATTGCTTATAAGCCACTCGATCTATGATATTTTGTTATAGCAGCCTAAATGAACTAAGACACATGGGATCTAGAACCAATCTGTAATTTAGCAAAGGCTTTAGTTGATAAACCATCCTGAAAGACCACAATTATAGATCAAAAATAATTCACATTCCAAAATTTGGAGGAAATTGCATAGAAGTTTAAACAAATGAAAACACATCCATAAAATAAATAATCATCTATATAAATAGAAGAAAAATATTTAACATGTTTCAAGGAAGCTCTTATGTTTTCTATAAGTAAAATAAATACATTATAAAGCAGATAGTACAGTATAATTTCTTGATTTAAAAAATATAGGTATACACAAACACACAAAAGGCTTAAAGAACATAAATGATGTAAACCAAATGTTATCGATGATTTTATCCAGATGAAAGGATTACTGACCTTATTTTTTATTTAAAATTTTTTTTAATGTTTTATTTATTTTTGAGAGAAAGAGAGAGACAGCGTGAACAGAGGAGGGTCAGAGAGAGAGGGAGATGGTAGGTCAGAGAGAGAGGGAGATACAGAATCCGAAGACAGACTCCAGGCTCTGAGCTAGCTGTCAGCACAGAGCCTGACGTGGGGCTTGAACCCACGAACCATGAGGTCATGACCTGAGTCGAAATCAGATGCTTAATTGACTGAGACACCCATGTGCCCCTGGAGTTATTTCGCTTTAAAAAAAATTATATGCATTTAAACCTATTTTCTAGAAAATATTTTATAATATGAACTTAATTTTAATAAAATATAATAAAAACTTCTCAAACTGTTTGAAGTAGTCGTGTAGGTTAAGTCTGTGAACAGAGGTCACTCTTTACTCCTAGACTCACCATTAAAGTCCTTTAAAAAAGATAGAAAAAAAAAACAGGCATTCAGAGACTTTTAGCAACTTGAAGCTATATCTCATTTTCATCACTTAACTTTCCATGTGTCCTGAAGGTTAAAGATGACTTATCTTCAAATTATCTACTGTAATTAAATCATGTTAAAATCTATTATTCATTCAAAATCATCCATTGGGTATCTGCTAGCAAACTAGATGAGAGGTTCACAGGTAAATGCCCAAATTAAACTACTCAGTTTGGTTGACTTTGAAAATAAAAACACATTATTTATACGGATATACCTCAATTTGTGTATAAAATATTATTGCCTAAAATGAAAACTGATTGTGCCACAAATATAAGAAAGAATAATTATAATCAATATACATATTTATAAATCTGGATATAATAATTATTAAGGTTTAGAAAAAGGATATTTGGAATCAATTTGGACTTTGATTTAAAAGGCTTATTTTTCTATATCAATGTGGTTTTCTTTTTATGAAAGCAATTCATGTACATTATAATAAGTTAAAATTATAGTGAAAAGTGTAAAATCAGTTATAATCCTTTAACATAGAATCACAGAATACTTTTTGAAACATTTATATATGCATATATAGTTATTTGTTTTATATATGAAAATATAAATAAGTATAATGGGGTTACACTAAATACTTTTTGTAATGCTTTCTAACATTGTTAGACCACAAACATCTTTTCATGTTACTAAATATAAATGTATATAATGACTGCTAGTATCCAATTACATTATAAAACATAAAATGATAGAAAAATTTAAAAATGAATAAGGATACAATTTATATTTTCAGCTTGGGGGTACCATCTATTCATTATTATATAAAATTAGGGGCTATAGTAATATAAGCTAAAACACACAAAAATACTTTTATTTCTGTTTGCCTAAACTCTGCAGATAGCCATTCAAATTCTTTGCCAGTAGTACATTTCGTTCTTATACATATAAATCGTGGGAAGATATTTAAAATGTATGTGTCTTGGTTTACTAACCTATAGGGTCTAGAATGTTTTAGAGATAGTGAAGTTCAAAGCAAGTTGTGCTAGGGTGGTGTGGGGGAAGCCTTGAAGTTCTGGAAAAAGTTCTATCTCGTTCTGAGCACTAAAATCAAGGGCTATTAGATCAGAAGATATCTTAGAAAAGCGCATATTCAACCCAATATTATATCAGAAAATAAATAGCAGGTTATGGAGGTGAGGTAGCTTACTTATGTTCACATAGACAGGAAGAGGAACATGGAGGGTCACAACCAGAATTTTCTGCTTGAAGTACAAGAATTGTTTAAGAACATCACATTACATATAATCTTTTAGCATCCTTTTGCTTATGGTCTCTATTTTATTTTGTCCTTGACACTTGTAACATAAATTCAAAATAAGATTATTAAAAGATGATGACTATTTGCCCTTGACCTGAGAATGTTTATTTGGACAAGAGCATTTATAAGAGGTAATACATCAACCTCCATACAAGACACTTATGGACATTTTTAGCACATCTGTTTTTTGGGTTTTGTTTTGTTTTTTGTTTGTTTGTAATGCTACTCTAACATTCCCAGCTCATTAGATTGAAATCTTTCTATCAGGAGTCAGTGAATGCTGCTACCTGAATCTATCTGCTTTGATTGAGGAGGTGATTTGTGTAACCATGGAGTAAGACACTGTGGTTTTCTTCAGCCTACAATAAGCCTCGTCAGAAAGCAAAATTACCTGTGCTAGTAGGATAGATCTAGGGGGAGGGAGATATGGTTCTGTGGTACTTGGTGACAAGCTGTGCTGGCACTAGTGATGTAAGATGTCACTTAAGGTAATGAAAACCTCTATTAGTAGCATGGTTAAAATGCTTGCCACTGTTTATAACAGGCATGCCAAGCAAGAAAGCTTTTTATGATATTGTTCTTGTCACAGGGGAAATGAATCCATAGCTCACCACTGCCTCCCACAAGGATTGGCTCCTATGATTGCAAGAACTGAGAAAAGCCTTAAGTTGACAGAGTATCTTGTCCTGCTTTTAAAGGAGATGCTGAACAGCATAGTGACAAAAATGTCTTGATAGCCCTATGTGACTTCTCTATGATGAATTACACATTTATTAGGACTTTGAGGTCACCTAGTTATACTTCTCAGATTATCTAGTTGTACAGTCTCAAAGAGACTGAGAGCCAGAGAGTTAAAATTCTATTCCAGTCCTATACCTAAACCTAAAACCTATGTCTCCTAAATATCAAAGCCAGTATTCTCTCCAGAATGCTCTGTGAGACCCCAAGATTAACTTGAAATAAGAAATTCCCACATAGATGAAAATAACCATCACTTTACAGCTAAGAATTTGAAAGGCTGTTTTCTCCAGATCACCGGACCTGTAATTTGGAGACAAGCCGGCTAGGTTATTAGTGGTACAAGATAAATAGCTTAGTAGTCTTATTATTTATTCACCTATGATAATGGTTATCTGAATAATGTACTTTTAGCATTATCTTTTTGTTTGTGAAATAGCAAGTTGAAAATATTTTAACAAAAAATGTAAAATTTTCTAATCAGTGTGTTTTATTAAATATAATAGACAATTTTATAATCTAGAAAACTCAAATGATTCCATGAAATTGGATAAGTTCAGTTAATTGTTTTTCTCAATATAACCTTGATTTTCTCTGAACTTTTGGTTAGAAAACAGGATGTGATTTATCCTGCAACTGTCCAAGGTGCTGAAATTCCTCTAAGGATATACAGGGGCAAATCATTGCAGTATTATCCAGACTCCTCTTCATGTAATTTTTCCAGGTTTATTGACATATTATTGACTTATAACATATTCATTTTGGTGTACAATGAGACAAGTTGATACATATGTGTATTTTAAAATATTGCCAAAGTAAGATTAGTTAACACCTTTATCCCCTCACATAATTACCTTTTGTGTGTGTGTTGTGATAACATTTAATATCTACTCTCTTAACAACTTTCAGTTTTGTAATGCGGTATTGTTAATTAGAGATACCATGCTGTACACTAGATACTTTGACCTTATCCATCTTATAACTGAAAGTCTGTACCTTCTTCTTTTTAATGTTTATTTATTTTTGAAAGACAGAGAGCACACTGATGGGGGGTACGGGAGCAGGCAGAGAGAGAGGGAGACACAGAATCAAAGTAGGCTCCAGGCGGGGTTCAAACTCCAAACAGTGAGATCATGACCTGAGCCAAAGTCAGGTGCTTAATCTACTGAGCCACCCAGGCACCCCAAGTCTGTACCTTTTGGTTAACATCTCCCTGATTTTCCTACCCACTAGCCTGTGGCAACCAACATTGTACTCTCTATTTCTAGGAGTTAGGATTGTTTTAGATTCCATAAGTAAGTAGAACATACAGTGTTTGTTTTAGTTCTTTTTTTGTTTGTTTTAGTTCTTTTTTCGTTTGTTTTAGGCTTTTTTCACTTGGCATAATGTCCTCAAGGTCCATTCATGTTTTCCCAAATGGCAGGACTTCCTTTCTTTCATGACTGAAGATAATAAATGAAAGTTCTAGAATATTTGCACAAAAGATGACTTTATTACTTATCATCTAAACTGGCACAATTTTATGAATAAACTGGAATGCTATTAAAAACTAAGCTTTGACCATAAATGTAAATTTAGACTACCTCAGGTAAATGGGAATATAAGGTTATGTTAGGAACCAATTATTTGTGTTCCCTTCAAAATTCATATATTGAAGTCCTAACTTCCAATGTGCCTGTATTGGGGGATGGGGCTAATGAGGAAGTGAAAGATGAAATGAGATCATAAGGGTGGGGACCTAATCTAATAGAGCTGGTACCCTCATACCTCATAAGAGATGACACCAAGGTCTGTCTGTCTGTCTCTGTCTCCCACCCTCTTTCTGTCCCCCTCTCTTCCTCCTTCTCTTTCCATTATATAAGAACAAGTCAGAAATCAGCTGTCTATAAGCAAGGAAGAGATTCCTTGCCAGGAACCAAATTAATCAACACCTTGATCTTGGACTTAACATCCCCCAGAAGTGTGAGAAATAAATTTCTGTTGTTAACCCTTAGTCTATGGTCTTTTGTTATAACAGCCCTGGAAGACTGATAAACCTACCTATATAAAACTCTCAAGAAGGGCATTACAAAGCTCTTTCTGCCAACATTAGAACATCATCTGCCTATAAGATAGAACAGAAAAAGTCAATTTGGGGATTATTTTTAGTTCATTATTTGGTTATTTGGAAAAAGTTGTCAATGTGCTGTGGTCTTCAACAACATGAAGATGCAATTGGGTTCTTGAGATGCTATACCTTGACCTGAGGAAAAAGAGAGAATGAGAATCACACACAGACACACACACACACACACACACACACACACACACACACACGAAAAAGAGAAGGCTGCAGTGGGATTAGTTTGCACTATCACAAAAGACAGAGCACATCAGGATGGTTCCCTTGAGGAAGAGGTGACCTCAGCATAAAGTACCTTGAAGTACTGCTGGATGCAAAAGCTTGGTAGAAGGGAGAATTTGGGAAAGAGATTTCGTCCCGCCTAATGAGGTTCCGCCAATGTAGGAAATTATAGTTGGAAGATCCTAGCAGAAGGATCTCCAAGAAACACATAAAAGAATCTGTCACAATACAAAAGTTATATGTCTTTATTAAAATTTGCCAGTTAAATCTGACCTTTTGTGCATTTTATCTCTCCTCTATCTCCTTTTACTGAGCTACCAACTCTAGAAGTTCCCAAATTGCAGTTGCCTAATTGGAGAGGAGGCAAAGCAAGGAGGAGAGAAGAAATCTATAATACTTCTATTATTCTCCGTAGTCCTCTGAGGATAATAAGGCCTGAGTTGGGGAAGAAAATATTTAAATGGTATGGTTAAAAAAAACGTTTTGATAAACTAGACGGGAGTTTTTATTACCTAAACAAAGGCTATATATTTATTCATGTAATGCGACTAAAAATCCCCTGAATCCTGCCAGCGATTATACTAGCATTAAGGAAGAATATCAAGAAAATGGTTTTAAAAGGAAATTTGGGGGGAAAATAAAGGTTCTGATGCTTGTTCGATACAAATACATATTTACATTTTACATATTTATAAATTGATTTTTTGTCATTATTTGATTAATTTTCTCTCTTCTCCTTGATTATAAGTCAGAGCAGGGACAGTATCTGATGTGCCATAACATTGTCTTTGGAATGTGGCAGGTATACATAAGTATATTTGAATGATTGTATGTGAAGGTCCCAATTGTCCTTCCTTGTAATTCATTACAAAATTGCCTTTGGTAAACTAAGCACTGTTGACTTCTCATCATCTAGGTTAAAATGAATTTATCTGCTGTTTCAAAAATGTGGGTTTATGCTTTTTTATTGTGGCTAAGTATATATAACATAAAATAAATTCAGTGGTATTAAGTACATTCATATTGCTATGCAACAATTAATTCACTCATCAGTGCACACCTGGATTACACTCACCTTTTGACTATTGTGTATAAAGTTGCTGTGAACATGATATGTTCAAATATGTGAACAAATATCGGAGTCCATGTTTTCACTTCTTTTGAGTAACATTTGCAAGTGGAATTGCTGGATCGTATGGTGATTCCATGTTTAATTTTTTTAGCCATTGTCATAATGTTTCCCAAAGCAGCTTCACCATTTTCATTCCCACCAACAATGCACAAAGGTTCCAACTTATCCATATCCTCACCAATACTTTCTTTTTTAATAGTAGCCATCCTAATGGGCATGAAGTAATATCTCCTTGTAACTTCAATTTGCATTTCTATAATGAATAGTGATGTTGAGCATCTTTTTACTTGCTCCTTGGTACTTTGTATATCTTCTTTAGAGAAATATTTATTCAAGTCCTTTACCTATGTTTTAAATTGGGCTATTTGTTTTTTATTGTTACATTGTACAAGTTCTTTATATTTTAGATATTAATCCCTTATCAGAATATAATTTGCACATCTTCTCTCCTATTCAGTGAGTTGCCTTTTCACTTTTTAGATTGTGTCCTTTGATGCAAAAACAAACAAACAAACAAACAAACAAACACAGTTTTTAACTTTGATGAAGTCCAATTTATCTATTTTTCCTTTTCCTTTTACTGCCTTTGGGGTTTTTTTTTTCTGTCATATCCAAGAAATTATTACCATGTCCAATACTATAAAGCTCTTCCCTTATTTTTTCTTCTAAGGGTTCCAGTTTTAGCTCTTACATTTTGATCGTTGATCCATACTGACATAACTTTTATACATGATGTAAATAAGTAAGTGCCAAATTTTGTTTCTACGTTGACATCCAGTTTTATCAATACCATTTGTTGAAAATACTGTCTTTCCCGCATTGAATAGTCTTGGCACCATGTCATTTCACCATATATGTGGGGGCTTATTTCTGGGATCTCTATTTTACCAAAACATTAAGGTGAAGGTGTTTGTGTCACTTTTCCCTGAAAGAGGAGAAGTGAGGAAAATAGCAGAGGGATACAGCTCCTGAGGAATGAGGGAGAAAAACTGAAAATTAAAAAAAAAAAAAAGGAAGAGGATACTGCTGGGATCAGTGTCCTTCATCCACATGTTGACTCGAGAAGGCAAAACTTCCTTACATTCTTATGTTCTCTCCGCTACAGATTTCCTTGTCTTTCCATTTTATTTTTGCTATATCCATGCTGAGGTTGAGACCAGGGACTGCTCCAAACTAGCTAACAATGTGGATTAATTAGGTCTTTCTTATTTCCTGCTTCTCATTTTAGATGCAATCTCTCATCCTCTCCTTTCATTCCAAACTCATATAATATGCATTCCTATGTGTGTAAACTAAAGAGCAATAATCTGGTACGCATTCTTTGAAGGGAGAGTAAAAGCTTGTAAGATGATATGATGAGCTTTGTAGGAGTCATTCAGGGATGTTTGTGTTGTTTTATATGAATATAAACTGCTTTGAAATCTACTAAAAGCTAGGTAGCTGCATTTTGTGTAGGACTCTGCTTCTTCTTCAGTTTACTTGTGCTAATCAGGTGTCACTTATGCCCTTGGTCATAACAATGAGAATTGGTAGAGAATGACAATAGAAAAGCAATTGGTAGCTGAGATGCCTTAGACTGGAATAGTGGCCCACATGATGACAGTGATAGTAGAGTTCTAGCTGTCAGCAGGGTATCACCACCCCCAGGAGGGGTATAGAGGGAAGCATGTGAGGCAGATGACTGAGGGAACCGCAGGAATGCATCTGAAAAGATGAAAAAGACAAGTTTCTAAAATATTTTATATGAGTAGTTTTTATTAACTGAGTTTATTTTTCTTTGCCGATGTGATTTTGACCACTAGAAGTTCTATGGCTTGCAATCAGAAATTAGAGATAAGAGGTTTTGAAAAAAAGTCTAGCGGAGTCCTGATTAAACACCTAATGATGAAATTGAGGAAAATACATCTTGTTAATAAGGAACAATTAGAGCTCAAAGGGTTGAAATTTTAAGATATTTTATTTAAAAACATAAATAAATCTCTTCTTTTATCATTTTTTTTTCCCAGTAAGAACACAGGGTAAACCCACTTGACCTTAAAGATAATACACTGATTGGAGCACCTGGGTGGCTCAGTTAGTTAAGCATCTGATTCTTGATTTTGGCTCAGGTCATGATCTCACAGTTTGTGGGATTGAGCCCCATGTTGGGCTCTGTGCTGGGATTGCCTCTCTCTCCTTCTCTCTGCCCCAACCCTGCTCATGCCCTCTCTGTCTCTCCCTCAAAATAAATAAATAAACTTTAAAAAGATAATACCGTAACAATTTTAAACAGTGCGAGGTAAATTTTTTTCAGATAGTGGGTCACACACATGCATTTATATCTCTCCTCTCTAATGCTCATTACAGTGATACTAAAGGAATGTAAGTGTTGTAAATCGTTATTAAAAAGGAGTAAGTCAGTACTTTAATTTCCACATAGTAGGAGAAAAATAGAAGGCAGAATAGACTATATCCTAGAACCTGTGGAAGACCAACAGAGAAAATAAGCCTAATGGAGCTCTGGGACTGTTTGAGCCCTCAGAGTGCACAGAGGATACAGGAGCAAGAGAGGGTCAAATGAGGCTGACAGCAAACAATCCATCGAAGTCTGCTTTCTGTTCCCTCTACAAGAAGAAAGGAATGCAGTCAGCAAACCCAGGGCAAACGAAATCTGTCAAAGAAATTGTAGTTTAAGTATGTTAATTAAGACTTGATTTTGGGAAATTATTGGGAGATAAGGAAGAACTGTAAACAGAGCTCCTTTGCTTTGATAATAAGAGATCATGAAAATAAGAATTCCATGGAGATGAAATAATTAAGGCCTCAAAGGCAATAATAAGAAGAATTAGAGGCTTTGAGGTAAAAAAAAAAAAAGGCAATTCCAAAAATGATACATAAGGCAAGAACTAAAATACATCAATTAAACTAGAATTAAGATAAAGTTTTTAAAGGAGAAAGAGCAGAGAAAAGTTAGACAAGAAGTGGGAACTTAGCTGAAAATATTTGCAACGTTTATGAAGCAAAAGGTTACTATCCAAAATTTATTCAGAGCTCCTAAAAATCAATAAATAATGCAAATAACAAATTAAAATTAGGCCAAAGGATATAAACAGGCAACCTGTACAAGATGGGTATTGATGTTGTTTCCAGTATCTGCTAGTGTGAGTAACGCTGCAGGAAACAGCCCCATACACTTCTCCATGGTCATATGTGGAGGTGCTTGTGTGCAGGATACAGTACAGTGGAATGTCAGTTACGGAACGCGCAGAGGTTTTGCTTGTTTTAGTAGATGCTACCAATTGCCCTGCCAAATGGCTCTGTTAATCTACACTTCTTCTAACACTCCATGTCTCTAGTTCCTTGCATCCTCATACTATTACAAGTTTTGCCTTTTACCAGTCTAATGGTTGAAAATGGAATCTTGCCAATAGATTTTGATCTCTTGGATTACTAGTTATGATGAGAATAGTGTCTGTGTTCTGTGGACAACTGTGTTTCCTCTTCGAAGAATTGCTTTTCTTCTGTTGGGTTATTTGCTATATGGATTTATCTTATCCTCCTTTTACAATATTCTGTAATTTAGTCTTTTAAAAATTATTTGAAAAAGAATCCCTATCTATTCCTTACAATCCATCAAGAGAGTGTACATATGCATATTATATAGAAACTGGAGTTAACCACTAGAGAAGGTCCAACATGAAATGATTACAGGTGGCTGCCTCTGGGATAATGAAGGTTAGAGGAGAATACTGCTTATTTTTATGAGGAAGCCCATTGGCATGATATTTTTACAACCATATATATATGTACATTATTTCAGATATAAAAAGTTGTCAATTAATGGAAAAAAGCAGTCTTTAGTATGTGACAATTTCTGTATCTTTTATTTTCTTTAAGAAATTAACCTCATCCAAGCCTCAGTTTTCTCATGTGTAATATAACAATGCCCATCTCATAGCTGTGTTCTGAGAATTAATGTTTTGTCTTGTGATTATTGAACTGTTTTTCTCCCCCATCCCTTTCAGTAATGTTATCCTTTTCTTTTAAATAATCTGTTACATTGCTATTAAACTTTATTAAATCAAGGTTGCACCAACACATTCATTCATTTTCTACTATGTATAATTTAATAATTTAAAATATTATGTGTAATTGCCCATCAAGAATATTACAGTAATGTTGGAGATAAATGATTTAATTGCATTAGATTAAATTCTGTACTTTGAACCATTAATAAGAAAAATAGCATAGAAAAATAACTGTACCTATATTTATTAATCTATAGGAACTCATGTCCAACATTAGAGCACATGCAGAGATAAGTAAAACATGATGTATGCCATTAAAGCACATTTCATTTAAAAATATACAGATCAGACTCTGAAAAGTGCTGTTGAAGATGAGCAAAAGGAAATGCTAAGAAAAAAAAAGGAGAAATTACTTGTTGGTAGAGATCTTGAAATGGTCATGACAAAACATCAGTTGGGCAAGGCCTATTAGGATAGGAAGGCTTTCGTTAAAGGTATGGGAAAAGCAAATATTCTAGAACACAGGGGCCTAAAAGGCTATCGCATATATGGAGAATGGTGAGAATTTCAGGGTTGCATGACTTGGAAGAGGGAGTTGGTACTCAAGCTCACAAAGTCTATGGTTCCACTGGAGCACCTACACACCTTGCATATGGACACTTGTCCTTTATACCCGTGAGTGCCTCTGCTCCCTTCCTTAGGAAATAGAGTACTTTTCTTTAGGGGTGCTCCATTCTTCCTACCTTCTAGTCCAGTTAGGATTATTAGTATTGTTGCTATTACCCTTCCTCCTCGATCACCTACCAACAGGTAGACATGTAACCCAATATGGGCCAATCCATCTGTCCCTAAGGAATTTGAGACTTGATCAAGGAGGCACATGAAAATGAGTCAGTTGATTACAGCACCTTTACACAAAGATTCATGAGTCCCACTCTCAGAATCTGCCTACTTTCTTGTTCTCCGCAGGGCCCTGCTTCTCCTTTACTTTAGTGAGCTCTTCAGTATTCTGCCAATAAACTTCCTGTGTGTGTGGTGGTGTGTTTATGAAGTTTTGTTTTTTTCATTTTGTTTTGCCTAACTTAATCATAATCAGTTTCTGCTGAGTACAAGCAAAGAGCTCTAACTGAATAACCTGTCAAAGGGGTCTGTACATAATTTGCAAACAATGGGGGGATAGTTAAAATTTATGGAACAGTCATATGACAAAGATGTCATTTAAGAAAAATAGAAGTAATGAGGAAGTAAGAGTCAGAGTTCAGGCAAGAGAAAGTGTCATGTGATGTGGATTTAAGAGGATTGGGGAGAAGAGGGATGTGAGACATTAAGGAAATAAAAGTTATATAGCATTTGGTGGAAGGAACACAAGACATTATTGTGTAAAAAAAAAAAACAAACAAACTTGGTTTGAACCCCAGGTCCTACCTGGCTTCTGACTAGTTTATGTAACTTACTAACACACACTTAACCCTTATTTCCAAATTTTTATAATGTGGACAGTAATACTCCTTCACTGTCATTTTGGGGGGATTTAAATCATCATATGCGAAGTGCTAAAAGTCCTCTCTCATAGAATAGGTGCCAAATAAATGTACTCTATTAGTTTATAAACTCATTAGGACTTGCAAGTGATAAAATCTGACACATGAGCTAAGCAGCAAAATTAACACTGACCTCAAGGTTTGACTCAAGGAGATGTAGCAGATGATAACAAAGACAAGGAAGAGAAGTTGGTTTAGAAGTGGGTGGTGAGAAAACTGCACAAATTTTTTAAATAATTGAATATTTAGCATGTAGATTTGTGAGGTTATGAGGAAATTTTTTTCAAGATTTAAAAGAATGCTGAGACATGAATAAAATAATTTTAGACTCATCCTCATAACTGGGAAATTGAAACATGTGACATCTGGGTGAGCAACTATAGACCAAGGGAATATTAATGGCAAATTCTAGTACATGTTTATGGAAAGGATAGGTGAGAAAGGAGAGTCATGAAGTAGAGGGGAACACAATAGCACAGAAGCTAAGAGAAAAGACATCCAAACACAGGGTTTTCTTCACTGCCTCGAATGTATTGTATGCTGCAAAAAGGATATGAAATATGGGGATTAAAAGGAATCCATTAAATTGTCTCATTAGTGAGTCTTCTCAGAGATTTGCTTAACGAAGTCATACAAGTGGAACTAGATGTAAGAGACTTGGAGAATAATGTCTCATTATGTTTTAGGATGGCTCTTATTTGTTTTAGAAGTTGTTTTGGGAGTGGTAGAGAGTATAGTAAAAAAAGGAAAACAAAGGAAAATTTTCTACTAGTAATCACTACTGGAATAATTAAAACTGATTTCGGAGTATAATAGCAATTATACAGTTTAATGTAGTCATCCAAATTAATGTGTGGACAAATCCTTTTACAAAAAGAAAGGGCATTTAGAACCTATGTGCTCCAAATGCCAACACCGTGATTCTGTTATATCTCTGATAATGGTCACAATATTGCAAAAGTTTGTAATCTTTTTAATAACAACAACATTCATCTTAGTAGTAAATTCAGAATTATAGTCTTTATTATTGGCGTTTTCTGATTTTAATAAACACTAAAATTTAAAGACCTATTTTGACAAAATTTTCAGGATGGTTAATTTCTTTCCCATGTCAGCTTTCTCTAGAGAGAAATTCCTTTCTCCTTCAAAGAACCCATCAGTATTTCTTTTCATTATGATAGCTCATTTTTGCTGTGTGTGTGTGTGTGTGTGTGTACATTGTATGCATATGTTAGGTTTTCTGTATGCAATCATGATATATTTAATAATGAGGGTCATTTCCTAAAACTCTTATCAAATGTTGTACTATATATTTAGCTCATTATAAACTCCCACATAAGCTGAAATGTAAAGGAAAACACATTAGCAATCATCTCTTTGTGAACTGTGGGGAAACAGTAGCCACAAGAGTTCTTACACACAGCTTCTTGGCATCCTTGTTGGGAGAGCTTGAACCAAACCCAGAACTGGAAAAGGCCTCATGTTGACTTGTATATCCTTCCATGGATAACCATGGACTGAACACAATTTGTATTATATTATCTATACAAATCTATTATTTTCCTTGATTAATATTCAGGGAAGACAGACAGACACAAAATTATTAACACAGAGAAAACTACCCAGCCCCAATTATCATCCTAGTCACGTCCAGTTATTTGCATGAGCAGTTCCTAATTTTTTCTAAAACAAAAGGAGTATTGGATCTTTGGGTAAGTAATGAAATTTCCTAGAGAAAAGGATTATTTTTAAAATATTTTTCCTTTTTTATTTGAGAGAAAGAGAGAGGGAGAGAGAGCATGCACAGGAGAGAGGGGCAGCAGGAGAGAGAGGGGGGGGGACAGAGAGAGAATATATCAATCAGGATTCAAGCTCAGTACAGAGCCTGAGGCAGAGCTCCATCCCCAAACCCTGGGATCATGACCTGAGCTGAAATCAAGAGTTGGAAGTGCAACCTACTGAGCCACCCAGGTGCCCCAAAAAGGATTATTCTAAATGAAGTTCTAAAGCTTAAAGGTTTTCTATTTGTTTGCATTCTTCTTTTTCTTTTCCTTCTTTCTTATGGCTAAATCTCAATACTCTTGGCAAACCGAAATCTAAGGTATGCAATGGTAAAGTTTCATACTAAGGTCAAGTTTAAGCTAACAAAACAAACGACTTACATATTCGCTGATTCAAATGTAAATAAAAGCTTTTGATTCTGTCTCTGGGTATTTAGAGCCAAAACACAATGTTTGTATTAGTGATAGTCAACAAAATCAAATTAACAGAAATACCTACCTGATCTGATTAATTTTATTTTCTCATTAACTACTTTCATTCACTTATGTATTCATTGATTTAACAAACATTTATTTTGCATTTAAGACAGTCTAGATAACTGGGAAGGTACAGAGAAACTTATGGCTTTACCTAAAGGAGCATATTGTTAAGAAAAGTTTCACAGAGGAGCGCAGAGTGAAACCACGTCTTGAAGGAAAAAAATAATAATTGCATATCCTCTTCCTTGCCAGTGCCTCTATCTCCTAAATTCTGATGGAAAAAAAATTTAAAAAAAAATTCTTCCTTACTTTTTCTTGAATACTTCTATGTATGCCAGTTAGTGGCTTGGCCACTCTGGTCTAATGCACTAACGCTTGTGATAAAAATGTATTTATAAACAACATTCTGAACAAATACTTTTGGCAGAGGGTCTCTAATATGGCTCCTCCAGCTTGTGGTGATACCACACTTTTTGATTCATCAGGCATTTTTATTCCATAAAGAAACCATAATTATATGTATGTTTAACCTAAGACATAGACAATTATCTTTGATCACTGAAAAGCTTTTAAAACTTGAAAATGTGAAATTAAGAGCTCAAGTTTGCCATGCACTTACCCATCTCTGCTCACCTACCTCCCCACTTCTGTTTTACTTTTAGGACAATGAAAAATAGTTTACGTTGGATATATAAGAAAAGCAATGAAAAGGAAGGAGAAATGGGGTGAAGGCTACAGGTGTTCAACAGGAGCTGGTGTTGTGCAAAGAAAGAAATTATTTTGGGGGAGGAATGTGGCTCACAGCTCTGTCAGCGTCTTTCCCCACAGCAGCTTTGTCAAAGTGAGGTGGGGGTAGAGATGGGCTCCCTGCATGGCTGTTGGGTCATGCTCTGTGAGTGAGCCTCACTCACCATCCCACATTCTCTATGCGGTCTAATGATGGTAGGCTTTAGATTTTCAGAACCTAAGTTCTGGGCTCATCTTGGCTTACTAACGAGTTTCCATTGTCTCAACTTTGAGAAACACATTTGTATTCATTTCTCATCCAGGGAGAACAAAATCTGTGCTGGTAGGAAGACAGTTGAATAAGCTTCAGGTAAATCATAGTCTTCCATCCTTCTGACACATGGGTGGGAATTCACAGCATGTGCTTCTAATATGATCTTTGGTTCTAAGCAACTGGGAATAGATGTACTTTTAATTTTCTAGTTTGCCTTAATTTTGTTTACTTAATCCCAATATAGATAAACATGGATGGTCTTTAAAAAAATTAATGAAGGACAGGAGCAAGTGGGTGGCTCAATCAGTTAAGCATCCAACTTTTGATTTTGGCTCGGGTCATGATCTCATGGCTCATGAGGTCAAGCCCTGAATCTGGCTCTGTGTTGACAGCGTGGAGCCTGCTTGGGGTTCTGTCTCTCTGTCTCTCTGTCTCTCTCTCTCTCTCTCTCTCTGCCCCTTCACCATGCTCTTGCACATGTGTGCATATGCATTCTGTCAAAATAAACATTTTAAAAATACTAATTAAGGGTAATTGAGGAGAAACAAACTTCACTGATTAAAAAGTTTTCAATTTAGGAGGTTTCAGATCAGAAACATCTTAGTATGAAGGCTCATGAGCTATAATATATCTATTTAAGGAGTACAGGAGTGAGTAGTATGTATTAGAAACTCCTTTCCTCTCTTTTTTCCTACTGGGTGTTTCAGGATCCATTCCTGACATGGAAGTAAATCAGAAAGTAGAAAAGGCATTAAAAATATGTAACTCCATGAAATGGAATTACTTATTTCAAGCACATGAAGTACATTTTGAAAGCAAACCTTATTTCATCTTCAGGTACATGTGAAGGACAAAGAAAAATATTTTCCTTAGGATAATGGAATAAAATAACCTGTAACATTACCAAGAATGTACAATATATTTAGATATCTAACCAATAACCCAAAAACTATAATTTCATCAAATACAGAATAATGTTCACGTCACTTATGATTTAAAAAACACTATTTCCTGCTAATCTGTTAAAATTCTCAGGAAAGCAGGAATGGTGGCATACTAACATTTAATCATCAAACTGTTACCATTAATATCAAAGCAATAGGTTAGTAATTATCATTTTTCCTCTCTCATTTTATCTGATGTACTGAGTTCTTTAATGAATTCAACAAAGTGTGCCTGCAATGAATGAATAATTCCATTTAGATGCAAGTGCAAGAGTGCTCTCATACACGAACATCTCAAATCATAAGATCTTGTCTTTGTAACACCCTACTTTAATATTTTTCAAACTATAGTTTGCAACCCATTAGGAATTTAGTGAAGCAGAACAAGTTTTTATTTTTATGAAAATAGACAGTAGAATAGAAAGTAGTAGGGTGTATTACATATAGAAATGTAGATAGAGTTTCCAGGATCTCTGTTCAGACACACATGCCTGTGTGTGTGCTGGATCTCAGTGTAAAATATGTGTCTCACTGTGAATCTCAAATTGGTTTGAAAGCTACTTTTTATACCACATATTAACCCTTCGGTTGAGTACCTAATTACGACTCTCATTTACTTTATATGAGGTAACTGAATCTCTTGAAGGAGAGGTGAATTGTTTAAGATCTCCCAGGTATCACGTGGAAGAACAGAAATTCTATTTTTACTGTTAAAATAAAGAATAACAGCTCTTAAAAAAATAGACCTATCTGCTTATCAGGTATGCCTCAGTCACACATCCTGGGATGTGTATTAGTGTAGTTTTTTAACAAGAAAACCAAAACAGATCCTAAGCATTCCTACCATAATTGGCTTCTAGTTAATATTCTTATTCCCGAAATTGATGCAAACCCATTTGTCCATTGTTTTTCAATTGATTTTTTTTATATTGTCGTCAGTCTAATGAATCTTCAGGGAATCTCATCTAATATACTCATAGAGTTCTTAGTGTCAGTTATTTCAAAATTAAGAGACCCTGTGAAGATCATCAAGTCTTGCTTTTGATATTTCAAGCTTTTGGACCTTTGGGAAACTTAGCAAACCACTGTGATAAGTACAGCTGAAGTCTGGTTATTCATATAAAACTCATGATGTTTAGAAGTTTTCTCATTTCATTCTTGTTGAATAACTTAAACTGCTTTTGCATTTTTGCTCACCCATTCTAAGCTCCTTTTCTTTGCATGCTTCATTCATTAAGTTTCCAAATACTTCAATTAAGCATTCCTTCTGGAAAGGCACTGATATAAATAAGCAAGGCCTAGTTTTGTAGAACTTTTCTCCTCATGATTAGAATACTCAGTTTTTGACAGTGAAAACAAATATCTGCAAATAAAAGTTCTGTGGTCATTTATTTTTCTATTATAGAAAAGTTACTGATGACATGTATGCCTTTCTAGGATACCCATTATATACCTCATCATTCTCTCCTTCCTTTGAATGATAGGACAGTCTCCAAAAGGTAGTTTCTTAATCAAAACTGTTGAATCTTTATTAAGAAACTGCTCAGCATAATGTAAAATATATTATAAGAGCAAAATAGAATATAAGACATAACTAGAATCAAATCAAGGACACTTCTGGGAAACCTATATATCATTATTAATTTGTAAGGACAGTGTTCCTTTATGACAGATCACAGTAGATGGGGGACTAAAAGACTCATACTGCTTTATTATCACTAGATATTTGGAAAACCGAAAGCCATTTATTTATTTAAGATCATCCCATGGCTTCATCCTCTCCTTCCAACATGTGCAGCCTACTAAAACCAAGAAAGAACTGAGCTAGTTGCTAAGCAACAATTCAGGTATTGTGAATGGATCCAGAGAAGCAGCTCTTGACTCAAGTATTAATTAACAGGTTTCAAAAACGAAGAAGTATACTAATGAAATCACCTATTGAGTCGTATGTTTTAGGAAAAGGTCAAAGTGAAATTCCAGTTTAGATATAGGATGATTTTGCATGCAGAAGGTTTTTTTCTTTAAAATATTAGATTTTTGAAAATAAAATCAACGAATCTTGAGAAAACACTAATAATACTTTGTAAGTGACTTGTAAACAGAAAGTAGTGTTTGAAGTAGATTTTTAATATAGCCAGAGACATCAGCGGAAGAGAGAAAAAAGTCCAATGAAGAATGTATATTTCAAAATTTGTCTGTGGAAGTTGAAGAAATTGAGAATGAGTATTACAAATGGTAGCATCTCCAAGGGAGCATATTCTTAATTTTTGAGACTTAAAAAGTGACAGATAGCATAACTGAGTAAACTATAAATTTATCAATCAAGCACATGTTCAAAATTGTGGGCAAATTGGATCTACTTGCCCATTTTAAGTTTTGAGCACCATACATTCTAAGTTTATGCGATTAAACTTAAAAATAGCCCAATGGAAACACATAATTTGTCATCTGATGTATCAGTGGCAGTAGGAAAGAGCAGGAGAAGATTGATAGAGGCTGGTTGGAGACTTCAGTCCAGGGTGTCCACAACTGACTTTAGAAAGTGAGAAATAGCTATGATGATAGAAAAAGGGGAGACTAGGTGAGATTATGAAGTTTCTGACCCTTTTTTGTGTGGGAGTCTAAATCCATCAAGGGATATAGCACGTTGGCTAGGAGGTCACTTGATGTGGGGGCCAGAGAGATCTGGGTTCAAACCCTAGCTCTTTACCCTCTAATTTTGTATATTTGGGCATTATTTAAGCTTTCTCTTTAAAATTTAGCTATCTTTCATATTATTGTTATTGCTTTATTATCACTAGATATTTGGAAAACCGAAAGCCATTTATTTATTTAAGATCATCCCATGGCTTCATCCTCTCCTTCCAACATGTGCAGTCTACTAAAACCAGTGGTTAATAACCATGGTTATTATTGTTGCCATTTTTAAAGCTTTTTTTTTTTTAAATTGAAGTATGGTTGACACACAATGCTACATTAGTTTTAGGTGTGCATCAAGGTGATTTGACAACTCTGCCTTATGCTTACTCACAAGTATAGCTATCATCTGGCACTATACAACACTTAAACAATACCATTGACTGTGTTCACTATTTTGTACCCTTCATCTCACTGATGTATACATTCCATAACTGAAAGCCTGTACCTTCCAATCCCCTTCACCCATTTTTGCCAATCTCTCCACCCCCAACCCCTTCTGGCACCTACCAGTTTGTTCTCTGCATTTATAAACTTGTTTCTGCTTTTTTTGTTTATTAATGTATTTTTCAGATGCCAGATATAAGTGTAATCATATGATATTTGCCTTTCTCTGTCTGAATTATTTCACTTAGAATCATACTTTCTAGGTCCACCCATTTTGTTCCAAATGGCAAAATCTCATTCTTTTTACAGATAAGTAATACTCCCTCGTGTACATATAACACTACTTTCTTTTCCATCCATCTGTCAATGGACAGTTGAGTTGCTTCCATGTTTTAGCTATTGTAAATAATGCTAGAATAAACATAGGTGTACATTATCTTTTCAAATGAGTGTTTTCATTTTCATCAGTGGAATGCAATTACTGGATCATATTTAAATTCTATTTTTAAATTTTTTGAGAGACTGTCATACTGTTTTCCACAGTGACTACACCAATTTTTATTCCCACTAACAGTGTATAAGGGTTCTTTTTTCCCCACATCCTTCCCAATGCTTGGAATTTCTTGTCTTTTTGACTTTGGCCATTCCTACAAATTTAAGGGCATATCTCATGGTGGTTTTAATTTGCCTTTCCCTGATGTTTAGTAATGTTGAGCTTCTTTTTAAGCGTCTGCTCGCCTTCTTTGAAAAAATGTCTATGCACATCCTCTGCCCATTTTTTTTTCATCAAAATTTTGGAGGGGGGTTTGGTTGTAGAAGTTCTTTGAGTTGTATAATTTCTTTATATATTTTGGAGATTAACCTTTTATCCAATACATCATTTACAAGTATCTTCTTTCTAATAGTTCCCTTTTTGTACTGTTGATGGTTTCCTTTGCTGTGGAAAAGCTTTTTATTTTGGTGTAGTCCCAGTTGCTTATTTTTGCTATTGTTTTCCTTGCCCAAGGAGACATATCTAGAAAAATGTTGTTAAGGCCAATGTTTAAGATGTTTAAAAGATGCCTATGCTTTCTTCAAGAATTTTTATGGCTTCAGGTCTGACATTTAGGACTTTAATTCATTTTGAGGTGTGGTCATTTTTGTTTTGTTTTCATATGGTATAAAAGAGTAGTACAGTTTCACTCTTTTGAGGTAACTGTCTAGTTTTCCCAGCACTATTTCCTGAGGAGACTATCTTTCTGCCATTTTATATACATGCCTCTTTTATTATAGTTTAATTGACCATATAAGTGTAGGTTTATTACTGAACTCTCTTTTCTGTTCTATCGATCTATGTGTCTTTTTTTGTGCCAGTACAATATTGTTTCAACTATAGTTTTGTGGTTTATCTTGAAATTTGGCTTTGTTTTTTCTCAAGATTGCTTTGGCTATTTGAAGTTTTTTGTAGTTTCATACCAACTTTAGTATTTGTTCTACTACTGTGAAAAATGCTGTCAGTATTTTGATAAAGATTTCATTCAATCTGTAGATTGTTTTAGGTAGTATGGACATTTTAACAATATTCATTCTTCCAACTCATGAGTCTTTCCATTTGTGTCTTTAATTTCTTTCATCCATGTTTACTAGTTTTCAGAGTACAGAGGTCTTTCACCTCTTTAAATTTGTTTTTAGAGATTTTATTCTTTGTAGTACATTATAAATGAGATAATTTTCTTAGTTTCTCTTTCTGCTACTTCATTATTAGTGTGTAGAAACCTAAATGATGTCTGTGTATTTTGTATCCTGTAACATTACTGAATTTATTCTAATCGTTATTTGGTGGAGTCTTTAGGCTTTTCTCTGTGTAGTACCACATCATCTTCAAATAGTGACAGTTTACTTCTTCCTTGATGGTACAGTGGCATTTTATTTATTTTTCTTGTCTAATGTTGTGTCTAACATTTTCAGTATTATGTTGAGTAAAAATAGTGAGAGTGGATATCCTTGTCCTTTTCTGATCTTAGAGGAAAATCTCCAAGCATTTAACAATTGATGTTAGCTCTGAGTTTTTATATATGGCTTTGCTAATTTGAGGTATGTCCTCTCTAAACCCAGTTTGTTGAGACTTTTTATCATGAGATTAAAACTCTTGAAATTTGAATTTTGTCAAATACTTTTTCCGCATCTTTTGAGATGATCATATGATTTTTATCCTTCATTTTGTTAATGTGGTGTATCACATTGACAATTTGTGAATATTATTAACCCATCTAGATGCCCAGAATAAATCCCATTTGATCATGATAAATGACCCTTTCAATGAATTGCTGAATGTGGTATACTAGTATTTTGTTGACAATTTTTGCATCTATGTTCATCAAGGATAATAGCCTCTAGTTTTCTTTTGTAGTGTCTTAATCTGACTTTGGTACTCAGGTAATGTTGGCCCCTTGGAATCAGCTTGGAAGTTTTACTATCTCCTCTTCCTCCTCCTTCTCCTCTCTTCTTTCTTCTTTCCCCTCCTCCTCCTTCTCCTTCTCCTCTTCTGAACCATTTTGGTTGCATCCCAAAGATTTTGGACTATTGTGTTTTCACTTTAATTTGTCTCCATGTATTTTTTAATCTCCCCTTTGAAATCTTGACTGACCCATTCATTGTCTAGGAGAATGTTATTTAACCTCCATGTATTTGTGTTCTTTCCATATTTTTTATCTCATGGTTGATTTTTAGTTTCACAGTGTTGTGGTCAGAAAAAATACATGGTATGACTTTGATCTTTTTACATTGTTGAAACTTGTTTTGTGGCCTAACATGTGATCTGTCCTAGAGAAGGCTCTATTGGCACTTGAAAAGAATGTATAGTCTGCTGTTTAGGATGGAATATTCTGAATATATCTGTTAAATCCATCTGGTCCAATGTATCATTTAAAGTCACTAGTTCCTTGTTGATTTTCTGTTTGGATGATCTGTCCATTGATGTAAGTGGGGTTTTAAAAGTCCTCAACTATCACTGTATTAGTATCAGTTACTTCCTTTACGTCTATTATTATTTTATGTGTTTGGTCGGTCCCATACAGGTTGCATATTTACAATCGTTAAATCTTCTTTTTGGATTGTCCCCTTTATTATTATATAGTATCCTTCCTTTTCTCTTGTTACAGTCTTTGTTTTAAAGTCTATTTTATCCAATATAAGTATGGCTACCCAGGCTTTCTTTGCACATCCATTTGCATGACAGATGTTCCTCCATCTCCTCACTTTCAACCTGCATGTGATTCTGGTTCTGAAACGAGTCTCTTGTAGGCAGCATTTAGATGGATCTTGTTTTTTAATCAATTCTGTCATACTATGTGTCTTTTGATTGGAATGTCTAGTCAACTTCAAAGTAATTATTGATAGGTACGCATTTGCCATTTTCTTTTACTTGTTTTATGATTGTATTTGTAGTTCTTCTCTGTTCCTTTGTTCCCCTGTTCTCTTCTATCAAAGCTGGCTTTCTTTAGTGATATACTGAGATTCCTTTCTCTTTACTTTTTGCATATCACTGGTTTTTTATTTCAGGTCACCATTAGGTTTGCATATAACATCTTGTTTTTTTGTTAGAAGCATATTCCTTTGTCTCCTCCTTTAGTTTGACTTTCTGTGTTTGTTTCTATGAATTAGAACATTCACTTCTCCTAAACTTGAAGCAACGGTGTTGTGTATAGTCATTCCCTGTATAGACTGTGTGTGCCTAGTGACTTTGGGTTGGATCTGTGGCTAGGGTGGGTTGAGGGTCCTGGGGTGGGGGGCTCTCTGGGCAGATGGTTCTCTGGTAGGATAGCTGGAGCTAAAGCTGGGATAGGCCAGGGTATTCTGGGGTGCACCACAGCAGGGGGCACTCTGGCAGGGTTGCTGGAGCCAAAGCAGCGATCAGTCAGAAAGTCACAGCGCATACTATGCTGGAGTTGCCCTAACAAGCCATATGGAGTCAAATGGTGTGGCCCAGAGTGCTCTGAGTCACTTTGCACCTGTGTCATGGCGTTGGCATTGGCACAATGCCTGGAGCTCTAGTGAGCACTGACCAGGGGTATCTTAGTATGCACAGCCCTGAGGCTGTCTTGGCAGAAATGCTTGAGGTAGTGTAACCTAGGGGCTTGGGGTTCAGTGAAGTGGTAGGCCAGTTAGAATGCCTGGATCCTTTTCCCATCTATAATATTAAGGTGGGGTGGAAACAAACTGTGGTGTTCACCAGCTCTTCTGACCCAGAGAGAGTTCCAACAGTTCCCCTGCCATTTGGCAGAGTTCAGAGCTGATTCCTTTATATTCTAGTTGCTCTTATAAACTGGCTTTCTGCCCCCCTCCCCATGTTCCAGGGTGTCCTAGACTGGTGTAGGCTGGAGTCTCAGGACTCACTGAGGCAGCAGGCCAGCTATGACATCCAGACTCTTCTCCCATCAGCTCTGTCAAGTTGGAGGGAGTAGACTGCAGCTTTTGTCAGCCCATATGACCCGGATGGTGTTCCAGCAACTTCTCTGCTGCTTGTCAGGGTTCTAGGCCTAGTTCCTTTATATTCTAATTGCCCTTCTAAATCATAGATTTTTTTCTCCTGTGCCCAAGGGTAGACAAATCTGCTCTCATTACTATACTTCCCATGGTGGGTTTGGGTGTAGGGATTCCCTGTTACTGTGTCTCTGTCTCTTTTGCTCTTCTCTATGTGTTCTCTTCATCATTTGTTGTGCAGACGCTGTTCAGTCAGTCCTTGGTTGTTCTTCAGAAGGAGCTACTCTAAAAATAGTTACTGATTTGGTGTGTATCGTGGAGGATGAAAGTTCAGGGTCTTCCTATGTTGCCATCTTGGACCAGAACTGGATCATATCTTGTTTCTCCATTTCATGTGGCTCTTGGGAAAGTAATCACACTGTACTGAGTTTCCTCATGTATAAAATATAGATAATATTTCCCACTTCATGGAGCTGCTGTGAGAAAAATATATGCAAATCCTTTAACAAAATACCAACACATGGTAATTGCTTAATAAATGTTAAGTATTATTACTTAATATTGTTATTCTTCTTATTATTCTAATTCCCTAAGGGACTTGGATTGTAACTCATAGAAGTGGGTGGGTTATGATTCATATAATTAATCAAAGAAGTCATAATCCTGCCATAATTTCAATGTTCAGGAAGCCTATTCAAGCCAGAGAGGTTGAATGAGCCACTGACTGAAGCAAATATTCTGCTAGAATTTTACTTGTTTATAATGTAGTTTGAATGGAATCATGAGCCAAGTTCTGCAGTGCAGAGGGAGGGGGACAAAGGAGTATAAAGATGTCCTGATGGTGCTCCTGAATTCTATACATTATCTACTTTTTAACTCTTAAAAGCCTCTTTGCTAAAGACAAGTGTCATTATGTATGCAAACAAGAAAAACAGCACCATGAAAAACAATTCTTATTCTGCTCATAGTCTTAAGCACTTTTAATAAATGAATCATATGAAGTATACACAAAGGCCTACTTAAGAGAAAAAACTCTATAAAAACAACAGAAGTAGAAAAAGTTACATACTTAGTAATTAAAGTCTTACTTTTTTAATATTCCCCTTGACTGAAATCAAAGCATTACTCAAAAATGATAAAGAGAAATTATTCTGAGTTAAATTTTTGAAATGCAAAATTGTATATCCTGTTCATTTTTCTAGTCTTGTTTTGTATGGAAGATAATACTATTGAATGAATGTATTGTTTGTGTCCCAATATGTGTCTGAAACAAGGCCTATTCTTGGTTTATATCCCATTGAGAGAATTACAGCCTCATTTTCTCTTTCACATTATTTAATATTTGGCTGCAGCCACTCTTTGGCAGTAGGTAGGGTATTTGATAATTCTTCTGTGTTGCATAAACATTTTTACTTCAAAGAGATTGCCTGTCTGTATCCCACTGGAATTATTTCAAGCCAGATGTCTAATTCTGTCCAACATCTTTAATGTTTTCAAAATCATCTTGGGTGTTGTTAATGGAGTATCATTAGGTACAATTTGAAACTTTTTAATGGGTGGTACATGCATTCAGACATTTGTGCAACATGTGCTCTTGCTTCTGAAGTCTTTGGGGGGGGGGTTTCTTTTATAGACCATTCTCCTAACATCTTATTTTCTTCTCCAGTTGACTTAATTATGTAGCTATGGTAAATATCATCTTTCAATTGGACAAATATTTATGAAAACTATAACAGGATACAAACATTGTACAAATCACTGGGATAAGATGTGAAGCCTGCATCACAGAAGCTATGGTCCAAGTTAGGAGGGAAAGGGACATGGGGAAATTTAGAAACACATTCTAGTATGAAAGAAACAAGATATAATATGCCATGAAAGTCCATATCTGGGACCTTTGAATATTGTTTGATGAGAGAGGAAGCATTTTGATCAATACCTCAGTTTTCCAGAAGCATGAGGAAAATAAGTATGCCCCAAAAGAAGGCATACTTGAGCAAAGATACATATAGCTGTGTATATGAAGGAAAGAACTGAAGGAAGTTTGGGAGAGAACAATTATTTACTATGATGATATAGCTGGCTTTATCCTACAGAGCCAGGAAATTATTACAATCTGAAAACTGGGTAGAGCATGGTCAGATTTATATTTTACACAAAAAAATCTGAAGGTCACATGTTGGACAGATTGTATGGGAGATAAAATTAAGTAGTCATAGCTACTTGAAATCAAGTAGAAAGTCCTTGAATCACTACCCATGAAGGATTGAATGAGTACTAGAAATGGAGAAAAGAAAAATAATTCAAGAATAGAATATTTAGGGGCGCCTGTGTAGCTCAGTCAGTTAAGCATCCGACTTTGGCTCAGGTCATGATCTCACGGTTCGTGGGTTCGAGCCCCGCATCGGGCTCTGTGCTGACAGGTAGCTCAGAGCCTGGAGCCTGCTTCAGATTCTGGGTCTCCCTCTCTCTCTGACCCTCCCCTGCTCATGCTCTCTCTCTCTCTCTCTCTCTCAGAAATAAATAAAACATTAAAAATATTTTTAAAAAATAAATATTTAGAAGCATTTCAGTTGGACATCTAACACACAAGCATAAGAAGGGCACAGTGAAGTTCTCTTCAAAGAACAAAAAAAAATATTAAAATTTATTTCCAATGTAAAATTGTCAGATCAGTGAAAATGATGAAATCATTCCATACCTGTATAAATATATTTCCACTTCTTCCCCTCTGTATTGAAAACAGGGATATTTCAAACTACATACAAAGTATTCATATTTGTAGATTCAACTTACTGATTGTTATGTTTTCTGTTTTAGAATGTCTATATTTAGGGAAATGGCCCTCAGAATCATGCTGCTTGTTCTGATTACTGGTGGGCACAGGTTTTAAGCCTTCCCTTTTGCTGATGAGTCCATCCATTCCAATTCGGTGAAGATGCCAGAACATTTTTACATTCCAGGTTCAGGTCATAACAGGAACAGGAAATTGGCACCATTCTGTAGCTTCCCCATATTACCAAATAAGAGTTTATCAAGAGACTGGAGCAAACCAGAACTTCTAGGAATTCTTAGAATATGAATTCAAGAGTGAGAATTTACTCACTCTACCACCAATCGCTTCTACACGGCTCTCCTTTTACATCCTCTCGGCAGCTCCTCTTACATTCAGCGATAAAATACAACTTACTTATTTTTCAATTTCAGGAAATTTAACTTTGATACAATACTTCTATCTACCTAGAGGCCATTTCCTTTTTATCTCAATAATATTCTTTATTGAATTTGTTTTCTAGGTCAAGACAGATCTAGGAACTACTACTGCATTCAGTTGATGTATTTTTTACTCTAATTTGGAACAGTTAGTCTTTATTTTTCATACCATTGATAGATTTCAAGAATAAGGGCAGTATTTTAGAGAGGATCCATCAATTAGAATTGGTCTTTAAGGCATCACATTCCAAATCACAAGTTATACGTTTGTACTTCATTAACGCATTACCCACTTTCTGCACAGTATAGTTTGCATGCATTAATATAATTTTACTATATACATTTTATATTAATTTTAAGACTATGTCAATAAACTGTCCTCATCAAACTTGATCATCCCCCAGGAAGCTAACTTTAATGAATAATTCTTGCCTGCATCAATTTTTACTATGATAGTTGTAAAACTGTAATTTTCTACATTATTTCTTTCATATTAGTTGACATTTCATCATAAGAAAGTTTTCCCTCATCTCCTCTGCCTGCCTATCATTTATCTTAATATCTATTGATCTAAATACCTCTCACTGTGGATTCATGGATTCTTATTATATCATGCATAGATATTCATAACTGTTAACTCCTTACTGTAAATCATGACTTATAGCAATAAAAAGCATCTGTTATCTCACTGAATGTTGGTTTTTTTTGGCTTACTATCTAGTTCCTTTTACTTCTTTCAGTTACCCAGCATGTTTTTAACCATCTCTTAATTGTTTTATGCCTTTGATTTAATTGACTTCAGATGTGCCACATACACAATTAGATTTTCCTTTTTGAAAACAGTTTGAAAATCCTTTTCTTTAGTGAGTTAAGCTCATTCATAGTTACTCATATAAGTGGTAAGCTTTGTCTCAGCTCTCCTGTACTTTTTATATCATAATCACTGTACATATTATATTTACTGTGTTTCACTGTTATGTGTTTGATTGGGTATTTAGGAACGTATACCTTTTAAAATAGTAATTACTTTTATAATCCTACCTTTAATAGTGCCCTTCATACCACTTTTTAAATTTAATATTTTTATATATGCATTGGCAATTTTATATGGCATTCTTTGATATTCAACCATTAGTTATGTGGCAACTAATGTTCATATTCTAATTTTCCCTTTCTTTTCCTCCTGTTTCTTAGATGCATTCTTCCTACCTTTCAGAAATAGGTCTGTATACTATTTTTCTACCATGTCCTTGCTCCTTTTTATTTTATTTTTATTTTATTTATTAAATCATTTATCATCAAGTTGGTTTCCATATAAGACCCAGTACTCATCCCAACAAGTGCCCTCCTCCATGCCCATCACCCATATCCCCCTCCCCCCCACTCCTATCAACACTCAGTTTGTTCTCAGTATTTAAGAGTCTCTTCTGGTTTGCCTCCCTCCCTCTCCTTGACTATTTCTCTCTTTCCCCACCCCCATGGTCCTCTGTTAAGTTTCTCCTGTCCTTCTCTGTCTAACTTATTTTGCTCAGCATAACACCCTCAACTTCCATCCACGTTGCTACAAATGGCCAGATGTCATTCTTTCTCATTGCCATGTAGTATTCCATTGTATACATGAACCACATCTTCTTGATCCATTCATCAGCTGATGGACACTTAGGCACTTTCCATGTTTTGGCTATTGTTGAGAGTGCTGCTATGAACACTGGGGTACATGTGCTCCTATGCATCAGGACTCCTGTATCCGTTGGATTAATTCTTAGCAGGGCTATTGCTGGGTTATAGGGAACTTCTATTGTTAATTTTTTGAGGAACCTCCACACTGTTTTTCAGAGAGGCTGCACCATTTTATGTTCCCACCAACAGTGTAGGAGGGTGCCCGTTTCACCACAACAACGCCAGAATCTATAGTCTCCTGATTTGTTCATTTTTGCCACTCTGACCAGCGTGAGGTGGTATCTCAGTTTGGTTTTGATCTGCATTTCCCTGACCATGAGTGATGCTGAGCATCATTTCATGTGTCTCGTGGCCATCTGGATGTCCTCTTTGTAGAAGTGTCTGTGCATGTCTTCTGCCCATTTCTTCACTGGATTGTTTGTTTTTCAGGTGTGGAATTTGGTGAGTTCCTTATAGATTTTGGATACTAGCCCTTTATCCAATATGTCATTTGCAACTATCTTTTCCCATTCAGTTGGTTGCCTATTAGTTTTATTGTTTACTTTGGCATGCAGAAGCTTTTTATCTTGATTAGGTCCCAGTAGTTCATTTTTGCTCTTGATTCCCTTGTGTTTGGAGATGCATCGAAAAAGAAATTGCTGTGACTGAGGTCGAGAAGGTTGGTTACTGCTCTCTCCTCTAGGGTTTGGATGGTTTCCTGTCTCCCATTCAGGTCCTTTATCCATTTTGAGTTTATTTTTGTGTGTGGTGTAAAAAATACTCTAGTTTCATTCTTCTGCATGTTGCTGTCCAGTTTTCCCAGCACCATCTGGTAAAGAGGCTGTCTTTTTTCCTTTGGATACTCTTTCCTGCTTTGTTAAAGATTAGTTGGCCATACATTTGTAGGTCCAATTCTGAGTTCTCTATTCCATTGTTCTATGTGTCTGTTTTTGTGCCAATACCATACCGTCTTGATGATGACAGCTTTGTAGTAGAGGCTAAAGTCTGGGATGGTGATGCCTCCCGTTTTGGTTTTCTTCAATATTACTTTGGCTATTCAGGGTCTTTTGTGGCTCCATACAAATTTTAGTATAGTTTGTTCTAGCTTTGAGAAGAATGCTGGTGCAATTTTGATTGGGATTGCATTGAATGTGCAGATTGCTTTCGTTAGTATTGATATTTTAACTATTTATTCTTCCAATCCATAAGCATGGAATGTTCCTTCATTTCTTTGTCTTCCTTCATAAGTTTTCTATAGTTTTCATCATGCAGATCTTTTACATCTTTGGTCAGGTTTATTCTAGGTATTTTATGGGTTTTTTTGTGCAATTGTGAATGGGATCAGTTTCTTGATTTCTCTTTCTGTTGCTTCATTATTTGTGTATAAAATTGCAACCGATTTCTGTATGTTGATTTTGTACCCTGCGGCTTTGATGAATCCATGGATCAGTTCTAGTAGGCTTCTGGTGGAACCTGTCAGGTTTTCCATGTAGAGTATCATGTCATCTGCGAAAAGTGAGTTTAACTTCATCTTTGCCAATTCTGATGCCTTCTTTTTTCCTTTTGTTGTCTGATTGCTGATCCTAGGACTTCCAGCACTATATTGAACAACAATGGTGAGAGTAGACATCCCTGTCATGTTCAAGGGGAAAGCTCTCAGTTTTTCCCCATTGAGGATGATGTTAGCTGAGGGCATCTCATAAATGGCTTTTTTGATGTTTAAGTAAGTTCCTTCTATGCCGACTTTCTCAAGGGTTTTTATTAAGAAAGAATGCTGTATCTTATCAAATGCTTTTTCTGCATCTATCGACAGAATCATATGGTTTTTATCTTTTGTTTTGTTAATGTGATGTATCACATATTGAACCAGCCCTGTAACCCAGGAATGAAGCCCACTTGGTCACGGTGGATAGTTCTTTTTATATGCTGCTGAATTCGATTCGCTAGTATCTTGTTGAGGATTTTTGCATCCCTCTTCATCAAGGATATTGGCCTATAGTTCTCTTTTTTTGCTGGGTGTCTGTCTGGTTTGGGAATCAAAGTGATGCTGGCTTCGTAGAATGAGTCCAGAAGTTTTCCTTCCATTTCTATTTTTTTGGAATAGCTTGAGAAAAATGGGTTTAACTCTGATTTAAATGTCTGGTAGAATTCCCCAGGGAAGCCATCTGGTCCGTGGCTCTTATTTGTTGGGGGATTTTTAATAACTGATTCAATTTCTTCACTAGTTATGAGTCTGTTCAGGTTTTCTATCACTTACCGTTTGAATTGTGGTTGTGTGTGTGTGTGTGTGTGTGTGTGTGTGTGTGGTGTTTAGGAATTTGTCCATTTCTTCTAGGTTTTCCAGTTTGTTAGCATATAATTTTTCATAGCATTCCCTGATACTTGCTTGTATTTCTGAGGGATTGGTTGTAATAAGTCCATTTTCATTCATGATTTTGTCTATTTGAGTGCTCTCTTTTCTTTTGAGAAGCCTGGCTACAGGTTTATCAATTGTATTTATTTTATTTCTGCCCTGATCTTTATTATTTCTCTTCTTCTGCTGGGTTTGGGGTGCTCTTGCTGCTCTCCTAGTACCTTTAGGTGCACTGTTAGATTTTGTATTTGTGCTTTTCCTAGTTTCTTGAAATAGGCCTGGATTGCAATGTATTTTCCTCTTAGGACTGCCTTTGCCACATCCCAAAGAGTTTGGAGTGTTGTATTTTCATTTTCATTTGTTTCCATATTTTTTTAGTTTCTTCTTTAACTGCCTAGTTGACCCATTAATTCTTTAGTACAGTGTTCTTTAACTTCCATGTTTTTCGAGGTTTTCCAGACTTTTTCCTGTGATTGACTTCAAGTTTCATTGCATTGTGATCTGAAAGTGTGCATGGTATGATCTCAATTCTTTTATATTTATTGAGGGCTGCTTTGTGACCCAGTATGTATCTATCTTGAATGTGCCATGCACACTCAAGAAGAAAGTAAATTCCATAGCTTCACGATGTAGAGTTCTAAATATATCTGTCAAGTCTATCTGATCCAATGTGTCATTCAGGTCCATTGTTTCTTTAGTGATTTTCTGTCTAGTTGATCTATCCATTCCTGTAAGTGGTATATTAAACTCCCTTGCAATTAGCACGTTCTTATCAATAAGATTGCTTATGTTTGTGATTGGTTTATATATTTGGGTGCTCCTGAATTCAGCGTGTAGATATTTATAATTGTTAGCTCTTCCTGATGTATAGACCCTGTTATTATTATATACTCCCTTTCTTCATCTCTTGTTACTGCCTTTAAAGTCCAGTTTGTTCAATATAAGTATGGCCAATCAGGCTTTCTTTTGACTTCCACTAGCATGATAAATATTTCTCCATCCCCTCACTTTCAGTCTGAAAGTGTCCTCAGGTCTAAAATGAATTTCTTGTAGACAGCAAATAGATTGATCTTGTTTTTTTTTTTTTTTTAATCCATTCTGTAACCCTATGTCTTTTGATTGGAGTATTTAGTCCATTTACATTCAGTGTTATTATTGAAAAATATGAGTTTAGAGTCATTGTGTTCTCTGTAGGATTCATGCTTGTAGTGGTGTCTCCGGTACCTTATGTTTCTTGCAACATTTCCCTCATAGAGGCCTCGCTTAGGATTTTTTGTAGGGCTGGTTTAGTGGTGATGAATGTCTTCAGTTTGTTTGCTTGGGAAAACCTTTATCTCTCATTCTATTCTGAAATGACAGGCTTGCTGGATAAAGGATTCTTGGCTGCATATTTTTACTGTTCATCACATTGAAGATTTCTTGCCATTCCTTTCTGGCCTGCCAAGTTTCAGTAGATAGGTCTGCTACTACCCTGATGTGTCTCCATTTGTATGTTAGGGACCATTTATCCCTAATTGCTTTCATAATACTCTCTTTATCCTTATCTTTTGCCAGTTTCACTATGATATGTCATGCAGAAGATCGATTCAAGTTACATTTGAGAGGAGTTCTCTGAGCCTCTTGGATTTTAATGTTGCCTTCCTCAGATTGGGGAAGTTCTCTGCTATAATTTGTTCAAGCTCCTTCAGCCCCTTTCTCTCTGTCTTCTGGGATTCCTATGATACGGATATTGTTCCATTTGATTACATCACTCAGTTCGAGTTCTTTTGTGCTCTTGTATCAATTTATCTCTTTTTCTCATCTTCCTCTTTTTCTAGAATTGTATCTTCTAATTCATCTATTCTCCTGTCTCTCCAATTTGTGCAGTGGCTGCCTCCATCTTATTATGCATCTCATTTATAGCATTTTTTAATTCCTAATAATTATTTTTAAGATCCATGATCTTTGTAGCAATAGTGTCTCTGCTGTCTTCTATGCCTTTTTCAAGCCCAACGATTAGTTTTATGACTTTTTCTAAATTCTTAGTTATGTTGTTTTTATCTGTTTTGACCAACTCTTTAGCTGTCACTTCTTCCTGGAATATCCTTAGAAGAGAGTTCTTTCATTTTGTCATTTGGCTAGTTTTCTGTCTCTTGTATGTTTTAAAAGCTTGTTATGTGCTCTGTACCTGCTAGTACTGCTATATTAGACTGTCCAGGGTCTGGCCATTCAGGAAGTGTTCTTTTAGGTGTCCCTTAGTCTCTCTTATTGTGACTTTGGCTATTTTATTTCCCTACTCATAGTGATATGTTGGACTCTCCACCATGTGTTCTTTGTTTTGTTCCTTGAAGTATCCCTGGAAAGGAAAACAGACAGACAAACAGGGAACAAAAACACACAAATGCACAAACAAGCCAACTGAAAAGCAAAACAGTAAGAGCAAAAGACAAAGAACAGTCTAAAAGCATAAAACCAGAAATCCCAGCTACAAATAAAGAGCAGGTTTGAGGCAGTACTGACGAAAGAGCATATACAAAGAGAGAAATGACAAGAGTGGGGAGAAAGAAATTGAACATTGCCCAGGCAGAGACACTAAAAGGCTTAATCCAGAGAGAGAAAAGGAGAATACAGCAGGAGGTGAGGAGAAATAAATGAAGGTAATGTTACCCAGAGAAGCTATATAGTCTGATTATTTCAGAGAGAGAAAAGAAGTAACAAAGGAAGTGTACAACATGCATCAAGAGAATGGATTAAATACGCCTCTTTTTTCTTTTTAATATTTTTATTTCTAGGAGAGAGAGAGAGAGACAGCGTGAGTAGGGGAGGGTCAGAGAGAAAGGGAGATACAGACTCTAAAATAGGCTCCAGGCTCTGAACTGGCAGTCAGCACAGAGCCCGACGCGGGGCTCGAACCCACGAACCACAAGATCATGACCTAAGCAAAGTCAGACGCTTAACCAACTAAGCCACCCAGGCGCCCCTAAATATGCCTCTTTAAGAAAACCTATAACCAGAATAACCAGTCCAGAGGAGGGGAGAGGCAAGAATGAGAAAAGGGAGAATATATCTGAATAGCAAGAATTGATCTAGAGTTAATCACAGCAATGCAACAATGCTGGTCTTGAGTGAGGTGCTGTCTCTGCAGCATCTATCTGTCTCCCATAAAAAAGCAGCCCCCAACACAGATGGGCGTGCCTTGGTGTAGGCAGGTCCCACCTCCACTGTGGGTCCCGCAAGCTGATCCTGGAGGCCCTGCCTTGGTGGTTCTGGAGAGAAAAATGGCAACCTCTGCAGTCCTTTCTCAAACCAGGTATTCCAAATCACTCCCTTGGATCCGATCTCATGGTGCCACAGGCGCAGCCAAGGTGGCCCATGTCCTATGTCCCACACCCAGCCCACCTTTCAAGCTCTTACTCCATGGGCATTAATGATACCAACCGAAATGTGATCCTGCAAGCCAGGGGACTTCCTAGCAGGGGACCGGTTCCTCCTGATGCCCACTGTGTCCCTTGCATATCATCTATCCCAGAGGGAATTTCTGGGACCGGGGCACCCAGTCCAAAGAAACCTCCGCAGTTAGAGATGGAATCTCTCTCCGAAAGCTTTGCAGTTAGAGATGGGATAATAGGATCCCTCTCCATCCTGGGCCAAGGTTTTTCTCTTCTCCAGGTACAGTTCTACAATTCCCCAGCTGCCCTTTCTCTTCCCTCCATCTCTCCACAGAGCGGGCTCTCTCCCCTCCATGCCTCCGTGTCCCGGCCACTTTTATCTTCCCCAGTTCACAATCACACACCTATGAGACTGTCCTCTTAGTGGACTCCATCTCTTTTCCTCCCAGACTCTTGTGATTCAGAGTCGTTTGGCTTCAGCCCTTCTTTGAGAGACGCAGGCAGGAAGTATGGAACTCCCTACTTTTCTACCATCTTGGCCAATCGAATTCTCCTTGCTCCTTTTTAAACCTTATATCTAAAATTAAATATATTAAATATTTTTATTGAGTTTTCCCAGAGTGGAGTACATCCTCTAACAAACTTCTTTGGAGGATGCCATACCTTTGATACTTTAAAAACAGGTTGGCTAGAGGTAATATCATTGACCCAAACTGTATTTTCTTGAGTTCTTCTGAAAATCCTTTTCTACTGCCAACTTGTTATAGCCGATGTGCAATTGAAATTTCTGGTGCTCATCTTGCTTTCTTATTCTTATAAATAATTTGGTCATTTTACCTGTAGGCACAAAAGTCATATTTGTCTCTAAAGCCTATAATTTTACCTACTATGTCATGGAGCAATTGCTCTGACTCAAGTTTTTCCAGGTGCACAATGAATTCTTTCAATTATGTTGATCTAGGGTATAATTTTTGCTTGAAAATGTTTGCCCTGTTGCTATGAATATTGGTTTCATTGTTTTGTTATTCATATTAATAGATTTCAGTTACATTTTCTTTGCATGTTCTCCATTTCATTTTTCTAGCAATATTCTTTTTTTGTCACGTTTATATTCGTTTTCTTGCTTTCTTTCAATGTCCTTGTTAGATTTTCATTTTTATTCTCCCTTGTGCACCTTAAAATCTATCCTTCATGTTTGCTATTTAAAAATTTCTTTCTGTTATTTCTTTCCTGAATTCTGTCAACTATCCCTGAACACAGCTTTTTGTTCTTAATTCTTGAATTCAGACTCTATTTTTTAATGGACCTGATTGTAAGACTACTTAATTTGAGACTGTTTTGTTCTTCTTTTGACTGGATACATAGAAAACTTTATAACAGATAAAATGTCTTCTGTGTTCTTTTTTGAGTAGTTTGATAGGGAATTGCTCTGATTCCCCCCCCCACCCCATTTTGAGGCATCTGTGGACAAGGCTCCTTTCTGAAGAGTGTGCTCTTTTGCTTATATAGTAAAACTTAGTTTCAATAATGATTGGCATTGATGGAGGAGAAGGGTAGATAGGCTTCTTTTGAGGCTCTATGTTGTTTTTGGAGGACTTGTAGTTTTCTCTCTTACTTCTATTTTTCTCCCAATTACTACCAGGTAGAGACAGGCTCCGTCTTCCCTCCCAGTAGTAATGTTACAAACTCCATTATGTACAACATTTTGAACTACATTACGTATGAACTACATTATACATAATGAAAAACCAGTGTTAGGAACTACAACTTTCTAATTTGTGTTCAGTATTTTGGTACTTGGTAGTTGGACTTTCTGGGATTGATTTTTTTTTTTCCGTGATCTTTGCCTGTTGTCATCTTCCTTTTTCTCTTCACTACCTGTGCTCTATTTAGTCTTTTCCTTTTTTGCAGTAATCTCTGCAGTCATGAACTTGCAGTCTTGAAAGGAGTTCCATCAGTAACTATGAGAATTCTGTGCTTATTTCCCTACTTAACAAGTAACTTGAAATTCATAGTATTCTCTAACTTCTTTTAATACTGATGACATTTTTTATGACTGACTGCACATGCATACATTTACTTATAGTTTTATATACTTGAAACAGTAATGCGTACTGAATTTTTATTCTGCTTTTTTACTTGACCTTATGTCAATTATTGCAGGTTTCCATAGGTGTTATATTGCCTTTTCAAGTTCTAAATATTTTAAATACAGTTTTCTATTTATATAAGTAATACTGATTTAGAAGTCTTACAAAGTAACAATGAAACTGGAAAAGTAGTTCCCCCTCCCAGAGGCAAACACCGATAATATTAAAGATTTTCCCTTCCAGGATGTTTTTCTATACATATTGATAGAGAGGGTACTGCACCTATAATGTGGCCTCCTTTTTTTCACTTAACTGTGTTTTGTAATCATTTCTCTATGTAATTTTAAATTATTCATAAACATAATTTTCCATGTCTTGCCAGTATTCCACCATATGGACAGCTGCCTAATGTTGATTACAATTTTCATTATTAACAAAAAAATACAGTGAACATTTTTGTGCATAAATTTGCATCCATATTTCAGATTATTTTCTCAGGATTATTTCCAGAAGGGGAGTATAAAACCACAACATCACCTTTACTGAATACTAAAGTTTGATTCAATGTCAGTTACACGGAAGCATGACTTTAAGTGTTCTCTTAAAGGCAGTGGTGACAGGTATAATACTTTATAGTTTGCACATTTCTGGAATTGCTTATTCTTGTCTTCGTGTATGATGGTACTTTGACATACTATCAATTACTGGCCCAGAACTTTTTCATTTCCATACTCTACAGATACCCCTCTATTACATTCTGTTAAGAATACAGAAACTCTTACACTGTTTTTACTCCCTGGTAGACTGTATATTTTTCCTGATTGGACTTTTATCTATTAACACTCACAAATCTGTATTTCTAGTCCAGAGGGCTCCTTTGAACACTAAAGACTTACATGCAATAGTTAAATTACTCTTTCCACTCTGGTATCTCACAGGCATCTGCATTTTAAATGGATCCCAAACTTAACCAATCTCAAAACCAGCACCCCACAGAAACGCCTAGATTGGTGATGGAGCCTAGGATAACCTAGATGTGTTGACTTCTCTCCATCTCTGCTAACACACTGGTGTATTCTATCTTACCTAGAATACTTCAGTAACTTTTTTAAAAATCTCATATATATCCCCCTATGTTCCATTCTTCCACCAAAGCTAAACTGATCTTTAGCTAAATTGGTTTTGTCAATCCTGATCTTAAAAATCTTTCAGTGGTGTCCAGTAGTAATGACAACTGTACAGGCAATTAAATCCCAGGTCCTCACTCTGGCTAAGAGAGTCCTAGATAATCTGCTTCTGTTTTTCTCATACTCCTTTTCTCTTGCATAGTATAGTCAAAATATAGGGTCTTCTTTCAGTTCCTAGAATGTATGAGCTTGTTCTGGTGTTAGGATCTTTCTAACAGCTACCATTTCTTCCAGAATGTTCCTGACTAAACCAAGGCATGAAAAATAAACAGAAAAAGGTCAGAGACAGGAATAAAGGCTGTCTTCTCAAAGGGGCCTCCCCTGACCACACAACTTTAAGTGACCTCAGGTCACTTTGTCCTGCATCACGTCACTTCTATTGTGCTCATCATAGCACTTAATAATCTTGATGATTTCCTTTTTAAAAATC
Organism: Hyaena hyaena; assembly: GCF_003009895.1. Taxonomy (NCBI): domain Eukaryota; kingdom Metazoa; phylum Chordata; class Mammalia; order Carnivora; family Hyaenidae; genus Hyaena; species Hyaena hyaena. The sequence goes on from NW_024081136.1 coordinate 1,043,969, forward strand.
TTTTCATTTCTGTTCCTCTTATCATAAAAGTAAACAATTCTATATACATCTGTATCCCCAGAGGTAAATCCAGAATGGTATTTATAAATACATTTAAATACAAGAATGCATATTTGCTTTATTTTGCAATGTCATTTATGTTGACAAAGTTTATCTACGTATGTTCCCTGACCTCCACATTTCATCTTCTTGACTTTTTCCTCTTCTTGCTGAGGGGCAATTTTGTCTTCTGAAATGCACCTGTCCGTAATGTCACTTTTCATCTTCTCTACCTCTTATGCAGATAGTAATCTCTTACAGTTCCATTTTCAGGCTCCCTTCAACCTAGTATTTCCTTATCTCCTCCCTCTCCTTTTCTTCTTGTTGAGTTTAATTTCAGCTCTCTCTCTCAATACTTATTTCTATAACTGTCATTTTATTTTTCATCTGACTATCAAAGGAAGATTATTTTTTCAATCTTTGGAATAATCTTTGCTTCTTTTACGATAGTTTTGTAGTCCTCGTAGTGTATATATACATGACTCTTATTCTAAAATTAGGGAGCGATTTAGTTAATTACTTGAGGTCTATGAGTTTATTAGTTGGATAGCAGATTAGCAGATTTTGTCTCTTGCCCACTTCTCACAAGTTACCCCTGGTACAGATGAGCTGAGCTCTCAACTGATGAAGAGGAAAATGTAATTTCCCATTATAGACAGCTTTGCCCCCAGATCTCTTTCTCTTTATGTTTTCCTCCTCAATACCTGATTGTGAGGATTACTCTTCCCAACATGTACTGTATCACTGACCCTCTACTTCTTTCCCCACTGGCTGCCCATTCATTTATTTTATGTATATTAGAATATAATTATATGAAGTAAAAAAAAAACCCTAGTCTTTGAGTATATTGTACTCTGGTTACCTCGAAGGGTAGCATGCACTACTAGCATAATGGCTGCTCATATCTCTTGCATGTAGGGACCTTTATTCTGCAGAGGGGAGGGATGGGGGCAGAGGATAGAGGAGTAATAAAAATTATCCTTAGCTTAACAATTTCACAGGGAAGCAATCAAATGTAGGGCACTCATAATGCACCTAGATCCAGTTCTTCCAACAGCCCTATAGTTAGGGAGAAATCCTCCTAATTTTTAGTGTTGTGAGTTTGAATATTTTGCTTGTTTGTTTTCACACATATATTTTTTTTCATCCATTCCTCCACCCAACTCATTTCTGGCAACTACCAGTTTGTTCTCTGTATTTAAGAGTCTTATTTTTATTGTTTTTCTTTGTCCAGTTGTTTTGTTTCTTAAATTAATGGTTTTTGTCTCTCTCTGATTTATTTCATTTAGCATTATACCCTGTAGGTCCATGCATGTTGTTGCAAATGCACGATTTTATTCTTTTTCTATATATAGAATATAAATACTCCCTTTCCTCTTTACCCATTAATCTATAATGGACACTTGGGTTGCTTCCATACCTTGGCTAGTAAAAATAGTGATGCAATAAACATAGGGGTGTATATATCTTTGAATTCGTATTTTCATTTCCTTTCGGTAAATACCCAGGAGTAGTATTACTGGATCATATGTTATTTCTATTTTAATTTTTTGAGAAGCCTCCATACCATTTTCCACAGGGGCTGTATCAATTAACATTCCCACCAACAGTGCTCAAGAGTTCTTTTTACTCCACATCCTAACCAACACTTGTGTTTTTGATTTGCATTTCCTTGATAACGAGGGATGTTGGCATCTTGTCATGTGTCTGTTGGCCATCAGTCTGTGTTCTTTGGAAAAATACCTGTTGAGGTCCTCTGCCCATATTTTTGATCGTTTTTTTTTTCTTTTTTTTGGTTTTGAGTTGTATAATTTCTTCATATATTTTGGGTATAGACCCCTTATCAGATGGATTATTTGCAAATATCTTCTCCCAGTCAGTAGGTTGTCCTTTTGTTCTGTTGATGGTTTCCTTTGCCATGCGAAAGCTTTTTATTATGGTGTAGTCCCAGTAGTTTAATTTTGCTTTAGTTTCTCTTACCAAAGGAGACATGTCTAGAAAAATGTTCAAATGTTTAAATAAGTTACTCAAATAATTTAAATAAAATTAAAAATCCAGTTCCTCTAACTAGTCTTATTTCAAGTGCTCAATAATAAAAAGTAGTTAGGAGGTACTATATAGGGCAATGCAGTAATAGGACATTTCTATCATTGCAGAAAGTGTTGTTAGCACTCCTCCAGGATAAAATAATAATCATGGTTTTGAAGTACACTTAATGGAACTGGGGTTTTACACATTACTGTCACTTCAGTCAGAGATTTGGAATTTCCATGATTTATGTGCAGTAGATACCTTCAAAATAGTTTTCCTTTTTGAAGAGATTATAAGGGTGAATCTTTCTGTCTTCTTTCTCCTGTCTAAACATTGCCAGGTTTTTCAGTCATTCATGATACGGTTTGGTGCCCAGGTATAACAAAGTCACACTATGTTGAACACAAATCCGTGCCCCAAAAGTTCAAAGTTGTAACTAACTAAAAATAACACCATCTAAGACAAAGTTACTACAAAGTTAGTTAGTAATGAAGCATCATATTAATTTAGCTATTTATAATGAAAAAGCTGAACTCTAGTGCAAGTTTTATTAATTACTAGATGTCCTCTGAAGGTTAATTTCTTTTTTTTTTTTTAATTTTTTATTTCTAGGAGAGAGAGAGAGACAGCGTGAGCAGGGGAGGGTCAGAGAGAGAGGGAATCACAGACTGAAACAGGCTCCAGGCTCTGAGCTGGCAGTCAGCACAGAGCCCGACGCGGGGCCCGAACCCACGAACCGCGAGATCATGACCTAAGCGAAAGTCGGACGCTTAACCGACTAAGCCACCCAGGCGCCCCCTCTGAAGGTTAATTTCTATAGGCCTGAAATTGACCTGTACTACTTCACTCAAATATAAAATGTGGCTGCATAGCGCTGACTCTTGATCAAGGTTTAAAACAGATGATAGGGTTGTTTGGTAATCATGGTTAGAAGTTTCAGGGTGGTTTCTACCAGCCAGTCATGATTGTTTATTGGTAACCGTGAGATTGATGACTTATACCTGATGTCACTGAGGCCCCTGAAAGGTTCTGCCCTTGGAATTGGTTCTACACAAGAAATATATTCATGTAGGCCCAAGAAACCATAGCTGAAACTTAATTTTTATCTTCTTGGTTCCAAGGCATTCCTGATCCAAAATAAAAGGTTCAGTCTAGTAGAAGGAAGGTAACTAAAGTCTGTAATCGCTTTCTCTAAACAACATGCTGGAGGGTGCCTTTGGCTATAATTCATATCCTTACCTTTTGATATTGTTGCATATAGTTGTAGTTTATTCGTCTTTGTTGCTAAATAATATTTCATATTATAATCATAGCACCATTTATTTATCCATTCCATGGTTGAAGGACATTTGGGTTGTTTCTAGGCATAATGCTGCCCTAAACATTTGTAACTTGCATTGTACATATCTATACGTTTCTGTAGGGAATGGATAAATTCTGTTGGGAATGTCCTTCTGATAGCTCAGAGCCTGCTTTGGATTCTGTGTCTCCCTGTCTTTCTGATTCTCCCTGATCATGCTCTCCTTCTCAAAATTAAACATTAAAAAAAAAAAAAAAAAAAAGCACCTGGGTAACTCAGCCAGTTAAACATCCAACTTCGGCTCAGGTCATGATCTCATGGTTCCTGAGTTTGACAGCTCAGAGCCTGCTTCAGATTTTGTGTTTCCCTCTGCCTTCCTCTCCTTCAAAAATAAACAAACATCTTTTAAAAGAACACAACAGGATATATTAAAATAGAAACTATCACAGTATATCACAATTAGTTAAGAGGAAATACATTTGGGATATCATTTAGACTATACTGTTTATGTAAGTGTGTACATGTTGCACACAGGTATGTATATGTGTGTGTTCTCTGTAGTAATGTATATGTTCCTAGTAATGTAGGATCACAATTATTAACATTTGAAAATAATGCTTTAGGGACCCTGTGTCCAAGGGTAAAGGAAGCATTCACCTAGATGCCATTTCTAGCCTACTTCAATTTACATCCTAGGTAAAATGCTCTCCTTTGTCAAGAATCATGTAGCTTTCTTCCAATGTTCTAATACCTTACCCATATCCATGAGGAACTTCACAGTCTCTGTCCCCACTCCAAATCCAGTCCTCATGGTAAGGAATATCTAATAAACTGTTCCTTAGCACCTTTACCTTTCATGATTTTAACATCCAGTATTGCTTACCTGACCATTTCCAAGGTCATACTTTTGTTACAATTCTTACATTCTCGTTTTCTTTAGCTGTTTCTTTCTCTAACTCAGTCTCTTACTTTTGAGGTCTTCACTCTCATTCTCATTAAACATATTCTGAGACTTTACTCTCTAGTACTGCAGCTTCCCCTCCTTTCTAAGTGTATAATTACCCTCCATACTCCTCTTCCTCATTTAGCCAGCTGAGACTCCAATGTCATCACCTCCATCTATCACTTGCCAATACCTCAGTATCTTCACCTTTCTGTCCATTGTTTCATCTTTCTGCAAAAGCCTAAACACTTTCCCCTTCTCCTCATTCCCCTGTGCCTGAACTGGTGAGTGTGGCTAAAGAGAATTAAAAATAATTAACTGTGCTGAAATCACCACAGTGTATCCCATCTAAGCAGTGACCCCCAAATAAAATTTTAATCCTAGCACCCATCCCTAGTCAGATCCTTCACTTTGGCAAAGGATGATGTAGAGACCTCCATTCACAACTTCTCTGGCTTACTGGTAGTGGCCAGTGCTATGTGCAAAGAAAGACTGTAAAGATGTAGTTGGGCTCAGTTGGAGAAAATACTTTGAACAATGAGGTCTATCATGTGAGACAGACTATTAACAGTGATTCTGAAGTTGCATTTCAAGCCTATAACCCTACCCCTAGACCAATTCTCTTAAGAGATAGCCTGTGTTTTCTCTAAGACACAAAACATTAGCTTTACCTCTGTCAATATCTGACTTATTGATACAATGTACTTAAAATCCAATGCATATATTTCTTACTCTATGAAACAAAGAAGTAGTTTTCCCCAACCTGCAAATTTTATCTCCACCCCTGTCTTTGTCTCATCTCTCTTCCTGGCTAAAGAATCTTCTTTTTGAAATAACCTGTCATTTGTTGTGTTTTTATTTTGTCCTTCTATATTGTCTATTCTGCATCATATAACCATGCTCAAGCCTACCACACCTTTTAAAAACAAAAAAATTATAAGACATCTTTTTCTCTATGTCCTGCTTTTGCTACTCATTTGATATATAACTCATTTAGATCATAAAACAATTTCAAATGTGTCAAATCCAGAGAACTTCTTTTCAGTTATCTTTGATATAGCTCAAGAATCTGACAAAGGGAGCCATGTGTCTTCTCCTTCTTGAGATTGCCTACTTCCCACATTTCTCTAACTCCATGTTCTTTCTATACCTCTCGTCACTCAGTTTCAATATATTTTCAGGGTTCCTTTTTTATATTCCCAGTCCAGATATCTCTTCCGAGCTTCAGAATCATGAATATGGGAGAGTAGTTTGAACAGTATGGGATTTCCTTTGACACTTTTGAGCTAAACAAGGCAGTTTAACTTGGTTCAATCCAAAACCTAGATGTTACATAAGTGCATCACATTTAACAAGTAAAATATATTAATTTATTTTAGCTTTAAATATATAAATTGTTAAATATATATTAATATTTAATATATTTAAATTATATATAAAATATATTGATATGTTAAATATATACATTTGTAAATTTTTTCTTCAAAAATATGTTTTTATATCTTGGTGAACATACATTTGTTTCCCAAGCCAAAATCCAGTAACACATTTTAAAACACTACCTCTACTGACCATATGCAATTCATTACTAAATTCTGACAATTTTCCTCCTAAGCGATTCTTATACTTCTTTCTCCATTTCTTTTTTTTTTTTTTTTTTTTTTTTTTTTTTTTTACAAATAGTTTATTGTCAAATTAGTTTCCACATAACACTCAGTGCTCATCCCCAAAGTGCCCTCCTCCATGCCCATCCCCCCACCCCCCCACATCCATCAGTCCTCAGTTTTTGTCAGCATTCAAGAGTCTCTCATGGTTTGCCTCTCTCCCTTTCCCCCACCATTTCCGCCCTTCTTCTCCCCCTTGTTCCTCTGTCAAGTTCCTCCTAATCCTCCTATACGTGCAAACATATGGTATTTGTCCTTCTCTTTCTCCATTTCTAAGACACTTCCTTACTTTAGGCTTTCAGTATCTCCTACAAAGGACTTATTTCTAACAAAGATTTTCCACTTTTGGTCACGTTTAATGCTTTCTCATCACAAATATCTCAGTAATTATTTTCAATCCGATTTGGCAAATATATTATGCAAAAGTTGTCCAAAATTTTCCTTTTTTTTTATGTAAAAGTCTTCACATTTGATCCCTGCAAAGCCTTCACACTTAACTATTACTTCCCTTGATATAAAAAAAAAGGGTGGGGGGGGAGAACTTCTTTTCTCATTCCATATATACCATGCTTAGTAATGACACTATACACTTACATATTCTGTTCCCTCTCCCTGGAATACACTGCCTTGGATTGCAGAAGGAAAACTCATGCTTTCAAGACTACCTTCTTTGAAAGTCATCTCTTTGACCTCTTCCATCAGATACAGGCTGCCTTTATTATATTTTTATCTTAGAGTTTTTTTTACATCACTCTACCTAGCAATTTTATTGCTGTCCTTGAAATCTCTCTTGGCATATAATGCTATTTAGTAAATATAGGCTAAAAGAACCAATGGATGATTCTCTATAAATCATTTGGGCTAGAGTAGTCCTTGTTTTCTATCATCTTGCAATATGACATCATGTGCCCTTGGGCCTATCTTCCCCAAGTTCTAGCTGTGAATATAGATTTATTTTTAGTAATTGTAAAGGTCTAAGACTTTTTTTTTTTTTAAACTGGGAAGGAAGAAGCATATTTATGGAGTTTTTTAAAGACAGACAAATGGACAAAAATATATAGAGCAATACTTATGAGCACTTGGAAATGGACAAGAACACTTCTGTGAAATTATTTCTTAAGGTAGTTAAAGGTATAAGGTAAAATAATCTATTTTTAATCACACAGTTTACATATACATGTTATGTAATACATATTAACAATGATAATGTGGGGTAAAAGTAGGCAGACACCTATAGCATGGAAAGATATTTGGGTAGTGAGTTTGTTTTTAAATGAGTATTTTTGAGCAAAATATAGTCAGAAACAGGCAAATAAATCAATGATTGGTTGACTAGATTTAAAGGGCAGCTGTCAGCTTCAAATGCAGGATGGCTTCAGGACTCAACTCAGATTTTCCCTAATAAAAGCAGCCAAGCTATAATATGCAGTTTGAAATGCCTGGATAGTATAAAGCTGTGGCTGAAAGCAGAAGTGATTCTTTCCAAATAAACAATGTAGTTTCCTAGTATGTACCAGAGAAACATGGTGTTATTACTTGTACTTCCACAGCAATTTGTTTGTTCCCCAATGCAAGAGAGATCCCTTTCCTCATGGTTATCAAAAAGAGATAAGAGAAATAAAGATGACCTCTGCTTTCTAGACACAGTATTGATTGTACAAGTAACCAGTAAGGACGAGTAAGTACTAAATGGAAATCATAATAGCACTATGATGATCTCTGTGGACAAAAATCAATAGAAAGGGAATGGTTTTATAAGAGATATACAATGTTATTATTCTAATATCTCAGGTCATAAAGCTGAGGCATTTGAGTGTGACATGACATATTAGTTGAATGGACTGGGAAACTATGGTGACCAAAATAATATCCGCCATTTCTGAGTGTGGCTATCTCATGCCTCCCCACCCACATACACACAGCAATGAGTTCCAGCTATACTTCCTTTCAATTCCTGAAATTCCTTTTCACCTCAGGGCCTTTAACCTTCCTACTGCTTCTGCCTAAAGAAATATTCTTCAACCAGATCTGTCAGTGACCGGTTCTTTCTCATCATTCAGATGTCTGCTCAAAAGCCTTTCCTAGCAAAGGACTTGCCAGACCATGGTATCCACAGAAAACTACACTTTACCCCCTGCCATTGTCAAGCCCATTGCCCTCTTTGCATTTATTCATAACTGCACCTCTGTAGTTGTTTCTGTCTTTATTTTCTGTCTCCTGCCTCAGTAGAATGTAAGCTCTATTTTCTATCTTGTTCAGTATTGTCTTCGCTAGACACTAAACTTTATTTGGAGTAGAGTAGGTACAAAATACTTGTTTGTTAAATGAATAAACATCTTCTAATAACTCATTTTCTAGTATATATGTCTGTGCCACCTTGTCCTCACAAGATTGCTAATTTCTTGCTGGCAGAAATAGAACAGTGTTCTCTTCTCTTGCCTTTTCTCCCTACAGAAAGCTATACAGTCTAGTTCATCCCTTTAGATTTTTTCCATTTTTGATTCCTTGAATAAATATTAATACTTCATGTAGGAAGAGGATTGCTATTTAGAGGTGTTCATTGTGTTTTGTTTGCTTGGCCATCGGTCAGCCATATCTCTCTGTTGGAATAATAAGACAGATGTAAGGCTTTGTTATTTCTCTTTCCAGTCTGTGGTTCCAGGAACAGTTACCATGTGAAAGTTATTTCCCCCCAAGCAGAAAACACTCTATATGTGAAAAGGATTCTTTTCAACTGAACATGGAACCAGGAGAAAGGAGAAAAAATCGGTCAGCATGGATAAACCTTTAGAGATGCAAGATATTCAACTAACTGGTTCTTAGACTCTAGTTATTGCCTCATTAACTAGAAAAGAGAAATTATCTTGAGTTCAGAGGAAAAGATAAACCATAGCTTTTATTCCATAAGGCAATATCTAATTATAGCTTAAAGAGTCTATGTGAGTAATACTGATATAAAATGTAGAAGAAAACTATTAAATTGTTTCACTAAAGTATTAGGGATAGATTTCTTCTAGGTCAGTAACGTTTTCCCCCATTTTTCTGGAGTATTCATTATTTATTAATTAATTAGATTCCTTTGGTAACTATGAAATTACTACCTTTTAGTTCAATCTGTACATTTTCTCTATTTTCCATTCTTGTCTCATTTTAGAACATTTTTCTGAAACAAAAATTTGCCCTCTAGTGCTTGAGTATATTTGTAGGTTCATGATTAAAATTTAGATGCTACATACATCCACCTGAGAACTCAACATCTAAATTATGGCTTGTAAGAAAACTTATTAGCATTTTAAACAATTTTCCCAAGTGTAAATTCAGAGAAAAATCAATTTACTTTCTCTTTTTTTTAATCTCAGGCTTAGGCTGTAATTTTGCAGTACCCAATCTCTCTCTGAGGCCCATGGTATATATTCTTCTACTTCTTTTCTAACTATGCATTTCATACCTATCCTCTTGAGTTGATCTTGAACGAAAATTAATGGGCTCCTTATTCAGTATTGCAGTGTTTCAGGTAGCAAATGCATGACAGGTACTTAACCAATTCCTGAGTAGCCAACCAGTGAGTATGGCATTAATGATTTTGGAGAAAGTTAACTAAGTACATCTATCACTTTGTCATGTGTGGTAAAAGACTACATCAATCAGAGCATAAGAGGGAACTGTCTTTGCTTCTGTCTGTGGGTACTACTGAAATCTGCTACAGAAATCAATAGAATAGGTATGGTAAGCTGCATTTCTGCTGATTAAATAAAATAAATGGAAGATAGGAAACTGGTAACATAGCTCTTAGAATAAAGCAGAGGTCAGTTTCCTGAGATAGGGACCATCTTTATGAATTTAACATTCCTGAGAGGTTTTTTTCCAATATCACTGTCATTATAAACATAAAATAAATGGTTGACTATTATATTTTTTCCAATGTCCTATTTAACCTAATACAAGAAGAAGCAAGTTGATAATCCAGTCAGGGGTGTTTTACCCCCTTATTATTTAATTAATTCTAGTCTATATGGGATTTATTTGGAAGATTCTCAGTGCACTCATATCCTAATATTAAACCTAATGGCTGTCTTTACAGCAGGGTCTCTCCTATACCTCTACCTTTTCACTATTGGAATCTCTCTACCTCACTACATCCTGCCATCTGGAACTTCATTAGCAAAATTAGGAGGAGAAAAGGACCTAAGAAGATGAGGAAAAAGAAAATAAGTATTTCCTGAATTAATGATATAGTAGATAAGATGTCCAAGATGACAGTCCTTAAGGTACGTGTGGAAATTATATAAGTAAGGAAATAATATAATTTTGAAATAAAGCAGAAAGTTTAATGATGAAGGAAGCAAGAATTTATCTTTCTTCACAGAAAGATGAAACAAGGATTCAGTTATGAGAAAATGAGATTTGAGACCTACCTTCAAATAATTCCCAAATATATACAAAATTCCAAAAAAATGTTATGACATACTCTCATAAATATTAATAAAGTGAAAATGGATGTACTATTCCTGTAGAAAATTTAATATTTGTAAATAAAGTTGCTAATATCCTTTGACTCAGCAATTCCCAAAGGCTGTATCTGAAGCAAATATTCTGAATTAAGAAACTGCACAAGAGACACAATAATGGCATTAATTGTAATCAAAATATTGAGCCAACTTTAATTTTCATCAATAAAGGAATATCTTAATAAATATGATATAGTCATTGGAATATCTTTTGGGGAATGATGTATAGAAAATGATTCATAAAATATTAGGAAAACTTCACATAATCCCTTGTACATAATTACTACAAATTTTATATATAAGCATAAACATATATTTATTTTCATGAGATAGAAGTTTTCATTTGCTACAGGAATCCTGAAAAATAACTGCATTATTGACTGGAATTTTAATAATGTGAATTCAACTTTTTCCATCACAAGGCAAAAACATTTAGTGCTTATTGGTTTCCATAGGCCTAACCTCCCTTTGACTTAGGTTGGAGCGTAGTAGTAGTTCTGGCTGCCTGACCAAAGGATGATGAAAGAAGGTAAGTACCTATGTGCCTCTACCATTTTCTCCTTCTTTGCCAATTCCAGATAGTATAACCATAAGATGGACAGTCCAACCTGGACTTTCCTCCATGAATGAGAAATAGATTTACCATTTTAAGCCAGTGAGGTTTCAGGGATTGTCTGTTCCTTCAGCAGAACCTAACCTCTCCCAACTAATACCTGTTACTTAATAGCTCCTGTGAACTTGAGATATAGACTCAGAGGATTTAATTACTATTTCCTCACTTGTAAATCTAGGATTAAGGGTATGAAATGTATCTCATAAGGATGCTTTAAGGGATGCAAAGTTTTACTCATGAAACATGAATAAGTTCTAGAGATCTACTATACAGCATGGTGTGTAAAGTTGATAATGTATTATATAGTAAATAATTTGCAGTTCAGGAACGATGGCAGAGTTAGAGGATCCTGAGTTTACCTCATCCCATGGACACACTGAGATAACAGGTATACATATGCAACTAACTCTGAAAATGACTTGAACACTAGTGAGTAGACCTTCAACAGTTAATTGTAGACAGGAAGCCATATTGAAAATGGTAGGATGGGTGGAGATATGGTTGGGAACAAAATTCTCGGTAAGAATAACCACGTGTGGAGAAGCCAAAGGATCAGACCTCTGTACCAGGCACCCCCAATATTGAGGACTTGCACTGGAAAGCCAAATTCCCATAACATTTGGCTTTGAAAATCAGTGGGGCTTAACTCTAGAAGAGCCAGAGTGTGATAGGAAACAAGGCCCTACCCTTAAAAAGCCAGTACTAATAAATAAATCAGCATGAGATACCAGAGAAAAGCAGCAGTTTAAAAAGTGCCTGGGGTATACATAAAGATCTCTCTAAGAACCAAAGTACTGGCAGATATTCTCCTTCCCCTTCCTGAGGCGAGATAGCACTGGCTCCCAGAAACTTCCAGTTAACATGGCAGGGTTCCCCTGCAGACCTACCTGCCTAAATAGCCATTCTTCCAAAGCAGCTCTGGCCCTGCCACACACTACAGGCAGCCCCAGCAGGGATTTTAGCACTGCAAAGTGTTCCCTGCCCTGGGGAAAGGGGAAGATAACCCCTTTCATAAGCATACCCGTGGATATAGCAACCCAGCCATTTAGCAGGCCAGACAAGGAGAAAGTAAGCCTTACCATTTGGTGAGCCCACAACTGTGACAGAAAAACTGCAGACAGCTAGCCTGACTGCAGGCCCTACCCACCAACAAGTCCAAAATTGCCTCCTACAAGACTGTCAACAGCACAGCAGGCAAAGAATCACTGTGAAATAGAGCTCAGCCACGGCAGTAGGGTGCCCTTAGCTCACAAAGGAGACACCCCTGGAGCACCTGAATCTAGTGACTAGGAGGGACTGTGCACCCTAGTCCCAGGCACCACAGGACCTCTGTTACACAAGGCCTCTGCTTTCAAGACCAGGAGACACAGCTAATCTCCCTAATACATGCAAACAAACACAGAGGGTTAAACAAAATGAGGAGACAGAGAAATATGTCCCCAATAAAAGAAACAGACAAAATCACAGCAACAATAACAAAAAAGAGCTAAACGAAATGGAGATAAGCAATATGCCTGATAAATAATACAAAGTAATGGTTATAAAGATACTCACTGCACTTGAGAAAAGAGTGGATGAACTTACTTATAAAAATTCAATAAATGAAATAAAAACTACACTAGAGGGAATCAACAGATTAGAACATGCAGAAGAATGGATCAGTGATATGAAAGCAACTAGCCTACAAAGCAAAAAGAATAAAAGAGTAATATAAATAGGTTAAGAGAACTCAGAAAAGGGGAGAAAACATTTTTTGTAGAAATAATGGCTGAAAATCTCCCTAATCTGGAGAAATGAACATTGAGGTCCAGAAATCACAGAGAACCCCTGACAAGATTAACCGAATGAGGTCTATATCAAGACACATAATAATTAAAATGGAGTAAGTTAACATAGAATTGTAAAAATAGCAAGAGAAAAGAAAACAGTTATATATAATGAAAACTTCATAAAGCTATTAGCTGATTTCCCAGAACAAACTATGCAGGCCAGTGGGAGTGGCACAATATATTCAAAGTGCTAAAAGAAAAACACTGGTAACCAAAAATACACTACCCAGCAAAGTATCACTCAGAATTGAAGGGGAAATAGTTTCCCAGACAAGCAAAAGTCACAGGAACTCAATACCGTTAAACCAGTTTAAATCAAAACTATAGCAAGAGACAAAGAAGGGTACTACATCATGATAAATCATCCAATGTGAGGATATAGCAATTTTAAATATCTGTGCACCCAAAATAGGAATATCTAAATACAAAAAGCAAATATTAACAGACAAAAAGGGAGAAAATGACAGTAATAATAGTATGGGACTTTTTACACTCCATTTACCTCAATGGAAAGATCATCCAAACAGAAAATCAACAAGGAAACAGTAGCTTCCAACAACGCATTACACCAGATTAACCTAATAGATATACACAGAACATTCTTTTCAAACACAAAATAAAAGATCCTCCAGAATAAATCACATTAGCCTACAAATAGGTCTCAATAAATTTAAGAAGATTGAAATTGTATCAAGCATCTTTTCTGACCACTGAAACTAAAATTCAATTACAAGAAAATATCTGGAAAACATATGGAGGCTAAACAACTGGTACTAAACAATAAATGGCTCAACCACGAAATCAAAGAATAAATATAAATAAAAACACAACTGTCCAAAATCTTAAACACCCAGCGAAAGGAGTTCTAAGAGGGAAGTTTATAGCTATACAGGACCACCTCCAGAAACAAGAACAAAACAACCTAACCATACACCTAATAGAACTCGAAAAAGGACAAACAAAACCCAAACCTAGTAGATACAATCAATCAATAAAGCTACATGCAAAAAAATGAACCACTTTCTTATACCAAACACAAAAATAAACTCAAAATGGATTAAAGACCTGAATGTGAGATTTGAAACCATAACTTTTTAGAAGAAAAACATAGACAAGAATCTCCTGGATTTCAGCTGTAGAAACATTTCTCTGGCAAGGGAAAGAAAAGCAAAATTATATGATCGGGAATATACCCAAATAAAATTTTTGCACATCAAAGCAACCCATTAACAAAAGAGCGACCTATTGAATGGGAGAAGATATTTCCAAATGTGCCCTCTGAAAAAGGGTTAATGTCAAAAATATATAAAGAACTTATACAACTCAATCTAATTAAAAATGGGCAAAGGCTCTGAATAGATATATTTTCAAAGAAGACATACAGATGTCTAACATGAAGAGATGCTCAACATCACTCATCATCAGGGAAATGTAAATGAAAACCACAATGAGATATCACCTCACAGAATGACTATGTCAGAATGGCTAAAATTAAAAACACAAGAAACAAGTGTTGCTGAGAATGAGAAGAAAAAGAACCCATCCTGCACTGTTGGTAGGAATGCAAACTTGTGCAGCCTCTACTGTAAGCAATATAGGAGATCCTCAAAAAATTAAAATAGAAATCTCATACAATGCAGTAATTCCATTAATGGTATTTTAGCTGATTCAAAAAGTATATGCACTCCTATGGTAGTGGAGCATCATTTACAATATATACAATATGGAAGCAACCCTAGTGTCTATTGACAGATGAATGGATAAAGATGTGGTAGATATACATAATGAATTATAACTCAGCCATATAAAATAGAGATCTTGTCATTTATGACAACATGGACAACAAAATGTAGAGGATATTATGCTAAGTGAAATAAATCAGAGAAAGACAAATACCATATGATTTCACTTACATGTGCAATCTAAAAAACAAAACATACAGAGAACTAACCAGTGGTTGCCACCAGGGAAGGGATTGGGGGGGGAGGGGAAGGCAAAATAAAGGGAATAAGAGGTACAAGCTTCCAGTTATAAATAAGTCACAAAGATGAAAAGTAAAGCATAAGGAACATATTATTACATATTGTAACAATGTTGTATGGTGACGGATGGTGACTACATTTATTGTGGTAAGTATTTAGTATAGAATTTTTGAATCAGTGTTTTATACACCTGAAACTAACATTGTATGTTAATTATACTTCAAAAAAATTAAGGGTTTGAAAAGTCTTACATAAGATGCTATCTCTCTCTTTCATACACACTTGAAGAATACTAAGCATGGCAAGAGGCAACTTTTGGAAGCCTAGATTGTGGTGATGGTTTCATGAATATATACTTATCTCCAAGTTGTATACATTAAATATGCATAGCTTTTTGTATGTCAATTGTACTTCCATAAGGTGTTTTTTATAAATAAAAGAGCTTTTAGTGAAAAATACATTAAAAATGAATGTACAGTAATTTTGACTGAATTTGAATTTCCTTCAGGCAATATTAGCAAATCTCATATTTTACTTGCCTCTTATTGTATTTTATTCCCCTGTATACATGATTCTTTGAAATGGATAGCAATCACTATATGTTCAATAATTTGTTAAAAAAATTGATCAGACTATAGAAAAAGCATAAAATAAGGAAAGCCCCAGGCTTGGGAGTGGCTGAGGAAAGGTTAGATAGAGAGATAAGGATAGAAGTGAAAGTGGTGTGACCTCTAAGTGCAGAGTTTAGTAAAGCCTCACAGTAATGTAAAAAATAAAATCTCACATTGTTTCGAGGTTCACCTAAAAATAATTAGATACTTTAAATGAGGTAAAGACATAGCTTCTTGTTTATCAGAAAATCTAGGTATTTATCTAAAGGATACTGATTCAAAGGGGCAATGTTTATATGAGCATTATCAACAAGAGCCAAACTATGAAGAAAGCCCAAATGTCCATCGACTGATGAATGGGTAAAGAAGTTGTGGTATGTATTTGCAATGTAATACTGCTTAGCCATCAAAAAGACTGAAATCTTGCCATTTGCACCTATGTGGATGGAACTAGTGTGTATGATGCTAAGTGAAATAAGTAAAAGACAAATAAATGATTTCACTCCTATGTGGAATTTAAGAAATAAAAAATTTACATAGGGGAAGGGAAGGAAAAATAAGATAAAAACAGGGAGGCAAACCATAAGAGACCCTTAAATACAGAGAACAAAGAAGGTAACTGGAGGGTAAGTTGCAGGGAGATGGCCTAGATGGGTGATGGGCATTAAGGAGGGCACTGTTCATAGGGGCCTCGGTGGCTCAGTTGCCTGAATGTTTGACTTTGGCACAGGTCATGATATTATAGTTCGTGAGTTCAAGCCCTGCATTGGGCTCTGTGCTGACAGCTCAGAACCTGGAGCTTGCTTCAGATTCTGTCTCCCTTTCTCTCTGCCCCTCCCCAAAACTTGTGCGCACGCACGCGCAGGCACACACATACACATACACACCCACACACTCTCTCTCTCTCAAAAATAAACATTAAAACATTTTTCTTTAAAAAGGAGGGCACTTGTTGGGATGAGCACCAGGTATTATATGTAAGTGATGAATCACTGGGTTCTATGCCTGAAACCAATACGACATTGTATGTTAACTAACTTGAATTTAAATAAATTCTTAAAAATAAACTAATGAATCAATTCACAACATATTATACATTAAAAAATAACAATGTTTTAAATAAAAGTTTTTGTGTGGTGGTAGTGAGAATTAGGAAAATTAAAGAAAGTAGAGAGGAAGAGTCATATGGTTCAGAGAGAAGAAAAACAACTACCACCACCATAGCCACAGAACTCATTACTGCACTCTTGCAAGCTCACCCAAAACTGTTTTAATGGTATGCTTTTCTCTAGGGTTATAAGTTCCATTAACAGAAACTATGATATAACTTTCAAGCTATCTGTATTAGCTCCAGTAAATTATTTCCTTTCCCAAAACTGTACTACATAAAGCAGCAAGCCCCTGGTTGGTTAAGTAAGCACTAAAATTTTGGAAATGTAATAAATGCATCTGTAAGACTTCCAAGATTCTAACAATAATCCCAAAGGGAAAATATACTGATCCAATCACTGTGGTACTGCATCACAAGGCACTGAATAGAAAAGTCAATAAAAGCATCTGAGCACAGAGAGGCAAGCTGTAGTCAATATCTGATTTTGACGGGAATTGTCAGATAAAAAATCATTCAGATTTACCAAAATGTACTTCCTAATATTTGGAGTTTAGAGTGCATGGAATTCAGAGCATATATCCAATTTTATTTTAGTCCCTTTTTTTTTCAGGCTCTCCTCAAGCTTCTCCATTCACAATAAGCTCTCATGCTTGCCTGTACTCTCTCCATATATATCCCTCTATTCCAATAAAAACTTTGCAAGTCTTGAGTTTTCACTGGCCATTTCATAACATACCAAAAATTTATAGAAAAAACTATCACCAAATTCATCGATTAACATCTAGTCAGGCTTAAACAAAACAATTTATTTTATAGAAAATAAGAATAAGTAGAAATTAGTGTTTTTTTCTGCTAACTCTATATTACTAGCTATAATTCTTCTTTGAAAATTCTAATGCTTACCAATATCTATCCAAAAAAGAAAGACTAGTTAACTCGATCATGGATGTATAGGTGATATTATCAGAATAAGAGACCCTAGCCCTTAAGTCATGGCAAAATGTTGATAGGCCATGTTGATAGGCCCTTGGAATCAAGCAGAGATTTACACTGAAGTTTGAGTAAGATCCTATAAGCAAGTTCCTTTACCACTCTCTCATGATATAGGAATGATGCTTCTGTTGACTGCTGTGAAATACAGCTCGAGACACGGTTACTAAAAATAACTTAGAATAACTATTATAAAAAAAAAAAGTACAACCTTATCTCTCAATCACTTCCCTCTGATTATAGAATGTCACTTCTATAGACATGAGCTTCACTCCACCCCCAAATTTCAATGTTAGCTCAGCTCTACACCGTATGTCACAGATTAAGAAAAGACATGGATGGGGCGCCTGGGTGGCTTAGTGGGTTAAGCGTCCGACTTTCGCTTAGGTCATGATCTCGCGGTTCGTGGGTTCCAGCCCCGCGTCGGGCTCTGTGCTGACTGCCAGCTCAGAGCCTGGAGCCTATTTCAGAGTCTGTGTATCTGTGTCTCCCTCTCTCTCTAACCCTCCCCTGTTCACGCTGTCTCTCTCTCTCTCTCCAAGAAATAAATTTTAAAAAAGAAAAGACATGGATCTTTATACTCCTTCAGATAATCCCACATTCATTTAAAAATCACTTTTTGAAGGCACAATATTGTGAATGTGTAAACATACAAAAATATTTACAGTACATCCATACCCCCACACACAGTTTATAATTTTCTGAGGTGACAAGCCCAAAACACACAAAACAGCTAAGAAATGGAGTGAATCCAGTTTGAAGGAACACGAAGGAGAATCAGAATGAGCTGAGGTCAGGTCCTCAGACAGGCTTCCTGGGGAAGGTGAATATTGATAAATGTGTCTCCCTCAGTAGACCAATTTTTTGCATTGTTATTTGCATTTCCTATTTCAGTAAATTGTGGGGAAGAAAGAGTAAATTTTACCCATCCCTGATATACCTTCTGGTTAGAAAAACTCCTGTTCCATACTCTTTGAACTAAGTGAATATGTACTTCCAATTGCTTCATGCTGAACACTAAATATCAAAGCAGATATTCAGTGTGGAGGTTATAAAGCATCATTCTTCCAAAATGTAAGAAATACCAGAAATATCTGGGGAGCCTGTGTGGCTCAGTTGGTTAAATGTCCTACTTTTGATTTTGGTTTAGATAATAATCTCACAGTTCATGATTTTGAGCCCTGCACTGAGCTCCCAGTAGGGCCCTGCACAAACTGCATTGAGCCTCCTTCGTATTCTCTCTCTCCCACCTCTCTGCCCCTGCCCCATGTGCCTCTCTCTCTCTCTAAAATAAATAAGCTTAAAATGTATCAAATATTTAATAGGAATAATTAGAATGAAAACATGGTCTATGCTGAGAAGTTTAGAGGGGGAAAAAAGCTGAGAAGAAAAATAGGAAAAACGAACTAACCAGAAAAAGATGTTCCCCAAAATGGAGCCATAAATAATGAGAAGGAACATACCATAAGATCATAAAGACCATATACGAAAGGCCAACAGCTGATATCCTCTGATATGGATATTATCCATAAAAATATGGGAAAAAACTGAGATCTTTCCCCATAAGGTCAGGAACATGTCAGGGATGTCCACTCTCACCACTGTTATTCAACACAGTGTTGGAAGGTCTAGCACCAGCCAACAGACAACAAAATAAAACAAAAAGCATCCAAATTGGCAAGGAAGAAGTTACTTTCACTCTTCACAGATGAGATGATACTCTACATGGACAACCCAAAAGTACTCCACCAAAAACTCTGCTTGAATTGATACATGAATTCAGGAAAGCCGCAGGATATAAAAGCAACATACAGAAATTGGGTGCATTTATATCTATACACCAATAATAAAGCAGCAGAAAGAGAAATCAAGGAATCAATCCCATTTACAAATGCACTGAAAACAATAAAATACTTAGGAATAAACCTAAGCAAAGAGGTAAAAGATCTATACACTAAAAACTATATAAAGCTGATGAAAGAAATTGAGGAAGACATGAAGAAATAGAAAAACATTCCAATCTCATGTATTAGAAGAACATTGTTAAAATGTCTAAACTACCCAAAGCAATCCTCATATTCAACACAATCCCTATCGAGATAACACCAGCATTTTTCACAGAGCTAGAACAAACAATTCTAAAATTTGTATGGAACCAGAAAAGACTCAAAATAAACAAAGTAATGTTAAAAAAGAAAACCAAAGCTGGAGGCCTCCCAATTCTGGACCTCAAGCTGTATTATAAAGCTGTAATCATCAAAACAGTATGGTACTGGCACAAAAACAGACACCTTGACCAATGGAACAGAACAGAGAACCCAGAAATGGACTCACACATCTATGGGCAACTAATCTTTGACAAAGCAGGAAAGAATATCCAATGGAAAAAAATAAAAAAGACAGTCTCTTCAGTAAATGGTGTTGGGAAAACGGGACAGTGACACCCAGAGAATGAACCTGGATCACTTTTGTACACATACACAAAAATAAACTCGGGGTGCCTAGGTGGCTCAGTTGGTTGAACATCAACTTCGGCTAAGGTCATGATCACCTGGTCCATGAGTTTGAGCCCCATGTTGGGCTCTGTGCTGATAGCTCGGAGTCTGGAATCTGCTTCAGATTCTGTGTCTCCCTCTCTCTGCCCCTTCCCCTGCCTCACAAAAATAAACAATTAAATTTAAAAACAAAATAAACCCAAAATAGATGAAAGACCTAAGTCTTACATTTAGAGGAGTGAAGAGGCAACAGCCTCTTTGACCTTGGCTGCAGCAACTCCTTACTTGACATGCCTCTGGAGGCAAGGGAAACAAAAGCAAAAATGAACTTTGGGACTGCATCAAGATAAAAAGCTCTGCACAGTGAAGGAAACAATCAATAAAACTGAAAGAC
The DNA here is from genome assembly GCF_003009895.1 of Hyaena hyaena. NCBI lineage: Eukaryota > Metazoa > Chordata > Mammalia > Carnivora > Hyaenidae > Hyaena > Hyaena hyaena. The sequence goes on from NW_024081136.1 coordinate 1,064,479, forward strand.
ACCTGATGGAATGAGAGAGGATATTTGCAAGTGATATACCAGATAAAGGGTTAGAATCCAAAATATATAAAAAACTTATCAAACCCAACACCCCCAAAATACAAATAATCCAGTGAAGAAATAGGCAAAAGACATGAAAGAAACATTTCCAAAGAACACATCCAGATGGGTGACACATGAAAAGATACTCAACGTTACTCATCAACACAGAAATACATATCAAAACCACAATGAGGTATCACCCACAAGTCAAAATGGCTAAAATTAATATCTCAGGAAACAACAGATGCTGGCAAGGATGTGGAGAGAGGTGAAACAGTTTGCACTGCTGGAGGGAATGCAAACTGGTGCAGCCACTTCAAAAAACAGTATGGAGGTTCCTCAAGAAATTAGGGGTGACTGGGTGGCTCAGTCAGTTAAGTGTCTGACTTTGGCTCAGGTTATGATCTTGCAGTTTGTGAGTTCAAGCCCCACATTGGGCTCTGTGCTGACAGCTGGGAGTCTGGAGCCTGTTTTGGATTCTGTGTCTCCCTCTCTCTCCGCCCCTTCCCTGCCTGTGCTGTCTCTCTTTCTCCCTCAAAAATAAATAAACATTAAAAATAATAAAAGAAAAGAAATAAAAAATAGAACTACCCTACAACCCAGCAATTGCACTACTAGGCATTTACCATGGGATACTGGTGTGCTGTTTGGAAGGCGCACATGCACTGTAATGTTTATAGTAGTGCTATTAACAATAGCCAAAGTATGGAAAGAGCCCAAAAGTCCATCAACTAAGAGATGAAGATGTGGCACGCATGCGCACACACACACACACAAAATGTAATATTACTCAACAATCAAAAATGAAATCTTGCCATTTGCAACAATGTGAGAGGAGCCAGAGCATGTTACGCTAAGTGAACTAAGTCAGAGAAAGACAAATATCATATGATTTCATTCATATGTGTAATTTAAGAAATAAAAGAGATGATCATAGGGGAAGGGAAGGAAAAAGAAGATAAAAATAAAGAGGGAGGCAAACCATAAGAAACTTCAATACTGAGAACAAACTGACGGTTACTGGAGGGGTGTTGGGTAGGGGATGGGCTAAATGGGTGATGGGGATTAAGGAGGGCACTTGTTAGGATGAGCACTGTGTGTATATATAATGATAAATCACTAAATTATACTCTGAAAATTAAAACAAAATGAATCCAAATGTTGTGCTAGTATAAAGTTTTGCCAGTGGATATTTGGCCATAGAATTCTCTTCTACCCCAAAGAAAGTATTTAGAAACAGTTTCTGAACAGTAGTAGTATTTGGAACATGGTTTGGGAAATATATCACTTAACACATGAGCAGTCAAAGCCTATCAATACAGCAAATTTATATTGGCTGTGTAAACTAGTGAAAAGGGGTTCTTCATTGCTAATTGGCAATCACATAACTAATTGTTCTAAATCCCAATAATGTGCTTTAAATTTGCTTTCTGTGAAGAATACAATCCAATTCTCCTAAGCCCCGGTCAACTTTTTGAGGTTCCAGGTAACCTGGTATATTCAGTAACACTGCAACAAGCACACTTTAAATAAGTACTGACCATGCCTGGATGATGTGATTGTAGTCATGATATTAATTGGCATCTTGGCAGGAAAAGGGGTGAAAAACACATGCAGAATTATAGAATTTGAGAGACAGAAATCACCTTAGAAATCATCTACTCGAACTCTAATTTTACAAATGAATAAACTTAATACAAGTGGTAAATGACTTTACTAGAGTCTGACAGTCAATTGGTGGAAACCTTTCCTTCATCCAGTCTAATCCATGCCTTGAACAAGAGAAAATCAAAACAACTCTTGAGAGAGAGAAAGAGAGGGAGAGAGGGAGGGAGGGAGGGAAAAAGAAAAATAATACTGTATCTGTTTTGATGTTGTTTTTAAACTGGTCTTTAATAAACCTAAAGTGGAAAAATAAATGGACTGGGATTAATTCTATTTTTTCTTACCTGTTTCCCCCCACCCCCAAACTATCCTGACATCTAGTAAGTCCTTTATATCCAATGGCTTCATATGAAATGTCTCTTAATTAAATGACTGTGAACATCTGAATTCAGACCACAAAATAAAGTGGTTCTTTATAAAATGATTCTGCCCATAACAAGACTTGCACTCTGAATCTCTCTTGCCTTCACCTTGCCTAATGTGCTGCAAAAAGAAGAACCCATGTGTTGAGAGCTAATCCTTGGGGCCACAGCCAGGGCAGGGGCAGCATTTCCTCTGGTCACTGCATTAAAACCTCTAGGTAGGACTTCCCATAAACTCCCAGCAGTGAGTGAATAAAAGTAATTTGCATTTGAGCCTGAAAGACAGAATGCAATTGATGAGAAACGTTTTACTGATCCTAAGCAATTTCTGGATTGCAAGGAATTCTTAAAAAATAAGTTAGAAGGGGACGAGATTTTGAGCATATACAAAAAGTACATGAGCTTGACAGATAGGTTTTGTTTGGATTTTTTTTTTTTAGTGCTAAATTTAGTGTTGTAAAACTGTCTTTAACGTTTGAAAGCTGAAGATTGAATATATGTCATGTGAACGTTGTTCAACACTTACAATTTTTTGAGTTAAAACCGAAAATGCCTTTTTCCACTTGGATACATTCTTCTAAATGGATTTTCTGTTCAAATGTTCTAGAAGTATTCATCCACATATTGAAATATCTGCCATAACTTTACATCAAGAAGACAAAAAGCTCAAGTAAATGACAAGACAATGAAAACAGAAATCTTGTTAATTTGAATTTAGCATGTTTTGCGTGTAATGTGATTACATCAACTCTTTTAATGCCATAGTTATTAGAAGACTGGCCTCAAGAAAACTGGAAACTCCTGGCAACTCAACAAAAATGTATTGAACAACTTTTCTGTTATATTCTGTATATACTATTTTGTATTATACCATGGTATAATACAAGCATGGGATGTGTTTTCTACCACCACAATTATTACATAGCACATATACATGTATTATGTAATTGTGAAGAGATATAAAATGATATGCACATGATTAAGATAATAAAAAAACACGAGTCACATGGACAATACAAATTATTATGGGATGCAGATTCTTGAAAGAGGGTGAATTAAAGATACAGCTGGAAAGGTGAATAGAACTCCATTTGGTGAAGTGAATGAAGGAGGAGGAACTAGAGTTACAAATATTCCAGTAATATATGTGAGTAACAAAAATTGTATTTATATAAAAAAACAACTCATATGTATTATAGTAATAAGAACAAAAATCACATTATTATTTCAATGATGCAGAAAAAGTATTTGAAAAATCTAAAACTTTTTCATGATAAAAATACTCAAAAAAAGAGAAATAAAGAAAGCTTCCTCAATCTGATAAAGGATCTACTTCTGCTACTTCTTTTCCATATTATACTCGAAGTTCTAGGTGGGATATTTGGCCAAAAAAAAAAAAAAAAAGACAAAAAAGAAATAAAAAAGACATCNCAAAAAAAAAAAAAAAAAGACAAAAAAGAAATAAAAAAGACATCTAGATTGGAAATAAAGAAGTCTGTTTGCAAATGACATGATCTTATATATAAAAAATTCCAAAAAATCTTCCCCAAAGATTTTAGAATTAGAATTGATGATGAATTGACCAATTCTAATCATCATTAGAATTGATGATGATTAGAATAAACAAGTCCAGTATTGTTGCAGAATACAAGATCAATATTCAAAAACAAATTATATTTCTATACACTAGCAATGAAAAGAATTCTATTCACAATAGTACCAAAAACAAAATACTTAGGAATAGATTTCTTAAAAGCAACAGAATTGTATATTGGAAACTTAAAATATCATTGAAAGAAATTTAAAAAGATAAAGATATCTTGTGATTTTAGGTATTACAATTATGATATTAAATAGACTTAAGCTGTTGATATTCCCCATATCAATCTACAGATTGAGCACAATTCCTATCAAATACCAACTAGCTTGTTTTGTTTTTGCAGAAAATGACAAGCTAATCCTAAAATTCATAAGAAAATGTAAAGGACTCAGAATAGCCAAATATAACCAAGTAATTTTAAGTACAGAGTAATGTACTCCCATGTCCTCTTTCCAAAAGCTACTGCAAGGCCCAATAATCAACACAGTATACTGCTGACAAAAATAGACATAGACCCATGGAATAGAATTGAAAGGAGCCAAAATAATTCAATGGTGGAAAGAATAATATTTTCAATAAATGGTTCTGAACAATGGAGTATTCACATACAAAGAAAGAAAGAGAGAGGGAGAGAGGGAAAGAGGGAGAGAGGAAGAAAGGAAGGAAGGAAGGAAGGAAGGAAGGAAGGAAGGAAGGAAGGAAGGAAGGAAGGAAAAGAAGTTGGACCCATTCCTTGACCCATGCATAAAAATTAAAATAGGGGCACCTGGGTGGCTTAGTCAGTTGACCATCCAACTTCAACTCAAGTCATGATCTCACATCATGAGTTCAAGCCCTGTGTTGGGCTCTATGCTGACAGCTCAGAGCCTGGATCCTCCTTCAGATTCTGTGTCTCCCTCCCTCTCTGCCCCTCCCCTGCTCATGCTCTCTCCCTTTCTGTCTTTCTCCAAAAAAATTTTTTTAATTAAAATATATCATAGTTAAATGTAAGAGCTAAAACTATAAAGTTCTTGCCAAAAAAATACAGGAGTAAATCTTCGTGACCATGGGCTGTGTTAGGCAAATTATTTCTTAGCACAATCAATCAAGGAGAAGATTGTTATGTTGTAATTTATCAAAATTTAAAACATTTGTATTTCAAAGGAGATTAATAAAGTGATAAGACAACCCACAGACTGGGAGAAAATATTTGCAGATCATATATCAAGTAAGGAATTTGTACTTAGAGTTTACTAAAAACTCTTAAAGCCCAACAATATAAGGATAGATAATAATTTTTAAATGACCAAAGGATTTGAATTTCCAAACATTATATATAAATGGCTAATAAGCACAATAAAATATGTTCAACATTATTAGTTATTTGGAAAATGTAACTGAAGACCACAAGTGATACCACTTTGCATTTTCAAGAATGTCTAAAATTCAAATTTTAAAATAAAAAAGCAATAAAGTTAATTACCAGTTAACTTGCAGAGAAATTGGAAATTTTCATACATGGCTGCTGAGAATGTTAAATTTTGCAGCCATTTTGGAAAACAGTTGGACTTCTCCTCAAAATGTTAAATATAGAATTAATTATATGATCCATCAGCTCCACTCTGAGGTAGATAGACAAGAGAAATGAAAACATATGCCCACAAAAACTGCATATGAATGTTTCTAGCAGTATTATTCATAATAGCTAAAAAGTGGAAACAATTAAAATGCTGATCAGCTGATAAATGGATAAACAGAATACATGTATACAATAGAATATAATTGGGCCCCAAGAATCAAGTGGTGATGTGTGGCACAACGTGGATTAACCTCAAAATCACTATGCTGTTAGTGAAAGTCATAAAAGAAACCAGTCACAAAAATCACATATTCTTTGATACTACCTATATGAAATGTTCAGAATAGGTACATCAATAGAGACAGAAAGTAGACAGAAAGTGTTGGCCTATGACTACAAATTAGGGAGTGGAGGAAGAGATGGAGAATAATTACTAAAAGGTACAAGGTTTCTTCTTTGCATTTGATAAAATGTTCTAAAATTAGAATATAGTGATGGTTGCATACTTCTGTAAATACACTAAAAATTAATTATATACTTTTAAATGAATGAACTGTATGGTATATAAATTATACCTCAGCAGAGGTTAAGGAAAAGTAGAGGTTACATTTAAATCTCACTTTCAGGGCATCTGGGTGGCTCAGTTTGTTAAGCATCTGACTCTTGATCTCAGCTCAGGTCATGATCTTGTGGTTTGTGGGAATGAGCCCCACCCTGGGTTCTGTACTGACAGTGTGGTGCCTGCTTGGGATTCTTTCTCTCCCTCTCTCTGTCCTTCCCCCATTCATGTGCTCACTCTCTCTCTCTCTAAAAATAAATAAACTTAAAAAAAAAAAGAAAATCTCATTTTCAGCAGTTACTAGTGTGTGACCAGACAGCCTCTCTGATCTACAGTTTCCTTGTTTGATAAACTGGGGTAAAAATACCTATACTACAGAATGTTAAAAGCATAAAATAATTGTAAAAACTTTACAAAATATAAAGTTGGGAAAGTGGGGCAATTTCCTCTAGGTACTCCACTATAGCTGGAAGATAAATGATTAAAGACAATGCCACAGCAATTTATTAACTCCTATTATGTGCTAGGGATCTGTTAATGCTGGGCAAAAGAAAATGGTCAGCAATGAAGATATAGTTGCTGCATTCTTACAGCTTATGATTTATTGGAAGATACAAAAATTGTCCAAATAATGGTAAAAATAGAAAATTTCATATTAATGCCTATGAACTCACCCAGAAAAGGCCTCTCCAAAATGTATCACTTTGGCACTGGACTATTTTGAGTTAAAGGCAATCAAGATCCAGAAGATTCAAGAAAAATTTCTATCTACTCTTAAACTACCTAAAAGAATATAGATAGGAGGCCTGGCCCAGAAATGTTACCAGATAACATTTTAAAAAATCTGTATGGCAGTACAAACATCTAATTACCAAATGTCTGCTTTTCTTATCACCCTGTGAATCACCCACCTACCACCCTCTGTAGCCCTAGGCACCTATTCACCTATTATAAAACAGCGTATAGGCTCAGTTTCCCAACTTGTCTTTGGGTCTTATATTTTAATGGGGGCCTCTATACATATGTGTAAATTTGTTATTCTATTAATCTTCCCTCTTTTAATTTGGTTAGACTAGACAAAGAACCATGAAGGTTACAGCAAAGGTGTTTTTTTCCTCCCCACACTTTAAGGGAAAAAGACAAGTTTATATCAAAATATTTAATATAGGGACATAATTTATTTTAGGGATTGTTGCAGGAGTGTTGTATGATTAGGGGTAGTGTTAAAGAAGACCATTCGGGGGAAGTGGGTGGAGTTGAGATCTGACGTATGAGTCCACAAAGAACAGTTTATTCAAAGCCTAAAATGGAAGAAAGAATGGAGCAGTCAATGACCTGAAGAAAGTTAGATTAGTCTGGATAGAGCACAACAATCCAGTAAGAGACAATGAAAAGGAATAGGGGAGAAAAAATAGCTAGGAGAATTTGGTGTCGTGGAAATGGAAATGAAAAGTAGTGTTCAGTAAAAGAAATGGTTTCAGTTTTGTTTGTTTCTTCTAAACGTTTGATTAGGTGGGGGCCTGAAAAATACCCCAACAGATTTAACAATATGGAAATCATAGTTGGCCCTTCCCATTTCTATTTCTATGAATTTTCTGGGTCAGAAATCAGAATGGAATAGATTGAAGAAATGAGAAGTGAACTCAGTTTATACAGTTTGATACTCTGGTTGTGATGGAAGACAGATAAAGAAGTTAGCTTAAAGAAATTCTTTTTGTAATATATTAAAGATAGAAGACCCTTGAGCATATATAAATGATAATGAGAAAGATCCAACTAAGAGGTAGAGATTTAAGATACACAATAGTATTGCTTCCTGTAATGGAGAGAAACAATCAGGAGATCTGAGAAAAATAATCAGAGCAGAGGAAACTATTTGGCATCAGGAATTTCAGTAACTCATTATTTATTTAAAGGCTTCTATTTAATTTCGTAAAAGAAAGGTAACATCCCATGTCAAGAATGGGATGGAGGTGCTAAGGTTAGAAATTTGAGGGGAATCACATATAATTAAAACAGTCACTATAGGAAAACATAGTAAAAATTCTATGCAATGTTGACTTCCCATCTGAGTGCAGTCACTCCCAATTCATAATGCTGGCTTTCCTGATAGTGGCAGGGGAGGAAAAATAATTTGCCCTCTAACCTTCTAAGTGCTTATCTGAGACCAACCCTATAATAAAAGACAGATTAACAAGAGAAAAACAAACATAAATTTAATAACATGTATACCTCTAAACATGGGAAATACCCAGGAAAATAGTAACTCACCCAAATGGCCCAAGCCACCATCTTAAATAACATCTCCAGTTAAAGACAAAAGAAGTTTGGGTGTAAGAGGAAGGCCAGTTATGGGAGGTTACTAGGAAAATACATGAACAAAGGTACTGTTGCTATGCAGATTTAAACTGTTGCCTTCTTCATGGACAAAAGTTTCTGAGATTTAGAGTCATTCTTTTCTTGGAACAGAGAGGGTGGCACACTTACAAATGGAGATTTCCCTTCTAAACGTAATTTTTTATCTAACTTTGTAAAATTTTCTAAAAGGTAAATATCTTTTTGTGAAAAGGTAACCTATCCTCCATTTTTAGAATTGTCCTGTGCCAGCTGTTTCTTAAAAATATTCAGCCTAAAATCATCTTCATGCCAGAGGCATATTTTGGGGTGCTATATTCTGCTCCCATTCATAGTGCACTTGTTGAGAATTGCTCATCTGCTGCAGTGATGCAGGCAAAGAAAAGTGATGTACTTGGTATGTTATAAGATGGGAATGTTAAAAATATTGAATAACGGGAGTTTAGACTTCTAAGAGATATATAAAAATGATGCACCATTGATTCAAAACTGCACAGTGAGCACAGTGAAGATGAGAGGGGAATAAAATATGGAGAAAGACGGTGGAGTTATCATTGGTCATGATGTGGAAGAATCACCATAATAGTTGACTAGCAAGTTGTAGAAGTAGGAGATCGTGATTATAACATGGGACAACCCATCCATAATTACAAAAAACAACCTTAGTGTTAAGGCTTTACGATCATAATATCCCACCCTACCTACCCATCCTACTTTTAAATCATGTTTTCTTTCCCCCTCCTTCTTTGTCCTTTCTTCTAGCTCTAACGATTAGCTCTGTTACTCAATTACATCTGTTGCTATTAGGAACAACCAAAGATTGCTGAGGAGTAACATGGAAGGGGGAAATACAACTACAACCACAGAGAGAAGCCTTATCTGGAGCCACCTGTAAGCAGATGGGTTCATAAGGTTTCATTTTGCCCTTGTATTCCTTGGCACTTCCTTAGCTTGCAGTAAGTGCTGCAAATTCAAAACATGGATCTTAAAGGCTGAATCTTAGCAAGATGAGTTTTCTAGGCTCAATGATCAAGAGCAAATCAAGTCACCATTCACTGAAGATTGCCAGTAAAGTCAACAACAATAACAGTAGTTATGGTAGCTGGCACTTAATAAGAATCTTGTCTAATCATTTTCACAATTTTATGTAATTTATCTAGTTTAATACAACATTTCTAAAGGGTAGAAGCTATTCTTCTTTTACACTAAGAAAGCCAAAGGTCAAAAAAGTTAAATTTGTCCAGGTGACATAACTTCTGACAAACTAGTTTTTAAACAGAGGTCCACTAGAATCCAAAGCCTATCTTCTTTATAACACCAAACTGTTAGTTTCCACACAGAAAATTGTAGAACTTAGATGTCTCTATACTTCAGTATGTATGCTTGTGTGAATCTTCCCCACACAATAAACATCACAGATAAGAAAACTAGCTATTTATTTTTTTTGATATATGAAGAGAGAGAGGCACAAAGATGGTTAAGCAATATTAATTGATAATTTATTGTAATTCTCCAAAACCAAGAGTATTGGATTAAAAATGTTTATCACATAAATTAAATAACTTTGTTATAAAATTGTACGAGTAAAATCTCAGTAATCTACCATGACAGATGTAAAGAAAAGAAAAAGTAAACTGAATGCAGAAATTTGGCCAGAGATGTGCAGTCCAAGAATACAAAATATCATTGTGAAACTCAGTGAATAAATTTCACTCATAAGAAAATAAGGGTATGAATAGTCTTTACTCTAGATTTGTAATTATGCCAAGCCATACATTTTCTTAAACCCTCTTCAGATTTGTTTAATTTTTAAAATGTGCTCTTCTAAGAATTGCTTCAGGGAGAAATAGCTAATAAAGGCATTAAAAAGGGATTCCTCATGACATTGCAATTTATAGTGCATGTTTTACAAAGTCAGCTATAAAATCTGAAGATGCAACCCAAAAATCTGAAAACCGTAGACCTCACACCATCTATTGGGAGATCAAATATTGGTTTTCCATACAAAGACAGATAAGATCTTCCTTATATGAAGTCACAAAAATAAATGGCTAAGCCCTGACTCTCTAAAGGTAGATTTGGGGTAATATCAGTATGGGTACATTGGCTAATCTCCCTTATTTTGAAACTGCAGTTGGGAACAATAATTTCTAATTTAATGAGAATGGCAAACGGTAGAGATTTTAAAGCAATGTCAGCACCTTAAATTATATTCAGGAACAGGCAGTGGCCAATGCAATCTGGCTTACTATATATTATGTGATGTAATTATTCATGTAAATCTTTTATGAGATACTAAAGAACAGAAAATCAATGCATAACTCTTCCAAAGTATAAGGAAAGTCCAATGAGACAACTGAGGTATATCAGCTTCAAACACTTAGAGAAATGTTATTTTTAAAAATTATTAGTCCATAAAGCATTTTTTGAAAAATAGTAAAATCACTTAATTAATCAACATCTCAGGCTATAATATATATACATATCTTCTCTCTAGCAAATTCAAGTGTTTTTGAAGAATGTAGGATATGTATTATAAATGAACTAGTTATAAAATGTTTCTGTATCACATCTACCTGATTATCCATTTCTCATATAAGATATGGATATAACCCTAACAAGGCAAGTTATGATATTAAGTCTTTTTCATAGAACATGATGTCCAATGGTAAGCCTATCCGCAGACCTCATCTAACACATTTTGAGAGTAGTTGTGATATCAGATTCTACTACTTTTGACTACGTACAGTACAATGTCACCCAATATTGGCACCTTAAAAACCCCAATTCTGACCTTCTACTACAAAATTTAACAATAAAGTCAGCTATTCCCTTACAATGCCACTACGACCTGGCTGCAATTATTCTCACCAGTGCAAGAGGAAACCTAGAATGCCATTTTATGAGAGAAACTCTCAGGAAACTAGGATTAGAAGGGAAATCCCTTTATCTGATAACTTGTTTCAAAAGATAACATACTTTTAACCCCCATACTTAATAGTAAATAGACTAAACAGGTTTCATTTCAATTGAGAACAAAAGAAGGATATTCATCCTCACCACATCAATTCCATATTGTGCTGGAAGTACTAGCCAGTGCAATAAAGAAGAAATACAATAGGCCTACAGATTGGAAAGCATGAAATGACACTGTTCATACTCAAAATCATGAATGTCTCTGTAACAAATCCCCAAGAATTTTGAAAAAAAACATCTTGGAACTAATAAGTGAGTTTACTATGTTTGCTGGATATATCAATACATCAATATATATTTGCACCAAAAATAATGAAACACGTATAATTCTAACTTAAGGTGTACAACATCTATTGGCTAAAAATACTACTAAAAGAAAATGGAGACCTAAATGAAAGGAGAGACATATTGTATCTCCTGAATTGTAAGACACAACATAGTTAACACGTTAATTTCCCTCCCCACTCAAACTTATCTGTATATTTAATGTACTTCTAAACAAAATCCCTGGAGTATTTTTTTTTGTGTGCCTTTAGTCAATTTGATGTTAAGGGTTTTATGGAAAATCAATGAAAGTAAAATACTAAAATAATTTTGAATACAATAAAATTGGAAGATTCATACTACCTGGTTTTATTATAAAGCTTTACTAGTCAAGACAGTGGCATTGGTGAATAGAGAGGCACGTAGATCAGTGGAACAGAAAAGAGTCCAGAAATAGATCTACAGAACTATGATTGCTCTTTGACAAGACTCAAAGGTAATTCAATACAGGGAAGGTGTTTTATTTTTTTTTTTTTTTTTGTATATTTTCCCAGCAAATGGAATAATTGGGCATCTTTATCCCCCCCAAAAAAGTAAATCTCAATCCAAACTACATACTTTATAGAAAATTTAATTCAAATTAATCACAGCTATACACTTAAAAGGTAGGACTAGGGGCGCCTGGGTGGCTAAAAGGTTAAGCATCTAACTGGTTCAGGTAATGATCACATGGTTTGTGGGTTCGAGCCCCACATCAGGCTCTGTGCTGATGGTTAGCTCAGAGCCCGGAGCCTGCTTCAGATTCTGTATCTCCCTTTCTCTCTGACCCTCCCCTGCTCACGCTGTTTCTCCTCTCTCTTTCAGAAATAAATAAAACATTTAAAAATTTTAAAAAAAGGGTACAACTATAGAAAGAAGTCATAGGAGAAAAATCTATGTGACCTAAGCTTTGGCAAAACGCTCTTACATATGACACAAATAACATGATGCAGAAAGACAAAGTTGATAAATTAGAATCCAAAATTAAAACAAATAGGGGCACCAGGCTGGCTCAGTTGGTAGAGCATGTGACTTTTGATCTTATGGTTGTGAGTTCAATCCCTACACTGGGCATTGAGCATACTTAAATTTAAAAAAAGTTTTTTTTGCTATATAAAAGCTTCACGGAAAATTAAAAGAAAAGCTACAGCCTAGAGAAAGAGTATTTGCAAGTCATATGTTCACAAAAGACTTTTATATAGTGTACACCAAGAATTCTCATAACTCAACAGTAAACGCAATTAAAAATGAATGAAAGATTGAATACTTGACCAAAAAAAACGATACACAGATGGAAAATGAGCAGATTAAAAGATGCTCAGTATCATTTAGCCATTAGAAACATGCAAATTAGAACTACAATGAGATTCCCCTATATAATTATTTAGAATGGGATGGGGTAAAAAAGAAAACTCTTGAGAATTTCAAGTGCTGACACCAATACAGGACAACTGGATCACCCACATAAAAATGCAAAATGGTCCATTTCTTATAAAGATACACAGGTGGTCCTTGAACAACATGAGTATGAACTGCGTGTTTCCACTGATATGTGGATTTTTTATAGTATAGTACTAATAAATATATTTTCTCTTATGTTTTTCTTAATAACAGTTTCTCTTATTCTAAGAATCTAGTATATAACACATATAACATACAAAATATGTGCTAATCAACTGTTTATGTTATTGGTAGGCTTCAGGTCAACAGTAGGCAAGTAGTAGTAAAGTTCTGGGGGAGCCAAAAGTTATATGCAGATTTCCAACTGCATGGCATTATGTCAGTACTCCTAATCCCCACATTGTTCAAGGATCAACTGTATATCTTAATAGATGAACTGTATAAAAAATTTATACATTATATATAATTATATATGTAAAATATATAATGTTATAATATATTATAGATCATTAAAATATTTATAAATATGTAAAATATATGATTATATTAATTTATAGATGACTATATAAATTTTGTACAAAGTTAAAGACATTATATGATCCAGTAATTTTACCACTAAATAGTTTCACTAGAAAACAGAAACTTAGGTTTACACCAAACCTTAGTACAAATGTTTACGGCAGCTATTCACAGTAGCTTCAAATGAGAAATAATCCAAATAACCTTTAAAAGGTAAGTGAATAAACAAAATGTGGTATATTCATAAAATGGAATAAATACCCAGCAATAAAAAGGAAGGGGATATTGATACAATAATATGGATGTATCTCAAAAGCATTAAGCTGAGTTAAAGAAGCCAATCTCAAAAGATTACAAATGTAGTCCATTTATCCAACTTTCTGGAAAGACACAACTATAGGGATAGAGAACAGCACAGGTTATGGATGGGGGAAGAATTTGACCACAAAGGGCAGCTTGAAAGAGTTTTGGGGAAGACAGAAGGGTTCAAAATCCTAATTGTGGTAACCACTTAACACAATCTCTTCAAATCTTTTCTTTTTAATTTTTTTAATGTTTTATTTATTTCTGAGAGAGAGAGAAAGACAGAGAGAGAGAGAGAGAGACCGTGAGCAGGGGAGGGTCAGACAGAGAGGGAGACACAGAATCAGAAGCAGGCTCCAGGCTCTGAGCTGGCTGTCAGCACGGAGACCGATTCGGGGCTCAAACCGCGAACTGTGAGATCATGACCTCAGCCGAAGTCGGAGGCTTAACCGACTGAGCCACCCAGGTGCCCCAATCTCTTCACGTCTTAAACTCACAGTACTGTATACCAATATAAATAATAAAAAGAATATTAATGATAATAATAATGACTTTGTAAAAGAAGGAAAAATATTCTACCAATATATGCTTACTTCTTAAGGAGACAAGAAATTATTTTTTTCAGCATCTATGTTCACCAAATGGTTTTCATTTTATTTTTTATTAAATATTTTTATTTATTTCTAGGAGAGAGAGAGAGAGAGAGACAGCATGAGCAGGGGAGGGTCAGAGAGAGAGGGAGACACAGACTCTGAAATAGGCTCCAGGCTCTGAGCTGGCAGTCAGCACAGAGC
>NW_024081136.1:1078929-1281413 GCF_003009895.1 Hyaena hyaena
AGGCTCCAGGCTCTGAGCTGGCAGTCAGCACAGAGCCCGATACGGGGCTCGAACCCATGAACCGCGAGATCATGACCTAAGCGAAAGTCGGACGCTTAACCGACTAAGCCACCCAGGTGCCCCCACCAAATGGTTTTTTAAAGACCATTAAAAAAAAAAAGACTTCAAGTAAAGAAAAGAAAATTGCCCTTTCAGTGCTTCAAGGCAGATGCTCAGAAGTCTGGAGGCAGAAGAATGAAGAGGAATGTAGTGAAACAGCCCTTGCTCTGGCCATCATGACTTAATGCCTCTTAAGTCCTCTAAATATGACTTACTTTGACAGTATTGCCATTGCTGAACACAGAGTTGAGATTCAGTGTGCAGGGACCGTAGCATCCCCAGGTCCAGGGCACTGTCAGGATCCCCTGGTTGAGTCATGTCCCTGGCCACTGATGCCCCTGACACTATTACTATTACAGTTACTGCTCAGGAAAGAATGGTTCCTCTAGGTCAAATATAGCCTCCTGTCCTCAGAAACAAGTTTACTCAAGGTGGTTCCACATCAAATTAGCCATACTCCCAATGTTTGAACTTCCGAATTCACTTAGAAAAGCCAATTGTACCATAAAGGCTAGGAAGGGAGAGAATCTAATCTCAAAGATTCCCAAGAATGAAAGCAAATGTTCTTTTCTTCTGAGAACCTTGATGCAGAGACCAAACTCTATGATCAATTCGTTTTCTGGTCTCCCCCCTCTCTTGGACTTCTGGCCATGGCCAAAGTTATGTGCATATGTCTGTAAGCAGGTAAAAGGGCTTTGCCCAAACCCTCCTGAAAGTATCTAAAAGTATGTATTAATAGATGTATCAATTGAGGAATGGCTACATGCCACATAAATAGAACTCGAATGAAAGCCTTGGTTCTGTCAAACCATACTGTTCCACACTGTTAAATCAATACCACGGATTTAGTAATTGGTAAGAACCTTAGACATTATTTAACTGTCATACAGAATTTTCCACAAAGAGGGTCATCTATGTTCTGTTTAAATAGCTGGTATGTTGGTGTATTCTGTTCCTGTACAATAAGGCTGACTACATCTTTTTAATGTTTATTTATTTTTGCTTGCATGTGTGAGCCAATAGGGGAGGGGCAAAGAGAGGAAGGAGGGACAGAGAGAATCCCAAGCAGGCTCTGTGCTGCCACACAGAGTCCAAAGCTGGGGTTTAACTCATGGACCGTGAGATCATGACCTGAGCTGAGATCGAGTCAGATGCTTAACCAACTAAGGCACACAGATGCCCCAAGGCTGACTAATTCACTCTATGTCCACTCTAATTGGTAGAAAGCATTTAACACAATTTGCTTTTCAGACTTAAGCACCAGAGTTTTTATTTATATGTATAAATTTGTGTTGGTTTTGCCTCATTCTTCTAGCTTATTGGCATATGGGACCCTGTTTCCATTGTATATAATATTAGCACACCATTCATGTCTATTCCATTTCATAAGGATAAATCTTTTTATTCAATTCAGTTGCAACAATTATTGGGACAAGAATCTAGCCTTGGGTATTCTCTTTCCAAATCTATACTCCCATTTATTCCTTCCTATGATAAAATTTCCATCAAAATCCATTCAGAGGATTCTTTTTTAAAAAAACTATTATTTGGTTATCCACTGTCTTTTAATTCTGAAGAAGTACCATTAGTAAATTAGTAGCAGGTAATTTTCTTTCCCTAGACCAGTAGATTCAAGTTGAAACTCATGTGGAAACACACTGGCTCTTCAGGAGTGATAAATGTAATGGTTATTTTTTAAAGGCCAGAATATTTTTAGATGTTAAGACACTTTTCCTGCATCATGACCATTGAAAATGTCAGAATGCTTATCATTGCTCTTCTAAATGGAGAAAAACTATACAGCATGTGAGAAGAATGATTAATTTATGTAAATGATATGATGTTTAAAATGTTGCATTTTAAATTGTCTTTTTTAAGTGCTTTTGTTTATTCTGATGCTTTGAAATTTCTTCCAAATGAGTGCAATTAAAGTGGCTTTTAAATGACTCTGCGGAACACAGAGCAAATATACTGGCTGTAGGGTCATAGAACCTAGATTCAGATCCCAGCTCTACTATCTACCTGCAGTGCAACCTTGGGCTTCTCTTCTGCAAAATGGGAACAAGAATACACCAAACACCACAAAGTTGCAGTGAAGATTATGTTAGTTACAGATAATGTGCTTGCTGAAAGCTTCCCAGAAAAGCAAAGCTGTTTATAAGATTTTGATAAGGCAGAGCTGAGTTTATGGCTTATTTGGGAGAACAAAGCCCCTACACTGATGGCATGCTGGAGTTCAATTTATGGAAATTTAAAAATCTCGTTGAAAGCAGGTTTTTCAGTGCACGACTTAATGAGGATTGGGTAAAGATCATGGTAATTTAGGATTGGTGGAAATATCAAGGAGAGTATTTTGAGGTGAAGAAGTCAAGAAGTCTTAAGTAGTACACTGATGATGCTTTCAGCTGGAGAGGTAATAGGTCTTGGGAATATCTAAAATGAGTAATGCAGTTATTTGCAAATTTTATCTTTCTGGGCAAATCTTCTAGAATAGAAAAGTTATGCTAATGAAGATTATGAGATAGTAAAATCATGTTAAGATTGTTTTAGATTTTTGGGCGCTTGGGTGGCTCTGTCAGTTAAGCATCTGACTTTCACTCAGGTCATGATCTCATGGTTCGTAAGTTCAAGCTCTGCATTGGGCTCTGTGCTGACCACTCAAAGACTGCAGCCCACTTTGGATTCTGTGTCTCCCTGTCTCTCTTCCCCTCCCGTGCTCATGCTCTGTCTTTTTCTGTCTCTCAACAGTAAATAAATGTTAAAAAATTTTTTAAAAGATGGTTTTAGATTTTAGTGTCCAAGTGATGTGAAAGTATTTTAAAAGAGTACCTGGAACATAATAAACACTTTACATTTGTTGTTTTTATGTTCATTGACATCATTATTAAAATAGAGTATGTCAAATTTTCTATAAGCCCTTTCATACTACTAACATGGCACATTTTTCTCCCTCTGCTCTAGATTCTGATGAGCATTTGCTTCAAAAAAGATAAGCCTCTGTTCTTTAGTGTTCATTTGCTGTCCACAAGAATTTTCCCCCATCCAGTTTTACCTGTGGTTAACTGTCACTCTGTACCAAGAATGGCACAAAGTGATGAGATACACATTCTACTGAGGGGGAAGAACACACACAACTGTGAAAATTTGCAATATAATAAATTAAGTGTCCCCAAAGAGGTATGTCCCTTTTAAAAGGATTTAAAAGGCACAAAAGACAACGAGGCCAACTGTGCATGAGGGAGAGTCTTCACACAATTAATAGCTACAAGAGGGGACCAGATCTTGAGTCAACTAAGCAAAAATGACAGGTAACAGTGTCACTAAATTTGATTTCTCAGGGAGCACCCAAGGTGCTCTTACCCATCTTCACCAGTTCTATCTTGGAATGTAAGTGCTACAGTGCACTCCCCAGAGAGATACATTTTTCTTAAATCCCAATACCTTATATATTGGGATGAGCATTTTTAACTGTAATGTTCAAAATTTAACTTAAAGAAATGTGGTGAGAATCTCCCTAGATGCTTCTTACTTGTATTTTATGTCCTATTGTGCCAGAACAGTCTTGGCTTACGCCTTTTGTCCAGTATTTATGAGGAGTGCCTCATTTCCCTCTTTAACTGGACTAGATTTTTAACAATGAATTCTATGCTTACCCAATTTGTATTACCTTTGCTGCTACTCCAGTGAAAAATGGACAGGGAACTAGAAGTGTTACTTACCTTGGACAAATGACATAATCTATCTGAAATTATGATGATTAAGTACGATAATAGAAGAAAAATGCAGAGTGCATAAAGGGTAATCTACCCCTATTTGGTTAATCTAAATAATGCCGTATACAATTAGCATCATAAGGGTTGTAAGTATGAAACATTTTAAGACAAATGCAAATATATTTTCACAAATATTGTCTTCCTGATACAGTCAGCTAGAGTTGGTTGAGTTACCAACGCTTATGTTTCTGTCTCAGGAGCCAGTTGTCCTTCTATCCAACAGGAAATAAAGAATGGTAAGAACCAGAGCATCTGGATCCAGAATTAACTCACTGTATCACTGGAGATAAGTCTTAGCTTACAGGTGCAATGTTCTCATCTCTAAAATAATATAGGCTAAGGGTTCTCCTCTGAGGTGTGGAACCCTTCTTCCCAAGGGAGAAATGTGGGATCGCAGTTTGTGGGTGAGGTGGGGAGATTTACTCATAGCCTGGACTCGGTTTCATCCATGCATCAACCTATCCTGTCCTTGTTCCAGCTCTTCTGGAAGCTAGAAGGAGTGCAACAAGTACATGCTAGCTCTCTGTAATTTGGCAGCTTCAAGTTTTATGAACACTGGGCTGGTTTAGCCTCCAAGCTTTTAATACCTAAAATGTAGATGGAGAGGTCATATAAATGAAAATCAATTTAAAAAAAAAAATAACTCAAGAAGGCTTCAAAATCTGTATTCATTTCCTAGTATTTAAAACAAACGATAAAGGGGCACCTGAGTGGGTCAGTCAGTTAAGCATCTGACTTGTGCTCAGGTCATGATCTCACAGTTCATGAGTTCAAGCCCCATGTCAGGCTCTCTATTGTCAGTGCGGAGCCTGCTTCAGATGCTCTGTCTCCGTCTCTCTCTGCCACTCCCTCATCACCCCCTCTCAATAATAAATAAACATTAGTACAACAGAAATATAGCCTCTCCGAATTGTAAAGCTTGGAAATCCCAATTTAATGTGTCCTGGTGTTATCATAACCAAGTTCCCTCTGAAACCTCCAGAACACTTCCTTGTCCTTTGCAACTTCTGGTGACCCAAGGTGTTACCTAGTTTATAAAATTATTACCTTGCTTCAGGCTTGGAAATGGTAACTCATAGTTACATCATCATTTTGTATAAATCCAATTAATTTATATAAAGAGTGATATCTGATGCCTATGAAAATTCAATGTGTCTTTAATGGTAAGTGAGAAAAAGGTTATTTTTCTATTATGTTCTTGCATCCAGAAGAAGAAAACAAGTAATAATTAAGAATAAAACATTTAGAATTTAACATGTTAAACAAAGAGAAGCCAGGAAATGTTCAAGATGAAATTTTAATGTTGACACCAACTGACTCATGATGAACGGTATAAACAGTGAGTAATTGCATGCTATACTAAATATATTGTTATGAAACTTTCTCTATTACATTTCTTGAATACTTACATTTATGACAATGAACTCATTATATTTTATCATCTAATGATAAGAACTAAATGAACTACATTCAAAGGCCACAGCTTTCTTGTTTCAATATATATTTTAGATCTTCTACTAATGTTTTCTCCTTTAAGTAAGACAGAATCTGAGTATGTTACTAGACACTAACAGGATGATTAAGCTTATTCTCTTTGCAATTGAGGATAGGTAAACTTTGGAAATAACTTTCATGTAATATTATTTTCCATTCATTTTCTCTAGACTTTTGTATACAAGGTTTTTAAGTGGATGGTGATATGCTATTGATGTTATCAAAACACTAAGTTCTTTGTTAATGAGAAAAATAAATATTGCCTATTGAATTTCTTTGTAGGAGAGTTCTTGCATTTCATCATTTTGGTTAGCTTTCTATCTCTTGTTAGTTTTAAAAGCTTGTTACGCACTCTGCACCTGTGAGTGCTGCTATACCAAAGAAGGCTCTTTGACTGTCCAGAGTCTGCCTGTTCAGAAAGTGTTCTTTGGATGATGTCTCTTGGTCTCTCTTGTTGAGAGCTTGATTATTTTATTTTCCTACTCATAGTGGTATTTGGGACTCTCCACCATGTGTACTTTGGCTTGTTTCTTGAGGTAGCCGCTATAAGGTTTTCTCAGTGGACTCTGTCTCCTTTTCCTCCCAAACTCCTGGATCCTGTAAGGGTTCTTATGACTTCAGGCCTTCTCCATTTGAGAGATGGGGGTGAGTGAAATGTACGGAGCTCCCTACATCTCTGCCATCTTGCCTCCTCCTCTAAATATGGCCTATTGAAAGCTTTGTTAGTTATAATTATTGAGAAACAGAGCCAATCTCATTTAAAACTAAGAACTTAATATGCAGATCAATGCTATCCATTGGTTACATCAAGGTAGCTACATTTTTATACTGATGAAGAAAGGACTAATACAATGTATTTTTACTACCCTGGGGTGTTTATCCCATCTCCCCGTGATTGATGAGTCTGACTCCCAAATCCACTCCCTTCAAAAAACATGAGCTTGGTTCAGTGAGCAAAAGATGTAAACAAATAGTCACTGTGCAAAATTTTAAATTCTATAATTAAAGTCTGAGAAGAAGGCATGAATACTTCTGGCCTAGTAGATGTCATGGGGTCCTACATGCCTACCTCTTCAGCCTCTTGTTAAAGATTGAAGTACTTATTCTATCAGCTGTTAGAGTTATCCACAGTTCTCAGCAAAATATCTCTCTAGGACTTTCCCTGGCTCTGCTCAGGTCATGCCACTTCCTGGACGATCCATATACAGTAACATGCCAACACTGAGGTACAAAGCTCCAGCCTCCTTGCCTTAATTCAGGACAACTCTGAAGAGTCATGCCAGCTAAGAGTTCCCGATAACATTGTCTGAGGCCTTTGTTGTGACTACAGCACAGTTTAGCTTCCCTCTCTAGACAATCCTGCTTCCTTCCCACCCCCACAAATAACTGATCTAAAGATAATACTCCCAACAAACTTCCTGCATTCAAACCTCTGTCTTAGGGTTGCTTCCTAAGGAAGTGGACCTGATAATATCTAGTCAAGGGAAGTCAAAGAAGACATGTCAGATATGTTATAATTTTAGCTTTATCCTCAGTATCAATATGAATTTGTCTAATGGAGAAGAAACAAGTGCATTCCCTGCAAAAGGAACAATGCAAGAAAAAATAGAAATATGAAAGAATACCCCTTATTCAGGTAAGTTGTGTGGTTTGTTAGAAACCTAAAGAGGTAGATTAGGGCCCCGGACTCTAAAGGGTCTTGGTTATCAATCTGAGAAGTTTGATTTTTCTCCATAGGGAATAGGGAATCAGTTGTGAATTGTACATATGGGATCACATAATGAGAGTTCTTTGCAAAAGAAAACCCCAAGTAATACAAAAGGTAAATTAGAAGGGGATCAAAAGACAAAAGCAGTAGAGAAAGCAAGTGGAAATAAGCCCTAATTTTAGAAGCAATAGTTTTCAAGAGTGCAACTAAAGAAGAGATGGCAAACAGGAAAGGGATATGGGGAATGCAATGGAGGCAGAAACAACTTGGTTGACTAAAAGAATGTCAAAAATAAATAAGAAGGAGGGATGGAGGTTCCTTACTTAGGTTCACAAAGATGGCTGTGTTTGTAAATGGTTGAGAGGGTAACAGGTGCAACAGCTGTGGTTGAGACTGTGGCATCAGGGGAGAAGAGAGATTAAGAAGAGGATACTGGGGTACACTAATGAAGAGATCATTAGTGGCTGACACTTTGCATTGCACAAGAAGAAATGGTATTCCCCTCCAAACAGTGATTGAGAAGCTATTAGCATATCAAGAGTCATATTAAGTTTTGTAGCAGGGAAAAAAAGGTTTCTTTCCCAACAATAACTTCATGTGGGAATCAATATGGTATGACCTAAGGAAAGGTCAAAAGTCAGCTGGACCACTCACCAGAGAGAAACAACATGTAGCATCCGAGTGAAGCAGCAGTAGGCACCATTGAAAATGCTCGCTAGCAGCACCAGGGAGAAGTTATAACTTGCTTATTTTCTCTGACAGCAGGGATCCTAGAAGCAGTTATCTGCTACAATACTTTTCTTTTGTGGGACACTGAAGCCGACTACATGCTGTAATTGTGTAGGCATACGCCTTGACAATGGAGCCAACAAGCCTGTCAGACTTGACTAGATGGTGAGGGTGTTAACCCTGGCTTGCTTCCTGCCAGTAATAATAAGTCATGCTGGTGCTCTGTGAAGCTCATTTTAAGCATTTCAGATCAACAAGAATCATACACGTTGGTGCAAAATACTGAACATTTTAATTGACCATTCATATGCATAATACTTTTTCATGAAACTGAATCAGAGAGAAATAATTATTCAAAGACAAGTGTGCTTTTTTGAGTGTCCAAGAATCATGTGTACCAGATCATAGAGAGGATATGTCAAAAATGCAAAATCCGGGGCACCTGGGTGACTCAGTCTAGTGAGCGTCTGACTTCAACTTAGATTATGATCTCACAATTTGGTTCATAAGTTCAAGCCCTGCATGGGGCTTGCTGCTGTCAAGGCAGAGTCCACTTCATATCCTCTGCCCCCCTCTCTCTCTTAAAAATAAACAAACTTAAAAAAATGCAAAATCCAAGGTCCCAGTTTACCTACTGAGTTGGAGTGTAAAGCAGGGTTTCTAAGTCTTGGCCCTATTTACATTTGGGGCTAGAAAATTCCATGTTGAGAGGCTGTCTTATGTTTCATGGGCTATTCAGCAGCATCTCTAGCTTCCACTCACTAGCTGCCCACACCACCACCACACACACACTGTTGTAACAATAAAAAAATGTCTATAATTATTGCCAAATGTTCTTTCCCTGTGGGGCAATACCACTCCTGGTTGACAACCATCGCTCTAGAGAGATGGGTCTGATGATGAAATGTGGAAAAAGCATAACTAGGTCATTATCAGGGACACAATTCCAGCACCCTGAAGAGCTACTTCTTTTAGTCGTTTTCTATTTTCTGTTTAATAAATTAATGTGTGGGAGGAAAGGCAGAAAGTGTGTGTGTGTGTGTGTGTGTGTGTGTGTGTGTGTGTGTGTGTGTGTGTAGGGGAGGTTCCTTCCCCTCTTGTCTGTGTTGATCAGTTCGCATCAGTCTTGAATGTCACCCAGTGCCAGCTGCATGACTTGGCATATAAGTATATATCTACTAAACATGTAGATAAGGAGAGGGCAAGATTTCATCCTCTTGTGCACTGAGAAAAAGAATGAATGAATAAATATTGCACCCAAACTATGTAAGCAAAACTACTAGGCACTGAGGATTCAGAAATGAATAAAACACGTATCCTGGTCTCCACAGTGTACAGACTAATGGAGAAAAACAATCATTAACATAGGGAGTAGAACCTTGCTTGTGACTGTAAGAATCTTATTAAAAGATATTAAATGTCGTATATATATATATAATGTAAGACCTCCCACACACACTCTTCCACCCCACACTACCCCTGCCCACTGCTTCTCAACTCTCACATAAGATGGGCTTTTTACCTTTGCATTGTTTTGTTTCTCAGCAAGTTTACCTTCCCTGAGTACAATCAGTTAGGAAAAGCCTTAATAACTGCTCTATTTAGAAGAAAGAAAGGGACTGGAGATACCTTAGAGAAGGATTTGTCTGGGATTAAAAGGCGAGACACTGGAACAATAATGTTTATGTTTGTCTATCACCTATTTTAGGCTCTGATCTACTGCCAAACTAATTCAAGCTGATTAATGGATTTTTATTTGTTTTTAGTTTATTGAGTACCTAAAACAGTTACGAACCACTGATGAAAAATTATCATGCATAATCTTGTTAATGATCTTCAAAAGCAAGTGTATATAGCTTATCAATATAAATAATTTGCATTAAGAATTTAGTTTGTTTATATGCAACCAATTTTAGGTATTGAGTACCTAAAATGGTCTGAATTATTGCAACTGCAAGAAGAGATAAGACATGATCCCTGATAATAAGCCCTTTATAAATTAGTTGGGAAGAGGGAAAATAGATGGATATAAAGGACAATAAAGTTGTAAGGCATTATATGCAAAAGGCCAAATGATCTACTATAGAAAAACGGAGGCACGATTGAGTTTCATTCTGGAAGGTCAGTGATGACTTACACAGAATATGGGAAATAAAATCAACTGACAGATTCATAGAGTTCCTATTATGTGGTAGGAAGGAGATGAGAACTCATCCATTGGGGAAACAGCATGGATAAAGCCATAAAACCAAGACTTGGCAAAATGTTTACCTAGGAGAAAATATAAATCTTGACCTGGGATATAAGTTGAAGTGAATAAGTATCAGAAAGGGACATTGTAGGCAAACTTGCTTGTCAGGCTTTTGACACATTGGGGGATTATTGATCATTTTTGATCATGGTTGCAACTGATAATAGCCATGTTTCAGAAAATAAGTCTGACAGCAGGGAAAATAGAGTACCTGATGGTGGCAATGTAAATAAAAACATGTAAACAAAAGTAATTGTAATTTAAAGATGAAATTTGCAGGTCTTAGAAGCAGATTAAATATGTTATAAAAAGGAAAGGGTGATTAATATAACTTGAAACTTGAGTTTTACAACTAGGAGATCGAGGATATTGCCAACAGAAATAAAGGGAGACCATCTTGCTGAGTGAAATAAATATAAGAGTAAAATGAGATATTCTGTTTTTAAAATACCAAAATATCAGATATAGTAAACAAGATAGTTTTATCTAGCAGATATTTTGCTGAATTGAGTTTGAAAGGGATTTCAAAACTTAAATGTGTAATTTAAGAAGTCATTCATATTGGATGACTGATAAAATCGTGAAAATAGATATACTATCATAAGATGAGATCTGCCTGAAAAGGAATAAGAATGGAACCTCAAGGTATTGCTACATTTGACACCCTGAGGAAAAAAAAATAGAGAAAACTGGATACAGGAAGATAATGAGACAATGCAGGGTTATAGAATTTAAGGGAAGGGTTATAGAATTTAAGGGAAGGGTTGTAGAATTTAAGGGAAGCGAAAACTTCAAGATAGAAAAAGTGACTACATAGAGGTTAGGAAAATAATCTGGAAAGCACTAGACCCTCCTTCTCCTATAAACTACTGTGGAAATGCTTCATGTATTTACTGACCCCCTCCAAGAACGAGGAGATAAAGGCTATGAAATACATGAGAATAAATTAGTTAAAATAATTAGGTATCGGGTTTTTAAAAGGAAGAAGCAAAGTGATACTAATGATGAAGAGATATTCTGATTTTCCTCTGCCTTTGTACTGAGCATGAGAGAGCCAGACAGAATTGTGGCATGAATCAGAAGGAGCAAAGAAAAAGATTACTGTTTCTTTTATGAAATGGTTTTGATTCTACTGATGTCTCTTTAAAAATAAAAATCAACGAATAAATGTCCATTTAAATTGATCTCCAGTTGGAATATGCTATTGGTCTGACATATAAATTAGTATTTCTTAGATTTAACTATCCCTCTGGGACAAGACTGAGAAACAATAATAATATTTTATCGAGAGTGTCAAATAGCTTGCCTTTACAACAATTCCTTTCTCTGTTATTTTTTTATAAGATGGACGAAGGAGGCAGCCATAATCAGAAAGTTACTAACACTGATTTTGGGCTCTGATAAAGCAAACAAATGTCTTTAGTCACATGTTGCTATTAGAATTTAAAGACTATTTTTCATAGATGAATTTTAAATGAAAATTCTTCTTACTCACTGCCCTAGGTCTGCCCCTTATTAGTTGTGATCTTGAGAAACTTTCTTTACCTCTTTAAGCCATTTTCCTTCTCTGTGAAGTGGGAATGTTAATACCCACTCTTGTTACTCCTCCAGTGCTATGAGGATCAAGTGAGATGAAAAAAGTACAAGTGTTTGGTTGACTATGAAATGCCACATGAGTGCTGTTATTATGAATTCTTTCTAGATGGTATCACCCTATTGTCCCTATGGATCTACAGTATTTACCTTAGTGCCTGACATGAAGTAAAAAAAATCAATAAATATTTGTTGAATTTAATTAATCCTTGTGAAGTATAATCATAGAAATAGCTGTGTGTAAAAGTATCAATACAATATATACTGAACCGCCAAACAGGAAATGATTATGAAAACAAAGGAGGGCTTAGCATCCACAAGAATGCTAATCCATTCATGTGAACATGACATGGTGTGAACCAGCCTATGCCTGTCGTGTACACTGAACGCTTTCCAGATACTGTCAAGTACACTGAACGTGTACACACTTTTCAATGTGCTTTATATTTAGTGTCTATCCATACCCCAAACTAGAGATTATTTCTTAGTAAAACTGGAAAATACAGCCAGAGGAATGGATAACACCCACAGAATAGAATTCCACAAAAGGCAGAGAATGAGGGACAGAAAACTAACTAAATGTGAAAACAAGAAGTCAAAACCAAACAGTGTAGAGGCAAAAAATGGTAAAATAAAATGTTGCATGTAAATGTCTCTTTTCACTGGATTTCACGGGTATACCAGAAGTACATCCCAATAGGTCTGACCTCAGAATAAAAAGCAATACTCTACAGTATTAATTATTTCACTGGGACTCTTAACATAGTAGTATTTACAAATACAGGCAGAGAAGGTGAATGGCCAGCAGTGAAAGGGGGAAGAGACAGGCTAGCTACTCAAGGGAAAATGTAAAACACAGCATCATGATGAATCCCTGCTCTTTCCCCACCCCAAATTTCCTCAAGCAAATCTCTTAGGGTTGCCTTTTTCAGGGTTTATATTTCAATATTGTTCTCAACTATCAAATCATGCCTGCTTTAACATTAATAATTTATTCCCTGATAATAGATTTTTATTTGACCCTCACTCCTACATTTCCAACAAGAAAAATGGTGGTATGATGGGCAGGTAAACTGATTGGGAAGAGGGCAATGCTAAAAAACTGGTTGGTAGGATGCCCCCTACCCAACATTAAACTTAGCTAGGCATATTCTCACCTCTCCTGTCAGCAAGTGTTCTCTTAGAAGGATACCAAAGGATATTCTATGGTATCATTCACATCATCGAGGTACAAGCGCCCAGTGGTAGAATGTGGCCCCAAACTGGGTATGGGCCAACCAGAGTGAGTCAGGTCACTAATGACAAGTCTAAACTATTCTGAGATAAGCAACAGAATGACAGAGGAGTTTTGACAGAAGCAATCAGGGCATATATGTGAGATGCCCAGATATGTTCATTTCAGCTTCCCTGCTGAAAACCAAAAAACCTTCCCCCAGGGCATCACTTCCTGTGCATCACAAGAGCCAAATGCATTTAGAGCTTGACACTTTGTCTAAAGTATCTTTATGGTAAGATGGCATCAGACACAAAAGACTTGTAGAACTGTCCTCATGGTTGCTGAAACTGCCTACTCTGTGGGCCAGTGGTAGTCCGGCAGCCTCACTGAAAAGGAAGGGCCTGGAGCATCTATGCCTGCAGCACCACTCAGCTGAGAGGGACAGCATGTGGGAAGACTAGCTCCAGCTTAAGTCCAAAGAGGGCTGTTTATCTACTTCTTCCAGAGGGATAGGGGGTTGAACTGAGAAGTCTCAGGGATCATATCCTTGCTGTTTTTCTTAGGGCAAGAAACTGACTGCTCTCAGAAAACAGGTGGACAAAATCAAAGGTAAATCATTGTCTACAACTGTATTACATGCATCATTAGCTTCCTTCCTCTTATTCACATAGACGATAGACATGAAAGACAGGAGCTTATTTTTTGTTTCCCTAGCAGCATTCTGGATTATAAACAATATCATAAAAGATCATGTTTTATTGCTCCCTCAATTTCATATGGTTTTGAAGCATATGGCTTTTATTTTCCTGGGTCTGAAGGGGAGCCAAATAGTGAATTGAAGTGATGATTCCTGGGAGTTATAAAATATTTTATTAAGTAATAGTACAATGTCATTACATGCACCAGAGATCGGTGTAACATTAAACACAAGTTTTAAATGAGGGTTGGGGTGAAGTAGGGAGGAAGTGGTACACCTAAATAAACTCGCAGGTCGGAGATCACAAAACATGGTGTAAAAACTCTGTCGTCTACATCCAGCATTAGCATTCAGTCCTGGAATGCATGGAACAGATGTTTCTTCTACTTCATGTGAAATTCAAAAACTTCTTATTTTCTACTCTTGGTTTCACTGTGAGCATTTTGGGTAACAAAACCACACATATCCAATACATATTCTTTCCAGCACTTCTTTTTCTTGCAGATATATCTCTGTTTTATTGATTTGTTGCATTTTGAATTATCTTTCAATCTCAGAAAAATTATAATTTTTTCTCACAAATTTCCCCTTTCCTCTCTGTTATTCATAAGCCTCCCTCTGTAGCCTGTTTCAAGAAATTGAATTTACAATAAAAAGTGTTGCAAGGCTACCTCTATTCTTATAATATGGGAGCACTAAGAAAAATCAGCATTTCTGTCCACTTTTGAGATTGGAAAGGAGGAGAGGGGAAGAGAGAAAGAAGGGGGAACATTCTAAGCAAATATCCCCACCCCCTTACATCCTGCCATGAGTTATACATCAAATAAATAATCTCAAGAAGGATATTAATTCTTCTTGAAATATGTATTAATGATTCATCGTCTGACACTTAGGACTTCTCTCACAGAATTGGGCTTAAATCATTGACCTGATATGGAGCAGTAGGGCAACATGCTGTGTTTTAGAAAGGCAATGAATAATCATGTCAAATATGTGGCAACTTTAAGTTTTTTAGTAAAAAACTTTTTTTAGAAAAAAATTTCAAAATAAAGAAGTTTAGTAAGCTCAAAAGCCTTTATTAAAATACCATGGCGAGATGGGGTGGGGGAATGCCAATATGCTTCAGATTATCCAGGCAAGGTGCCAACACATATCCTTTTAACAAAATTCCTGGTCTTGTCTCACCACTAAAACATGGTAGGTTATTTTTGAATCAGTATTAAAACCTATAGCAAATTTCTTCTTTTTGCACTAGAAATGGTTAAGCCAAGTATTATTGATGGAAAAATGTTCCTAGAAATGATTAAGTAGAATGGTTGAGTGAGGTGTTATGTGACGGTGGGAAAGAAGGGGGAACAGGGTGAGAGAAAATGCACTGACTGTAAGCAGGTTTAATTTATTTAATATTAATGTATCCCACTAGTACTTCTTAGAGAATTGAATGAGCATGCCTTCAAACAAGAATATCTAGGAGACTGCTTCTGGGTTTAGTAATTTAAGAATAATTAGAAATGGGGGGGGGGCGCTATGCCAAAGACTAAGGAACAGAATCTAATTCTAAAGTTTAAAAATGTTACAATCTATCTCCTATAACAATGATAATTGAATTCGAAATGTACTTATTGATTTTATTCATGTACTTGATGTGATGAGTCGCACAAAGATGATTAAATCAGATTTCTTTCCCTGTGAAACTTGCCAACATAGGTATAATTCAAGTGCCATCAAGTAAATGTCTTAAATGAAGTCCAATAAAGTGTTAGGTAGTTAGGTAATTCCAAGGAATGAGACATTATGTCAAAGCAATAAATCAGAGAAGTTTTCCAAGGGAAAATAGTTATTGACATTGATTTTATAAATGGATAAAATTTACTGAAACTGAAATAGAAAACCTGAATAACCCTCTATCAAAGAAATTAAAATTGTGATTTAAAACCTTCCTACAAAGAAAATTTCAGTCACGAAAACATTAACTGGTGAATTTAATTCAAAATTTAAGGAAATAAGTAAAGTAATCCCATGGAAACTCTTGCAAAAATAGAGAATTGAGCAATGCAGTTAGCATTGGTGGCCGGTTTGAGTGATTCATGAGGCAACACAAGATGGAGGAAAATAAAGTACCAGAAATTGTTAATTTGAACAATACTGATGGAAATATAGCACTACAAATGCTTACATAGAAATGATTAAGTAGAATGGTTATTTGTGGGGTGAGGGGAGAACAAATGGACTCGGTTTGTAATGATGGAGGGTAGAGAGGTCATGGTGAGGACAAAGGAAAGTGATGTAGTGTGAGGTGAAATCATGGTGGTCAGAAAAAATAACTTCAAATTTTAAGATCTAAAACCACTGGTAGGAATGCAAACTGGTATAGGCACTCTGGAAAACAGTATGGAGGTTCCTCCAAAAATTACAAATAGAACTACCCTACAACCTAGCAATTGTACTACTAGGTATTTACTCAAAAGATCTTAAAACAATTGTTAATGATAATATAGTCCAAATCCTGGTTCCTTGGGATGGACATCACAAGGAATGTCAGGGTAACTTTAAAATTACCTAAAATGATGATGGAAGAAAGAGAAAAGGGGACTGCGTGGGTTGGTGCTAAAATTAGCGGTATGGCCTAGAAAAGGCTGTCCCCAGGTTTGTCCTAAGACAACAAAGACTGGAGGAGCATTCTGTTTCTAGGCTATCCCTGTCATTTGCCAAGGAATTACTAATATGCCAGCCATCATTTTTATCACATACCTTCAATATGACATTTTATCCTCCTGATGGAGTTAAAGTAGGTATTCATAATTTCAGTTAATAAATGATCACACTGAGACACCAAGATTAATAGATTATCCAAGATCTCTCATCCACACAATGGTAGAGGCAGAACATAAACACAGATATCTGTGCCTTAAAAATTCATATTCTTTCTACTAAGTCATCAGCTTCACTACACAAAAAACTATCTGAAAGCACAGTAGGGTGACAAGGGATGTATGGCAATGATCACTGAGTTCTTATACCATAAGCAGTGCTAATGATTTTATGAATATCATTTAACATTCACAGAAACCCAAAGAAGCCAAGGTTATACATTTCCATTTTAGGAGAAAAGGAATTTATACTTAAAGAAATTTTTCACATTTCAAGGGCATCAAGCTAATGAGGTAGGATTTACAACGAGGTTTGTCTGACTCCTCAAAGTCACTATGTTTATACTCCTCCTGGATGCCTGAGTTTCAATAAACAATGTGTTATGGAGCCAACGTGAAACTATACTCATCTGGAGATAGAAGCAGAAATTAAGAATAATGTTTACCCTTTTGACATGATACATGAGGGGCGCCTGGGTGGCTCAGTCAGTTAAGTGTCCGACTTTGGCTCAGGTCACGATCTCACGGTTCATGGGTTCGAGCCCCATGTTGGACTCTGTGCTGACAGCTAGCTCAGAGCCTGGAGCCTGCTTCAGATTCTGTGTCTCCCTCTCTCTCTGACCCTCCCCTGCTCACGCTGTCTCTCTCTCTCAAAAATAAATAAAAAACATTTAATTTTTTAAAAATAAATGATACATGAAGAGAATCCAGGTATTAATTAAAAACACGAAGGGAAATATGAAAGGAAAAGGTTGGTATTAAAGAAAGGGAACAAAGGGAACACAGATCTTGGGTAGGTGTGGAATGGACTGAGAAAAATTGGCATTGGAAAGCTGTTTGAGAGGCTTATCAGGGAACTGCCTCTAGGCAGAAGCTGAGCACTTGCCTAAGAGCTGGATAAGACTTTAGGACAAAGAATATCCTATAAGATACTCTACAGCTGCCCTGATATTCTACCTTGAGAGAATTGAAAATGTGTCACTATTCCTAGGGTACAGCCTTCCTATTGAAAGTTGGGGAGTGTTCTGATATTCACTCAAAGCATTCTTGTCATTTCTTTTCCTATCTGTTACAAGCAGCAGAGCACATGTTTATGGAGGCCGGAGCAAAGTAATTCAGAAGTAGTGGTTCCACTGACTATGGTGATGTGACTGGATGGAAACATTACCCAAAGGAGAAGGAAGGAATAAAAAGAAAAAAAGAAATAAATGGAAAGAAGGAAGGAGGAGGGGGAAGGAGGTAGGAAGAAGGAAAGAGGGTAGGAGGGCACCCCAGTAATCGCTTTGTTCTTGCAGACACAGAATGTGTTAAATTGAACTTCTTTTTGTTATAGAAAAAGAACTGTTTGTTTCTATCCAGAAAGACGGTCATAAAATCAGCTGTGGGATCCAACTCTAAAATTCTGGCACAAACATTGATTTCTACTGCTTTAGGTTAAGAGTAATTGTTTATCTGTCAACCCAGAAGCTCAACACAAATAGTTCTGTACTCCATCTTGGTTGTAGCTACAGCAAATCAAATATTTTAAAGCATGGTAGAAATCATTACCATTGTGTATTCACATTAAACTGATAAAATGATAGGACAAATGAAAAAATATGATATCTGATTTAGCTAAAAAAGCTTTCATATAAGTTTTTTAAAAAAATTTTTTTTTAATGTTTTTTTTTTTTTAATTTATTTCTAGGAGAGAGAGAGACAGCATGAGCAGGGGAGGGTCAGAGAGAGAGGGAGTCACAGACTGAAACAGGCTCCAGGATCTGAGCTGGCAGTCAGCACAGAGCCCGACGCGGGGCTCGAACCCACGAACCGCGAGATCATGACCTAAGCGAAAGTCGGACGCTTAACCGACTAAGCCACCCAGGCGCCCCATGTTTTTATAGCATTCAAAATATGTGCAGATAAAACATTGCTTTTTTGAAAAAAAAGCGTTTAAGTGTGTGTTTATTTTTGAGAGATGGAGAGACAGCACAAGTGAGGGAGGGTCAGAGAGAAAGGGAGACACAGAATCCAAAGCAGGCTCCAGGCTCTGAGCTGTGAGCACAGAGCCCAATAAGGGGCTTGAACCCATGAGTTGTGAGACCATGACCTGAGCCAAAGTCGGCAGCTTAATCAACTGAGCCACCCAGGTGCCTCTCTCCTTTTTTTTTTTTTTTCTTTTTAGATAAAGCATTCCTAACATGATCACTAGCAATTGGACATATTATGTTGACAAACGTGATAATATTAGTGAACATGAATCTTTATTTTCCATTAATGAGCAGACACCAGTTTATTAGATTATTTTATTTTACTCACTACAGAATGGTTAAAGGATATATAAGCCAAATAATGTGAGTTAGACTTTTGAGTAATTTCATTAAAAGTATTCTAATAAACACTTCTTTGGGGGCCAAAGAAGGCACATCTCCAGGGTGAAAAGAGCTGAACCTTGAAGATATGTTCCTACAGTTTTTCATTCCAGTCATACAAAGTATTAACAAGATAAAGCTGAAAGATGTTTCCCCAGGCTATAGGCTCAGTCAAGGCCAGTGTGTAAAGGGCTCTGTTCACACTACCCAGTGTCACTTAGTACAGGCCAGAACTTACAGGCTGGGGTCTAGAGACACATAAATTCCCCTATTTTCCGGACATCTTTAAAAAGAGACTTGCTCCAGCCCCCCCGTACCTGGATACAGGGGGCCTAGTCTCCATCTAGCCCCTGCTAGTGTCCATTTTTATAGGTCAAAAGTGAGAACAGACTTTGAAGTGGCAGATAATCATTCTGAACTTCCATTCTGTTCAGGAAGTGCTGAAAATGCACATTTTTTTCCCTACTCAGAGGCTGCAGGTAAAAAAAAAAAAAAAAAATCAACCCAGCCTGTGAAGATTTCTCCCATACTGACCTCCTGTTAAGGTTCACCCTTTTATCTTTTTCCCCTTCTTTCTTTTCCCTTTTTCCTTTCAGATGCCTTCCGGCCAGCTCTCCTTAATCCCCACAGAGAGTTAACAGCACACCTTTGCATACAGGCTACTGCTTCCTCACCATCCCTTCTGCAGTTTCCTTCTGACCCTCTCTGGAATGTCCTCACCTCCTCTTTCATAATCATAACCCTGCCTCTTCTTAAAACCCTTCCTTGAAACTTCAGATCAAATTAACCCCTGTTCCTCTAACCTGTAAAGTGTGGACTTTGAAAGGGTTCTTAAGGAATAAATGTAGTTTGGTTAGTTCTTGCCCTGGAAGAGTCCTTTTGTGTGAATCTCTGGAGGGCAAGGACATTGCTTCTGGATGGCAGGAGAAGAAAGTTGCAAGAGATTTGAGCTGAGATCTGAAAACATGTCCATGGTTATTCTTTGCAAAGTCTGCAGAACTCAAGAGTCTAAAATTATTAATGGAGAAAAACAAATGGCAAATGTCTTATTTTCCCAGTATAACGCCAAACATTATCGTGAGGAGTGCTTTCAACATATGATGCTGTCAATGCTACTATCTCGCAAAGATGGCAGTTCTATAACTCACTTTTGTATGAAGTGGATTAATTCATTCAGCATGCATTTTGTGAGCATTCATTCTGGTCTCAGCACAGGACAATCCCAGAACATGAGAGAGCAGGAAGGGATCAGGATGACCTCACAGCCCCTGCCCTTGTCTCCATAACTTTTCTCTAAAAATCACTGTGGGTGTGTGACCAGTAAAATAGTTGCCCAGCTTCTCATTCACTGCCATATAATAGGTAAAAACATAAACAGGTTGATACTTATATAAGCCTACATCAAGAGCCTACAGACATTTTAGAAGTGGGAAGGTTAGGGTGCCTGAATGGCTTTTGTCTGTTAAACACTGATTCTTGAGCTCAGCTCAAATCTTAATCTCAGGGTTGTTCAAGCCTGTGTTGGGCAAGGAGTCTACCTAAAGAAAAAGTGTGGGGGCCAGTTGTAGTTGAGGATTTTTCAAAAGTCATTTTAAAGACCGTGGACATATCCTCTCCCTTTTATTTTTCTTAACTTTTTTAATGTTTAAAAAAATTTTTTTAATGTTTATTTATTTTTGAGAGAGAGAGAGACAGCGTGAGCAGGGAGGATCAGAGAGAGAGGGAGACACAGAATCCAAAGCAGCCTCCAGGCTCTGAGCTAGCTGTCAGCACAGAGTCCGACGCGGGGCTCGAACCCAGGAACCATGAGATCATGACCTGAGCCAAAGTTGGAGGCTTAACAGACTTAACCACCCAGATGCCCCATATTCTCTCCCTAACCCAGTTCACTCTTAAGAGAAATTGCAATGGCTTATGAGGCAGAAGGTCTGACCACACCTGGCTGTGTGTGGAAACATGGCAATTCATTATGGAGTACTGGGCTCAGGTTTTTCCAGCTGTAAATTAGAGAAAATGGTACTTGTTCTCACAGAGCTAAGAGATCAAAAGAGATGCACTTTGTAAATTCCAATGTGATTTACGAATATAATTAGTTCACTGTTCCTGCTTTTAGGTGCTTTCTGTGGTAAATAGAGCAATAATTGCATTTTTCCATGGATAAATTGAAAATTTTTCAATTCTATGAATAGCACATTTGAACAACGAGGATGAAAATGTTGGTTATTCTTTTCCACTGAGCTTGTGTTAGACACTTGCATATGAAACTCTGCTACTACCCACTGTCAATTCTTTTTTTTTTTTTTAATTTTTTAAATGTTTGTTTACTTTTGAGAGCGAGAAAGAAAAAGAGACAGAACATGAGCATGGGAGGCTCAGAGAGAGGGAAACACAGAATCTGAAACTGGGCCCAGACTCTGAGCTTTCAGCACACAGACTGACATGGGACTGGAACCCACAGACAGGGAGATCATGACCTGAGCCAAAGTCAGACACTTAACCGACTAAGCCACCCAGGCACTCCCCCCAACTCCAATTGTCAATTCTTAAACATCATTCTGCTTGACAATGTAAGTCAAGGTTGTGATAGAGAAAAAGAAGATTTCTTAATAGAAACAAAAGTAATGTGTCCTATATTAAACTGTTTACTAACAATGTTCATTAGTAATAATACCTATATATTAAGACATATTCTAAAATTTTGATAATATCTCTCCTATTGAAAAAAAATCTCAAAAGAGGGTTAAAATTTTCTTTTAAAAACCTCCATGAGCAAGATCAAGAGCTGATGAATTGTGAATTTAATCATTTCTTTCCTTTAGTGTATTATTTATGTAGGTTAAGTCTTTTGATAAAGTAAAAAAGTATTTTATATATATTTATTAATATATAATACATTTAATATCTAAATGTATTTTTAAAAAGAACTTTGAAGGTTATCCAGAAACAAAATGTGGCACTAAAAACCAGATGTAAATGGTTCTGTGTCTCTTAGTAGAAATGAGCACCATGAAATGATGAATACATTATCAAAATATAAAATGAAAGGTACATAGCTTTGACATTTCCCCTCAGTCAACCCAACTGTAAATTATCTGCAAGTTTATCAATTTTTTTACATAAAATCCTGAAGTTTTCTAAAGAAATAGTTTCTATTCTCTTTACTAAACAGATCTCTCTCTTGGTCTCCCCCTACTTAATTATATATTACTCATTGTTTTATTTATATGACACAAGTTTAATTATCCTATGAAAGGATGAACTGAAAAAATGTCAGAATACATCTTAGCCCTTGTAAATGCTAATTGATTGCTATAGTGAAATTGGTGTCACAATTTAAATTTAAATTGCCTTCTGAGAAAATCCTTTCTTATTTCTTTATGAGTATCTAGTTTGGTTTTGACAATAGATTGAAGGGGCTTTATGTGAAAAGAAAGTTTAAAAAATTCATTTAAACTACTCTAATTTTTATATTTTTCTGTGAAACTTAAATTTCTTTTATTCCTGGGAATGTAGCTAATCAACCAGACAGATTAAAAGGCCATAAAACTGATGGCCACTCCTTGAGAGAACCAAAAATGTCTGAGGCAAAGACTATACAATTTGTTAAATTAGGGAACAGAAAAAAGAAATGGCCAACATAGGATATTAAAGGAACAAGCAATAAACAATCTTTTATAAGGGAAGAAACAACAAGAAAAGGGACTTTTTTTAATAATAAAAGAACTATAACTTTTACTGTCATTTAGCAAACTGAAGGCTGTAGCGATTAGCTGTGGTTTCTGAATCCATCTGACTATAATTTTCTGATGACATTTTGAAAGAGACTTTGGAAACAGCCTGAATGCTTCATGGTTTCAGTTTTCACCTCCCTGCTATTTATAATGCTTAGGAAGGAAGGAAGGAAGGAAGGAAGGAAGGAAGGAAGGAAGGAAGAGGAAGGAAGGAAGGAAGGAAGGAAGGAAGGAAGGAAGGAAGGAAGGAAGGAAGGAAGGAAGGGAAAGAAGGAAAGAAAGAAAGAATCCATTACCTCCCACAACTTTTGGCCTATACCTAACCATGTAATATCTCCAGATAGGAGCTAGGCTTTGAGCACTAAAACCTAAGTCCAAAATATCAGACCTACATAGCTGCCAATGGCACAGAGCCTGGCCCAAAACAGCACAACTACAGGCCTTCCCTGGGGCAATTCTATTCAAATACACAACTTAGAGCTATTGAGTTTACTGAAAACTGTTGGGAAATGCAATATTTTGTCAGAAAGTTAGGTTATATTCTGAGACAGATGGGGAAGAATGGCTTGGCTTTGTACTAATTGTTGATCTTAAAGAGTCATTTTCCTTCTCTGGTTTAGTTTTCTATTCTGTATACTAGGTCTGGTGAATAACATCCAGTAGCTTACAGAAATGGCAAGGAAAGACTATGAAAAAACCAACAGGGAAATACAGTAGTGGAGTATTCAGGATATCGCCAGAGAGTGCCCTTTATAAAGACAGCTTATGTCTTGGCATCCGATTCCACTGGAGTCTCAAATACAGCTGTTCTCATTGTATCCCCAACTGTTACAGAAAGTGGGTAACACATCTGATTCCTCCTACAGGAAAAGTGAAAACTTGGGAGTCCGTTGCCTATCCTACCCTCAGGCTGCTCCTCAGATCTAAAGATCAAGCTTTAAACACAAGGTCTAAGTATTAACCCCATTTTATTCTTGGACCTAATACAAAGTGGCAAAGAAATATGAATGTTCTACTGGTGTGTCCCTGTAGGAAATGAATTCCTGAGTCAGAGTTAGAGGCACTATCCTTTATCATAGGAGTGATCACATTAAAAATACTCCCATTTTGTCTTTGTAGAGCTCCTGAATCATGAGTGTCATGAGGGTCAAGTGTTAAATACTTTTAAACAAAGATCCCAAATCAGTTGGTGGCCACAGCCTGCCTCATGGCTTTTCTAGTGAGGCAAAGGGTTTGCCTAGTTGCTTTACACTCCCCTTCTCCTGTCTCCCCAGGAAAAAAAAAAAACTCAATTCTTCCTATATGTTCCTCTATCTCTTTCTGCATCCCCCTCTATTGCGCCAAAGCTTTATAAGGATATAGCTAGTTCCTATAAAAATTCCTGGTTGGTGACTCTTAACTTCAACAATGACCACACACAGGTGTAAAGAATGTGGTTGTCTTCCTATCTAGTACATCACAATTTTCTAGAAGTATTTCTGCAGTTGAAATTATATATTGAGCATTTAATTAATTAAATTTCTATATATGAATTTTATAGAGGACTTTCACAGTGTGACTAAATATAGTCTATACAGTAACACAACATCACAGAAAAACCAATCCTTCTATTATAAGTATATTTTGACCTTTATTCTCAATCCCTTTAAAATATTTTTAAAAGCATTTTTGCTTGAATAGCACTTTTGTAATTGTCCATTACCTAAAGAGTCAAAAAAGAAAGATTGCAGTCTGGGGAATGTATAAAGAAGGAATTAAATTTGTGTAATTAGAAAGCATATTGTAGCTTTCCCATCAGAATATATCAAAACTCACATTTTCCTGTCATTTTTGCCAAGCCAGCACACAGTTACTATGCCTCAATATTGTTACCAGACTAAGCCAGCTGCTATTATCTACATCATCAATGCAAAGTCAACTGCTAATGTTGATGAAGCACGCCATCCCTCATGCTTTTATGCTGCACATTCACAGTGACATATTTAACTCTCATACCACAGGTATGTTTGCCAAAAAGCCCTCTAGCAATGATAATGTTAGGTTAGGGAAGATGAATAGAAAGACTAGGAACAGTCAGTCATTTAGCAAACTCTTAGGTATATTTATCTAAAAGAACAGTCAATCAGAAAGGTAGATACCATTAATATAGCACCCTCACATATGAGGGGATGAAAGAATATGAATTCTTGGTGACAACATAGGGATCGATATTAATATACTTTAGAGTTGTATGAAAATTGTTGGCACATTAAGATTTAAAGTCCACACAGCAGTATTTTTCTAGTGAAGCATTGATAAATGCCAGGTATGAGAAGACACTGTTTTCCACCATGAATAACAGCTCAAAATGGTTCAAACTGGAAAACAATCCCTGCAGAGAAAGGCTAGCTGTCAAATGGTCTTCATTTTCCTGAAGATTTTGTATACAACATGTATCTCAAGAAAACAAACCAACAAAATAAATAAAAACTTACCAGTTGAAAATGGGAAGGAGAGAAGGGACTTAGTGGAGAAAAGCAACTGAGATTGGATGAAAAAGATACCACAGAGTAATAGAATGCAAAAAGCCTCCTCCGCTGCCCTGTGCCCCCATAAATGTAGCCATTTCCAAAACACCTCATCTGTATTCCATCCAACATCAATACCTCTGGTCAACATGTCCTTCTAGTTTACAGATGCTTTGTCATCTACTTTTTCTCCTTGAGACATCAACCATGCACAGCAGGCACCAGGCCTTATTTTTGTTCAGACCAACAAAACCTAACTAAATGATTAAACTTTTCTGTGCCTACATCAAAATGTCTCTGAGCTAGGTGATGTTCCTCATCTCTACAGATTCTAGTATGGATGCACCTTTGATCTTTGGTCTAAATTGCTAATGAGAGGCAAAGCACTATTGAAAATGAGACAATATAATTTAAAAACCTTCTATTCCCACTAGTTTAAGACATACGCATTTAAAATTAGTGGACTTTAGAAAATAAATTGTTTCCTTTGATATCTAATTCACAGGAAAAACCACATGAAGCTCTATATGTATTGTGTACATGAGAGATTTTCTCTAGAATTTACCAGTGCAGAACCAGCTCGCCATGGCTAGTTCATTCCTCTCTCTATATATAAAGAAGTGTTCAGGAATAATAATAGGAATCATCACAGTTATGACTGACCAAACACATCCATGTTCTATGTATTGTACTCTGTAATCACTTTTACCTCAGTGGGATTTTCTTATTTTTTTTCCCATAGAAGTCAGTTAGTGATTATACCCAATTTCTACTAATCCATTCCTTACAAGTTATGGCTTTTGATCCTCACACAATTGGACTCCTTTCTCTTCCTATTTTTATTCTCTCCTATGAAGGAAGGACAAAGGTAGCCTATTGCAAGGAAAGATTTTGTTGATGCCTGGTGGCTCCTTTTTCTCACTGCACATCCTCACATTCTCTTTAATGCTCTAGTGAGAGTTTTCTGCTTAACAGAAATTATTATCAGGTGAATGTCTATCAGGCAGTTATTGTTTGTAATGGGTTGGGGCCCTTCAACTGGTGTCACAGAGGCGGGTTTTCATCATTATTTAAGAAGAAACCTCAGGAGGGACATGGTGTGTTTTGCTGATTCTGTTTGTGGGGGATACTGTGCCTCAAATTCCAGACAGAAAAACATTGGTCTCAGAGGGTAAATAGGCCAATTCCCCTCAACATCTCCTTCTGGAATAAGAGAAAGTTTAGGAGCATATACTGCCCTTTCTTGTTTCCTACATTTTTCACTTTATCTCTGGTGTCCCTAGAAATGATGCTTGGGGCTTATAAATCAGAAACTCTGTTTTCTTCTGTGTAGGGAAAACCCCAGTTCTTCCCTAGAGTGTCTTTCTTTTACATAAGTGTCTATTACTCACAGAGCACTTCATTTCTGACACTCTGGTTACCTAATGTGTGGAGATTTTCCTCCACACCAAGTAATTCTCAAACACCTGCAAGGTGTCCAAGAATCCCACTCAATTCTGACATTATCTATCTGGATTCAGCATCAGATCACACAGTTAAGGACTCAGTCCCACAAGACTGCCCCCATTCACATACACAAATTTCAGAGGCCAGGCCCATCCTCTGCTTATCACTTGTGCTCCTGACCAAGCAGCTTAGACTGGAGGTTCCAGTGACCCCTCCTTGTGTTCAGTTAATTTCCTAGAGCTGCTCACAGAACCCAGGGAAACTCTTACTTACATTTACCAGTTTATTAA
Organism: Hyaena hyaena; assembly: GCF_003009895.1. Classification (NCBI taxonomy): domain Eukaryota; kingdom Metazoa; phylum Chordata; class Mammalia; order Carnivora; family Hyaenidae; genus Hyaena; species Hyaena hyaena. The sequence goes on from NW_024081136.1 coordinate 1,105,685, forward strand.
AGGATATAATAAAGGATTCACATGAATAACCAGATGAAGAGATAGCATAGAGCAAGGTTTGGGAGGGTCCCAAGCTCAGGAGCTTCTGTCCCTGAGGCGTTGGGGTGTGTAACCCTCTCAGTGTGTATGTGTTCAATCAACTTGGAAGCTCTGTGAACCCTGTATTATGGCAACTTTATGGAAGCTTCCTCATGTAGGCATGACCAAGTATTAATTCCTTTCCAGCCCATCTCCCCTTTATGGAAGAAGAGGGGTGAGGATAAAAATTTCAAGGTTCTAATCATGACTTGTTCCTTCCGGTAACCAGGCCCCATCCAGGAGCCATTCAGGATCCCACCCAGAGTCACCACATTAGAATAAGAGATATTCTGGTTCTCCTATCAATTAGAAACTTATAAGGGATTTTTGAGCCCTGTGTCAGGGACAGGGACAAAGACAAATATTAGAACAAAAGATGTCCCTGGTGTTCTTATCACTCAGGAAATTACAAGGGCTTTATAGGAGCTCTGTGCCAGAAACTGGGGGCAGAGACCCATGTATATATTTTCATTATCTCATTGGGCTATTCAAAGATTTACAAATTTCAAGAGGCAACATGGCAGGTAGAAAAATATGATTTGTAGGACATAGACTTGGGCTTAAATCATGCATCAATCTCTATCAGTCTTGTGACATTGACAGATTATTAACCTCTCTAAGCACCTGACCTCTCTCATCTATAAAATGGAGATTTTAATACATATCCTGCAAGATGATTATAAAAATACAATGAAATGGCATTAAGTACTTAATACAGTTCTTGGAACATAAATTATTTTCAAAATACATTTAGTCCCCTATTCCGAGTCATTTTATACATGATACTTAAAATTTTTATGCTTATCATGCAATACAAGAATATCACAGAGTACCTTTAATACTCACATTGGGCTAAGTTATTTTGTTCATAATACACCCGGAATTCTTTTCACATATGTAAAGATTTTAGAGTTGGTTGCTGACAAGCTGTTAATGCTAGATCATAACTTTAAACTACTTAAAGAGAGTTGTTGGACATAAAAGGTAAACTCATAGAAGGGCAGTGTCAGTGTCAGACGCTATTTGTAAGTTCAAAGATGCTGTGGCAGCCTCCCACCCCACCCCCACCAAGCTGGTTGGTTAAGGTCTAATTCATTGATGCTTAGGGTTAGCTCCAGCAATGGGCATCGGTGAAAAGGAATAGATACCATTGAGCAAAAGTATCTATTGAACATGCAGTCTTGTGTTTTAGGACATCTCTCTTTAAGGCTTCCTTAGAGATGTTTTCTTAAATTGATGAAATGGTAAAATGTACTGCTTTTTAGCCTAGTAGGAGTACCCAAAATTTTCTCCCTTAAACAACTCTGAAGAATTTTCTGTTCTACTCTGCAGGTATGAGAATTAGTAGCAAGCTGAGTGATTTAGATTCTAATGTAGAAAATTCAAGATTCAACTGTCAATCACAGTCTTTGTTTAAATGCCAGCTGTTGCTAAATGGAACTGCTTACTACTCTAAGTGCCTGAGACAGAGAATGTACATCTTAATATGTTTCCTCTATCCTTCTCCCTCTTCACTCCCTCTCCTTTCCCTCTTTTCCCCAGACATGAAGGAAAACCATTGAATAGATTCTGGAACTAGGCAATAGTTCACCACCACCACCTTCCATCATCCACTTTAGTAGCATTGTGAGAGTCTCAATTCTCCCCATTTTCCTTTTAGTGCCTTCATATTTTTCTGATATGGAGGGAACAGAGATAAGACTTTGCTTGGCTCAAGAGAGAAATGCCCTCCCTCATTCCTACTCTACAAAGAGATTCCCAGAGATGTCTAGAAGAAGCTAGCTGCTGCTCCTGGGTGGCTGAGTCGGTTAAGTGTCTGACTTTGGCTCAGGTCATGATCTCGCAGTTCGTGGGTTCAAGCCCTGCATCGGGCTCTGTGCTGACAGCCAGCTCAGAACCTGGAGGCTGTTTCAGATCCTGGATCTCCCTCTCTCTCTGACCCTCTACTGCTCACACACACACACACTCTCTCTCTCTCTCTCTTACTTACCAATTTATTAAAGGATATAATAATATATCTCTTTCTTTCTCTGTCTCTCTCTCTCAGAAATAAATAAAACATTAAAAATTAAAAACAAAAAGAAGCTAGCTGCTTGATGCTTCTGGATAGATGATGCCATTGATAACCTCAGAGATGCTAGACTGTAATGAATAGGCTTTGGGGATGTCCTATGGCCCCTACTTCCTGCTGCTCATGCCTTCTGATCTTCTTCCTTTGAGTGAGGGCAGGAGGTATGACTTGCTTCTGAACAATGAATAGAACAATGGTGATGCAGATAAGAAGATTATAACACATCTCACTAAGAAACTATTTTCCTTAGCGGCTTTGAAGAAGAATGCAGTCATGATGAAAAGGCCTACTTTAAGTTGCTTAGAGTGGCCTCCAGATGACAGTGGGCATAACTGTCCAACAGCGACAAGGACATAATGCTGTCAACACCCGAGTAACCTTGGAAGTGGCTCCTTCTTCAGCTGAGCCTTGGCTCAGGTTGCAGCCCTGGCTGACACCTTGATTGTAACTTTGTGAGGCTTTCAATCAGAGGGTCTGACTAAGCTGGGCAAGACTCCCGATTTATGGAAAACTTGAAATAATACACATGTTGTTTTAAACCATAAAGTTTGTAGACACTGTTGTGCAGCCATATAATACAGAGCACACAGATGGAAGGAGGAAGCAAACCTTAGGGAGCCAGAAGACAGGGAAAAGGGACAGGCATATCAGCTACAACTAATTACTGAGAAGTAAGTGTGAGCAAATATATTCTTGCAGGCAGTGATACCTTGGAATCAGGCTCTGAAATGGAGTTGAGTGTGCAGTAAGTTTATTAGAAAGTGCCCTCGAGATTAACACCTTTAGAAGGGAGGCAGGAGAATGAGCCAACACAGAGGGAGAATTGGAGTTGGAACACAGAGCCAATGAAGGCATAAGCTGACTCAAGAGATGCTAGAACTGGAAAGGTCTTTCCGTTGTCAAGCACAGGAGGAAGTGTCAGACTTTGTGTCACCATAGTGAACTGTCAGTGAATAAGTGCAGCCCCAGAAAGGCCAAAGTCTTGAGTAACACAGCATTATGTAAAGGCTGTCTTCTGTAATCTCAGCAACTGAGGATACATGGCCTTCATTGAAGAGGGATCTGGGTCTGGCTTTACCATGTCCATTGCAGACATGCAACAAGATATACTAGACTGATAACCAATGCACAGATTACTCTACCACTTTACCGGGCTACAGAGGACACACTAAAACTAACACTTTTTTTTTTTTTTTTGAGAGTGGGGTGATCTCAAATGGATCATTAGCTTTCTGTCACCAAGCAGGAATATAAAAATTAAAATAAAAACCAAGTTGAGTTATAGAAAAATTGTTGTAAGAGCTATTATAGTTATACTGAGATCATAAAAATAAAGATAAATTTCAAATAGAAATCTGATAAAGACTTCATGTATGAGAAGAAACTGATGGTACTCTCAAAAAAAGAGAGACTGGAAAACATCTAATGAACAGCCTAGTGCAAATGTGCAGGGCAGGGTTAGGGGAACAAGTGAGGGGTGGTATAGCCTGGGCCCAACAAGAGCATGATGTCCTTACCTTTCTTAGGCTGTTAGAGTAAAGGTGTGGGGCCCATAACTGTAATTCAAAGGATGATTATAGTAGAGAGCTTTTGGTTTTAGAAAGAGGATCACAGACACTGCCAAAACAAACAACAACAAAAAAACATTTTATCTTTCCCTTCCTACTCTCCAATCTCCTGCCATTACCTCTCATTGGCCAACTCAATGGGAAGCCAGCAGACAATATGCCCAGGTGATGTAGCCCAAAGTAGCTGACCACTACTGAGGAGAAGGAGGAGGAGGAGGAGGAGAAATGGATCTTGGAAGGGTAAAGAATGACAATCATGGGTGAGAAGTGAAGGACAAAACCTTAAGCTAAGGAAATCAGGATGAATAAAGACAGAGAAATAGAAGATTCCAGAACCTGTTTAAAAAATACTCAGTCATCTGATGTGTTTGGAGTATAAGCAGCTTAAAGTGGTAGTTTGAGATGGAACAGACTTAGTTCAGGAACAAAGGAGGGAGAAGGGATTGAAAGGATCCAGTCCAGAGGCTCCAATCAGGAAATCCAGCAGACCCTGGTAAAATAGGACAGGACCAATTTCTGTGTTATAATCCAACAGCCTTATCCCTATATTTACTTTAGGGAGTCAGATTGGAGAATGTGACTGGGCTGGTGATTTTCTGACTGTGTAATAGTCATGATTTATCTTGATTTGCATCTGGCTATCCACATCAAGTTTTAGATACACTGTTGTTTCATTTTTTCATTACAGAGTTGCTTACCAAGACCCTTAATCATTGCCCTTGATCACTTTGATTTTCCTTCAGTGTTAAGGGACTGAAGAAGCCCTGTTAAATGTGATATTCCAGGTGCATTCACATCATTGTCATGTGGGACAAATCTCTTGTGTGGTGTAAAATCACACAGGCATGTTTTGCAGCTAATTAATTGGATGACAACCAATCTCTCAAGTCTTTTCCAACATTATTGCTTTCTTGGATTTTCACACCCATCATGTCAACACATGTTTCCTCAGTCTGTTAGCTTATCCTTTTGCTAGCAGTCTAACTTAATTTACCAACAGATCGTTTAACCTTTCTCCATTCTTTTTGGTTATTTGGCCTCCATTGATATTTGTAACATCTTCAGGGCCAGTATCTCCTTGGAATTCTATTGACATATAACTTCCTCCATCTTATGGAAGAATTTACCAGTACACAGCAAGTTACATTTTTAAATGGTTACATTTTTCTCCAGAAACATGCCATGTCATTTTTTACACTTTCCTCTCTCTTCAAGTTGGGAAATCACTTATATTGAGCAAGTATTTGGTGCCAAGCACTCTCCAAAGCATAATGCTATATGCCTTTCATTTGTTCAATTGTTCCTCATAAAGACAGTGTCTGATCACTCCTCTTCAAGCAATGTATGGTCCCAAGTGATCATGTAATTTGTACAGCATCACATAACCAAAATGTTTCGGAGCCAGGATTTAAACTTAGTTCTCAGTGACACTAGAAACCATAAACTTTTGCCCTAAGCCACACTTTTTAGTTCTCCTTTGTTCTCCACAGGTAGCCAATATGGTTATTCTTAGAAAAATATAAAACCGAATGAGCCATTAACTTTTTAGAGTGGCTGAATTAGTGTTAACTCTTCCAAAAGTATTCACATTTTATAAGAAGTCTTAAGAACTCTAAGAAAAAAAAAAACCTCTATGAGTGTTTTTTTAGGATTACAATTGGCTGTAGCAGTTACTTTTGGATAAAGCCTTTGGCCACAATCACAATTTAGTAGGCAGCTCTTTCAATCTTCCCTGTGAGGCTAATTTGTCTCATCAGTAAGAACTGACAAAGGCTGAACATTTTGTGTTGTACATCATGGTAACATTTTTACTTTCCTGAACAGAATAACATTCAGCCCTCAATTTTTCACCATGACATTGATTCAATGCTACAGTGGAGTGCCATGACCTACCACAAGCAGCAGTGATCGTCCCATCTCCTTGTACGCACAGTAACACGTGACTTGAGAGGTTCCAGGTTCTAGAAATGTTAGGTTGTCTTCCTGGAATCTTAAGAGTCTCAAAACTAAGACTGTGATTCTTAACCATTTTGGCCTGGAAGAAACTCCCAATCACTGTAGAGATTTCTTTTCATATCATGTCTCCAGCCAGGAACATTTCTAAATGGTGCCTCATAGACCTTTTAGGTAAAGTTATCTATCTCAAGATGTCCTTGGAGGGGATCTATATACTGGAAATCCTTTTGGAATTTCTTTTCCCTCCCCTTCCCTTCTCCCCTTCTCCCCTTCTCCCTCCCTCCCTCCCTCCTTCCCTCCTTCCCTCCTTCCTGCTTTTAAGCTTCATAATGCCAGTGATGCAGAATTAAGGAAAAAAGAAAAAAATGATCTCTGGGAGAGTAGCTCTCTATAATCAATCCATGAGATCAGCAGCTTATTCTATTCTGATCATTGATCTCAATGTCAACAATATAAGAGTATATAGTAGGCGATGAAAAATACATGAGCTAAATGAATGGATTTTCAACATTTGTTGACTATACTAGGATATGTGAGACACTATGCTAAAATTAAGGATGCAAATATTAAATAAGACATCTTAGCTGCTGAAATGGAGCTCATGGTTTAAAAGAAAAATGCATAACTGAGTTGAAGTACAAGGTTAATGGCCATTAAGCATTCTAACAGAGTCCATATTCCAAGTACAACATGCATATTATAAAGCATACAAGGTCAGACTCTATCCATTAGTTGGCAACTGCTATATGAAATCATAGGCTTCATTTTCTATGAAAAATAAAAGCAGAAAAGTATAAAGTGATGACAAAGAGAGCTTGGTAAAACATTGAATATACTTATTTATCTTAAAAAAAATCTTTGTTCTTTTTGGTTTGCTATATTAAAAAAAAAAAAAAAAACTTCTTTGGTGGTATCTGGGTGGCTCAGTCAGTTAAGCATCCAACTCTGGATTTCCATTTGTGTCAAGATCTCATGGTTTGTGTAATTTAGTCCCAGGTCAGGCTCTGTGCTGACAACATGGAGCCTGCTTGGGGTTCTCTCTCTGCTCCACCCACACACGTGGTGGCTAAAAGTTTTAGCTGGAATTCTCCCTCTGCCCCTCTTACCATGCACACAGGAGCTAAAAGTTTCAGCTGAGAAAAGAATGTTAAGCACTTAGGCCAAAGACCCCATTACTGAATTCTGAAATGAGGGGGGAAAAAATAAAAAACAATGGATAAGAAGCTAAATAATTGATATTAGAATGGACTCTGAGGGCACCTGGGTGGCTCAGTTGGTTGAGCATTAGACTCAATTTTGGCTCAGGTCATGATCCCAGGGTTGTGAGATCAAGCCTCACATTGGGCTCCATGCTGAGCATGGAGCCTGCTTAAGATTCTCCCTTTCTCTCTCTCTCTTTGCCCCTCTCCCCTACTCGCACTCTAAAATAAAATTTAAAAATTAAGAATAAACTCATTCATGGTAGCAGTGGAAACTGTTTAGAACTAGAGGCATGATCAAAAATATAATGTACATGTTTGTTTATTTGGCTCTGAGGACATGGGATGAGGACAAGGGACAATGTAGGGTCCCCTGCTTCTAAAAAAGCATAGTAAAACACCTCTGTGTGAAGATTTGGTAAGCAGTATTAAGCACCACCCCCTACTGAGTGCTGTGAAACAGTGTCTATTCTTTTATAAATACATATGTCATCAGCATGATTCTGTCTTTCCAAATTCAATGGTACCTTCCCTGTGAGATAACCACCATGTATATACTTTCCTGAAAATTGGAAATTATGTGAATAGTTCCCAATTTGGCATAAGTAATCTGAATTTTAAAAGTCTTTTTTTTTTAAATAAGTTAGGAACTTAACTAAGATAAATATTCTATTATAGAAGGCTCCTAGGATATAGGCTGAAATGTTTTTGGCATGTTCCCCTGACTTTCTCCCTGTAAAATAGAACATACTAAACCTCAGGATTAATTCCCTATAACTTCTACAACAAGGTTTCAGCACTGGGAAGAGTTGTGTATTTCAGTAACTGTAGGTCATGTTACTTCGGCATTTTATATTTTAAATCTTTTTTAAAAATTCTCTAAAATCTTTATTTATTTTTGAGAGACCGAGAGAGAAAGAGAGACACACAGAATCTGAAGGCTCCGGGCTGTCAGCACAGAGCCGGATGCAGGGCTTGAATCCATGAACCGTAAGATCATGACCTGAGCCGAAGTCAGATGTTCAATCTACTGAGCCACCCAGGTGCCCCAAGCATTTTATTTTTTAGAAGCATGTTTTGGCTAGGAATGTAAACCCAACTGATATTGTGTTAACCCAATTAGGTTTATGTATAAGGCACGTGGTTTAATAACCAGCCATCAATAAATCTAAAATAAGCAATATTTTCAATAACAACAAAACTCTATTAAATTGTCTAAACATTCTGAGTATTTTCTCAAGAAATCATTACTAATAACAGTTTTCTACAGGATAGACCTTTTAACTCATCCCTTTGTCTGGCATCTCTACTGCTACTCACTAATGCTATTTTGTCTTTAGGAGCCTTAGCTAACATTTTATTTTAGCTACTCTTTATACTGGACTGTTCTCAGCCAATCTGGTTTGGAGAAGGTAAGATATTCATGGTTTCCTGAAACTTTCTCCGTTCCTCTGCAAACACGTATTTGTGTGAGCAACTGCTATGCTTCTTATTGATCTGTTTGACTTTTGATTTCAATTAAGAGAATTTTGAAGTAGATCCAGTTATAGTTCTAACCTTAGTAAATATTCATGGTCTAGGCAAAATGCAGGCAATTTTTGGTATTCCATTCATAATATAATGGATCACTTCTTTCGATGCCTTAGCATTTCTATAATCTGACAGGAAAAAGTAATGGCTGTCAGGCAAGAATGATTTCTTATAACCAATACATATAATAAAAAATGACATAAACAGATATAATGTAATCTATCTTGTATTTACTTTTTGTTTTCCTGATTGCTGTAAACCCTCTATAATGAATGCCTCAACATGTAATATGTGTAATTTCCATTATAATGTATTGGCACCATATTATAGGTGACAGTTTTTAAAAATTGTTTCTCTGCTTTTACTTTGTGTTCAGTTCGAATAGTAAAAAGCTATTCTTTGATGTTTACTGCCATGGAGAGTTAAAGCAAGTGAAACTTGTCATAAAAGATGTGTGTAATGTATGCTCAGCCGTATATCATCATTGTGTCATTTGGTTTTCATGTTTAAGCCTTTTACATGCATTACTAGGAACACATTTTAAAATGATGGGAGCACTAAGAATATGGTACATGATTCACAGTACATTTTTGTGACCTAAACGGAACTTTTCTAATAGAAGAAAAGTTTGACTTATGATATTAAGAAATAGTATATGCTTTTATTTCTAGAGTAATCTATTTTGTATTTTAAATCTAACATATATTGACTTACTGTTGTGTGAATGTCAAAGCTGGGGTTCTATTTTTAATTTGCCAGGCTCTAGGTTTACATTTTAAGATGTTATATGTATTTAATATATTTTAGTTCATAAAAGTTGCTTTTATTAATTAATAATCTTGGAATTAAACCTCCAGGATATGGTTTCTATGAAGTGATTGTGTGACACTATATAACAAGGGGAAGATACAATGCTATTTATGAGTTCTCATCTGGTCCTTAGTTCTGTTCTTTGCAAAACCAGTGGCCTTCAGCAAGGTTCATTTCTGCCAATTTCTCAAGAGGTCTCTCCCTATACCTCTGACTTCCCATTTTGGACTTGCTGCTCTGGGCTGTCTTCCTGAACTCTGGTTCTTCTATTAGGCCCTTGATTTGGGGTTTTATAACCCGCTTTGTCCTTGATGCCATCATATTCTTATGACTGTGTACCTTTCCTAGCAAATGATAAATCCTAAAGCGAACAAGACTTCTAATGTCAGCCTTATGTTTCCAGGGTCTTACTGTTTAGACTAACTGCTGGCTAGAAAAAAAATGATTTAGATATTTGACATTCAAAATCCATGCTATACAAAATAAATGAATTCATAAGCTAACATCATCTAGTTATCTTTGAGCAATATTTTCATATTCATTAACCGGGGCAGTCTGCTTGTCCATGCCTACCCATAGGGACAGAATGTGCCCATATGGGTTACCTCTGAGAGGAGGAAAAAGATAAGCAGAAAGGGCAGGATTCCCAGTAACTGATAAATAAAGGGGTCATTACTAATATATTTATGTCCAGAATTAATGCCCCAGATGGGAAGACTTAAGGTTTAGAAATAAAGATTGTTTAGCAGGACCTAATGAAATAGGATCCAAGACTGGAAGCTTAGAAGCTTAGAATCAGGAAGACAGCAAGTGGGTGTGTTGGCTAATGATGGGGTGAACCAAGTGTGGAATGAGATGTGGAGAGGAAAGCACATTCAGCCACATACCTACAAATGGGGAAGCCCCTTTGGGAAATTTATTTACAAGGCTCTGAAGGACATGGGTAGGCTGTATTTTTCTAGAAGCAAAGATAAATCAGACTTTTGTTAAGCCTTTTCACAAGCTATACATCAGAACCATTGGGTACCAGTCACATACTAGCTACTTATCAGTATGCAGAAGTCTGTCACTTAACTTCTTAAAATGTTAGTTTCCTTCTGGGTAGCAGGAAACAACGAAACTGTTCCTATGATCCTCACAGGACTACTGTGAGGATCAAATAAAACAACAGAAGCGTAGTGCTTTGGGAAGGATTAAGAGGTTTTATAAACAGAAGCCACTATAATTACACACAAAAAAATTATGTCATCAAGAATTCCTTTTTGAGTTTATCCACCTTTGGAAGGTACCGAGAGGCTGATACCTGACTCTTTGCAGAATACAGCAATATTCTCCGAGAAACCTAAGGACCAGCATCAGGAAACGCAATCATTACTGTCCATTTACCTTTGCAAGGGTGGACAGAAAAATCAATAAAGCTATGCATATAAAAGCCAAGTTTACTGCTAAAACTCCAAGCAATGAGGAAATTGTGTTGAACAAATGATTATGTATATCATGTCTTTTTCTTGTTCACAGTCCTATAATTAAGTTTTAATTTTATATTATGTAATAGAAGTATCTATACATGTGGATATAAGTGTTTATATATAAGCATAAAGTGTTTATATACACATGTGTTTATAAGTGTTATATATAAACGGTTAAATATATTTTTAATATTTCTTCTTTTTAAAAGTATTTGTAATAATTATATGTATAGTCTGGGTGTTATTTCATAAAATGTAGTATCTTTGGAAAACAATACATTTGTACATTTATATATGTGTGTGTGTGTGTGTGTGTGTGTGTGTGTATAGAGAGAGAGAGAGAGAAAGAAAGAGAGAGTTTGAAAATTTTCTCTAATCCCTGGCTAATATTATCAAGTGCATTTAATATACAACTATCATTTATGCTGTAGATGTGTAACATATGTCCAGTTGACATAAGTGTCTGGAGATATGCGTATGTATAGAGAAATTTTAATTTAGGAGTGCTTCAGTGCTTTCTCTCTAGAGAGAAAGCAATTTAGAATAACTTTGGCTGGAAACAGGAGAGCCAAGAAAAGGATATTATGAAATGGCCAGGAGAAGGAAGCTCCACTTCCTCCAGTATCATAAACAAGTACTTCAGCCCTTTCTCCCTTAGTTTCCTCATCTAAAAATAAGAGATAATAGCTACTTTAAAAGAGTTCCTGTGGATTAAATGCATTAATACGCATAAGCAATTAGAAGTGTGGCAAGACCATTACTTGAGAAGTTTAAGACTTTCTGAGATCTTAACAATGCAATATTGACGTGGCAGCTGTAGCTACAGTAGTGAGCAAATGGAGGTTTTAAAAAAAATGTATCTTTTTAGAGGTGGCTCAGTCAGTTAAGTGTCTGACTCTTGATTTCGGCTCAGGTCGTGATCTCACAGTTTGTGCGATCAAGCCCTGCATTGAGCTCTGCACTGACAGCACAGAATGCACTGACAGCACAGAATCTGCTTTGGATTCTTTCTCTCTCATTCTCTGCCCCTCCCCTACTTGTGTGCACCCACACACTCTTTCTCAAAATAAATAAACATTAAAAAAAACTTAAATGTATCTTTTTAAGAGGCATACATTATTCATGGATATAAACAAATTATGATAGTGGGTTTGGTAAATGCTACAACCTAGGATATAATAGCAGGCAGCAGGAGGAGTCATGAAGTCAAACTGCTCAAGGTGTAGGATTTATGAGAAGCACCATGAAAATCTCAGTGATGTTTTGGATTAGAATTACTCCTATCTTGGAAGACCTAACATAGCTGAAATCATGCCTCGCCAGGTCTCCCCTGTTGAGGAAGTTCCTGACTGATATAAAGGAGATTTTCTTCTCTTCTGCTGGAGAGGCTTCAATGTAGAAGAGAAGGGATAAACTTAAGTTTTGGCTATATCTAAAATATAGTGGGGGGAAGTGGGTCCTGATGACAATCTAGTAGAGTCATAGCAAGTGTGATTTGGAGCCGCTTCTGAGCAGGGCAGCAGGTGAAGCTGACTGTGAATCAGCAGACATGACCAAGTTGCAGATACAGACAATATGATGTAACAAGTAAAGACATGAGGCCGATAAATGACATGTCATATGTGTTAGAAAAATCCCTCTCACAGGGATATATGTACATATATATATATACACACATATATATGCATATATATATATATACACACACACACATAGACAGACATATACATATATATATATACACATCACTAAATATGTATATATATGGAGCAAAAACAATGAGAACTCAACTAGAGACATTGGAGACAAGGGATGAGGTAGAAGCCCATGTAAGACATTGAGGGCCAGAACCAGAACAGCAGCAATGCTTCTCCAGTTCAAAGGTCAGCAAACGATGGCTCACAGGCCAAATCCAGCACATCACATGTTTTTAAAAAAACAAGTTGTACTGGAATGCAGTCAGACCTGTTTTTGCTTTGTCTCTGGCTGCTCTCATGCTGCGATGACAGAGTGAGTAGTTAGGAATAAGACCGTATGACCCGCAAAGCCTAAAAACTCTATTATCTGGACTGTATGGAAAAAGTTTATTGCTCCCTGTTCAAATGGATTCCCCAGAATGGAGGTCTCCTTCTTCACCTCAGGCCACTTTCTGGCCAGTCTACGAGAATTAATTCCTCAGTAATATATCTCAAGTCCTGAATGGCTTTGGTATTGTAGCTGGTGAGCACCACAAAACTCTCACCATGGAACGGTAGACTGTTGAATGAAATCTTTTATGTAAGAGAAAAACGAGAGAAAGGACACAGATACAGATTACCTAATGGAACCAAAAGCAAAGTAATGGAGATGTGTTTTGTGTGCTTTTGCTCAGGTTAAGGGACCAAGGCGTAGGGGTACAGTATGGTTTCTTGTCCAGGACTTGCTTCTACCAGCCCTAACGATTGTCAGATTTTTCACATTATTAAAGGAAGTTTCTCTCCTGTAGAGGTCCCTCTGAAGCACCCTAATATATTACTACACATGAACTATTCCCACACTTTCCTCAAAGAGCAGAGCAAGTAAGACATGCACTCATAGGCTAATATGCACTCATCAAGGCTTTCTGGTGATACCCAACAATAAAATCCTGTTCCCACGAAGGGGAGGAGAGGTAATCACAGTATATTTCAACAGTTCATTACATATTGTTTATTCTAAATATCCTATATTTGTACTTTGCATTTTTATTTTGCATATATGTATGTACATATTTGAAAGGGTTCAAACAGGGGCAAGATCCCTCCAGGTTAATACAGGATGCACTGGACTTCTTGGCCTCTCAATGTATTAAATCTGAATTGGAAAACATTCATGACCAGCAAGTGTAAATGCCCTCTTTAAGTAACTTCTCTCTTTTTTTTTTTACCATCCCCCTTTCTCTCTTTCCTGACCACCATCCTTAAAATAGCAGATCTCACCTGTGCCAAAAGCCCTTCCCTGCCAGCGTCCACATCCCCCTTCATTATTTTATTCCAACGCATTTACTACAACCTAACACATTATATTGTTATAAACAAATAGATCTATGTTTCCTCAATACTACACATACTCCATGAAGACAAAGATTTCTCTTCATCGTATCTCCCATTCACTTTTAGGTGCCTGCCATGTAAGTAGTATGCAATAGATATTTACTGAATGAATGCACTACTACAATATCTGTCAATTTTCATATGATATCCATCATTCTGGAAGTTTCTTTTTCAATTATTTATCTACATGCCTTTTCTTATAGCAGAAAGTTAGCACCTTGAAGACTGAAGACAAGAATCAGATGATTTTCATCTTTATGCCCCCATTATCCAAAAAATCCCATGCAACTCATAGATGCTCAGTGAATCTTTTAATAAATGAATTAATAAACTTTTGTAAGTTAAAATGAGTATGCTCTTAGTTTTTTGTTTATTGGAAAATAAGTTATAGAAGAATAATTTTTTTTGAGAGAGAGAGCACAAGTGAGGGAAAAAGAGAATCCCACACAGGACAGAAAGAGCAGGGGGAGAAAGAAGTGCGGCTCACTCAAAGTGGGGCACAAGCTCACCTGATGCAGGGCTCGAGTTCACCCAAAGTGGTGCTCAAGCGCACAAACTGTGATATCATGACCTGAGCCAAAGGCAAATGCTTAATGGTTGAGCCACTAAGGCACCCCTATAGAAGAATAAATGTAATTGGAAATGGATCACCTGCAGTTTTATAAAAGCACATATATTTCATCCTTGATATATATATTTTTGCATTCTGATCCTCTTACACTGAGAGCCTACCAAATTAATAAGCCAAAATGATGCTTCCCAAACCCCATCTTGAAAGGAAAGCTGCTCTGAGCTGCACCGTTCTTGCCATATTAGGTGTCCCTAAGTATGAAGGATGAGAAGGCACTGTCTTGTGTGAAAGCAGGTCTAATGTCTTCTCATCTGCCTGCCTCTGAGGTTCTGCTGTTCCTGTATCTAAATATTTATTCTCAGCACTTTTCAGCCTTTTACTTTTTACTTTTACTGTCAATAGTATGACATTCTCTTTCTTACTGGCTAATTTTCCAGGTATGTATTACCAAAACTTTGCCTTTAACTATACACTGGTGAAAGATTATTACTCTAAAATGCTCTGCATTGGTCAGGGAACTACATTCCCTGTGTCCAACTATGTTCGTGAATACTGACTAATAAGTATCACTTGGACCTGAGGAATATGATGTTTCTTTAAACCACTGTTCCTTTAGCAGTGTCTCTGAGGTTTTACCATAAACGTCTTAAACCATTTGGCTAGCTTTCAGACAACAAAATCAGCCCATTATCTAATAGTTGATTCTTCTTATGCAAAACTGAACAATTAGCCCTCTAAACATGCCACAAGATTCATTTTATGAATAATATTATGCACAAAATCAATGATTTTTAATCATTTTGTCTTTTTCATCTTTTTTTTTGTTGAAAATTTGGCTCATAACAGTTAGCAGGGAAATGAGAGAAAAGTAATAACCATTTTTACTCACTGAAAATGTTTTGGGTTTTTTTTTTTTTTACATTAAAGCTTGAGACAGTGACAGAGGTAATGATTAAAGATGTGCGTGTGGGGAGATGGGTGAGGGTGTGGGAGTGGTATTCCTGGATTGCAATCTAACTACAAAGTATAAAAATAATGAGAAATTAAAGGAAGGATTGTTAGCATTATGTTTTTGCTGCAAATAGCTCTTTTCCAATATAGTTTTTTTTTTCACCAAGCAATTTTGTTTAAGAGACTGTCCTATAGAGGTTAAATGCCTTTTTAAGTGAGAAAGAACTATCAGATAATCAACATTAGTTGCTTCTCACTAAAATTACCTTGAAATTGCCATGGTTTCTGACCAAATTGGTTTCTTTTTCCACTTCCAAACTGTCTTATTTGAGGCATGTCATTAACCTCTCTGGCTTACATTGTCCTGAAAATAGCATATCAGGATTATCTATGAGGACTAAATAATCTCTAATAACCTTCACAGCTCTAAAATGTTATCCTTCTTTTACTGTTAGCCATTGTTTTTACTGTGTTGTTTGTGTGTGTTATAGACACCCACATGCACTCACACACACAGGGAGAAGGAGCAGTGAACTTCAGAAGACTCACTTCACTGAGGTAGGCATCAATGAGAGTCACTTCCTACTGAGCTTCTATCAGCTGCTCCTAATTATTTTAATCTTTTGTTAACTTGAACTTGCTTTTCTCTTTATCTTTCTCCAGTGACTATATAAACCCGTATGCAATACTAAGGTTTTCAGTTTCATTACTCTTCATACTTCATTAAAATAGCAAACATGAATAGTGTGAACTGTAAAAGACACTCAGGTCACTATGTTTATTCCTCTCAAATATTGAGCATATAAAATAGTCATCAAATTTACTATTATCAAAATTAATTTATTCCCATGATTTTTGTTTGGCAGGATAGAACATTAATTATTATTTTGCACACTCTTATTTTAAATTGGAGGTTGACCCGCAATCTAGGTCAGAAGCAAAAAAAAATAATAATACAAAAATAAAGAAAAAATTATATCACCATTGCTGTTAGCCCTTGAGTTTTAGAAACAAGTGAGAAAACACAGAGCAGAGGGGAGGTGGGAGCCGGAAGGCAATAATCTGTCATTTCCTAGCTGAAAGGTGACCCTTTTAATGATGTATTTGTTAACTTAAGTGACAGAGGCCACAGAGCCAAGACTGGTTGTAATGACATATTAAGTTGACTAATGGTCCACCTGGCTCCTTGCCCCTTGCTCCTTTTAAACCTAGCAGATATGGCCCTAAACCACTATTTTCGTGTTCAACCTCTACCCCATACACTGAAAAAAAAAAATCTATTTGGGAAGTAGAGAATATTAAGAGTTTCACTGAAATATTTATCCAGTTTAGTGTCAAGTCAAACTTGCTTTTTTCTTGATCATCCAATTGTTATATTTCTACTTTCTTGCCTTAGCATGCCATCCTTGGATCCTACCTCTTACTGTCCTACCATTTCTAAGATTTTGACATATTAGAATTTCCTTGATAAGACCTCTGATGCCCATTTGTTTTGTTATGTGCCTCTTTCTTGTTTAGAGAAACGAGAGGTATGTTCACATACCTCCACTGATTCTTTCCCTTTTGTACACATGTTAAATCTGTCAACTCAGAACTTACTACATCCTCAGCTCACTCCCAGAGACAAGCCTATGCTGGCTTTAGCTTATGGTATTTCATTCAACCATGTTTCCCCAAGTCTCTAAAAAAAATTTGGCTGTATTTATACATTGGTTCCAAATGACCCAATATCTGCAATAGGTCACCTGGTTATTTTTCCTGATTCCTATCGGATGATTCTGCCAACACTAAATGAAATCAGCTATGGTATAAAAAATGGGCATATGTGGTTGGATACTTCTAAGAGATTAAAACTGGGTAAGAAAACAGTAATCTGTCTTGAACCCTAGAAGTTTCCAAGGGCTTATATTTTCAGGATCTCCCTTCTTTTCTCCAGTGTCTCTTTCCCTTTCTATGATCTCTATGAACAGTCATGTTTTAGCTAATTTTCTCTCTTGATTTCAATGACTCTAACTCTTCTACTTACTTGCTATATGAATTTAGGCATGTTACTCAAATTCTCTGTGCCCCTGATCTATAAAATACAGTAAAACTGCATCATAAGGTTTCTGTAAGCATTCAATAAATGAATTCAGGAAAAATCTTTAGAAAGGTGCCTAGAACATAGCAACACCTGGTGAGTGTTCACTGTTGTTAATATAGGAGAGACACATTTGTTTATGGCACAGTAAAATATTTGGGTTTCAAATTCATTGAAACTCTTAGACACATGATCTCTAATCACTGTTTAAGACAAATCCCCCATTTAAATCTATCATAATATATAAGCTAATAAAGGCTAGATTTACATAGTTCAGTTTCAGACTCATGTCACAACAGAAAGAAAATAGTTTAATCTTTCAAAGAGATGGGCAAACCAATGGAGAATACCTAAAACAATGTGTCAAATACACATTTAAAATATATTATGCTAATGCCTGGACTGCAAGGAAAACAAAAAAAACTTTGGACTCTAGAAATGACTAGAAAGCCTGAATTCAGAGAAGTAAGTAGGTACCATATTTCTTACCATATGGTAAGCGAGTACCATATTTCTCCATTTTCATGTGCTGATTCTTAGTGTTTCAAAGGTTGGGTTTTGAGTGATGTCACAGGGCACAGGAGGTAAAAATAGTGTCCTTGAAAGGTGGGAATGATAAAAAGGGACATAAACGTATAAATTAGAAAAAATTCTCACCAGCTGTCTACCCCTGCTACCAAATTTCATGAAAAATGCAAATTGCAGAAGAATATTAATTGCTATAATGCTATTTAAAGTAACTAGGCTTAATTCTTTAGGGATATATAAATATGCAGTGTAACTGTCAAGTAATCAAGAAAATGATTAATCATTCAGGGCAGTGGTTTTCTGCAAGGTGTATGTGTGTGGAAGGTGGTATAGGCAGGACAGGGCATACAGTACTCCTTGGTTTAATAGATTAGTCCAATGTTCTAGTTCTTAAACTGAGAAATCAGTACACAGGTGTTTGTTTCAGTATCACTGTTTAAAATTTTTCTTTTTAACATATGTTACACTTGTTCTTTTTATTTTATTTTATTTTTTTATTTTTTTACAAATAGTTTATTGTCAAATTAGTTTCCACATAACACTCAATGCTCATCCCCACAAGTGTCCTCCTCCGTGCCCATCCCCCCCTACCCCCCACATCCATCAGTCCTCAGTTTTTGTCAGCATTCAAGAGTCTCTCATGGTTTGCCTCTCTCCCTTTCCCCCACCATTTCCCCCCTTCTTCTCCCCCTTGGTCCTCCTTCAAGTTCCTCCTAATCCTCCCATACGTGCAAACATATGATATTTGTCCTTATCTGCCTGACTTATTTCGCTCAGCATAACACCCTCAAGGTCCATCCATGTTGATACACATGGCCAGATTTCATTGTTTCTCATTGCCATGTAGTATTCCATGGTATAGATAAACCACATCTTCTTGATCCATTCATCTGTTGATGGACACTTAGGCTCTTTCCATGTTTTAGCTATTGTGGAGAGTGCTGCTATGAACATTGGGGTCCATGTGCTCCTATGCCTCAGCATTTCTGTATCCCTTGGGTAAATTCCTAGCAGTGCTATTGCTGGGTCATAGGGGAGTTCTATTGTTAGTTTCCTGAGGAACCTCCACACTGTTTTCCAGAGGGGCTGTACCAGTTTACATTCCCACCAACAGTGTAGGAGGGTGCCCGTTTCTCCACATCCTCACCAGCATCTAGAGTTCTCTGATTTGCTCATTTTAGCCACTCTGACTGGCGTGAGGTGGTATCTCAGTGTGGTTTTGATTTGTATTTCCCTGATGAGGAGGGATGCTGAGCATGGTTTCATGTGTCTGTTGGCCATATGGATGTCCTCTTTGGAGAAGTGTCTGTTCATGTCTTCTGCCCATTTCTTCACTGGGTTGTTTTTCGGGCGTGTAGTTTGGTGAGTTCCTTATAGATTCTGGATATTAACCCTTTATCTGATATGTCATTTGCAACTATCTTTTCCCATTCCGTTGGTTGCCTATTAATTTTCTGGGTTGTTTCCTTGGCTGTGAAGAAGCTTTTAATCTTGATGAGGTCCCAATCATTTATTTTTGCTCTAGATTCCCTTGCTTTTGGGGATGTGTCAAGTAAGAAGTTGCTGCGGTGGAGGTCAAGGAGGTTGTTTCCTGCTTTCTCCTCTAGGGTGTTGATAGTTTCCTGTCTCACATTCAGGTCCTTTATCCATTTTGAGTTTATTTTTGTGCACGGTGTGAGAAAATGATCTAGTTTCATTCTTCTGCATGTTGCTGTCCAATTCTCCCAACACCATCTGTTAAAAAGGCTGTCTTTTTTCCATTGGATATTCTTTCCTGCTTTGTCAAAGATCAGTTGGCTGTATACTTTTGGGTCCACTTCTGAGTTCTCGATTCTGTTCCATTGGTCTATGTGTCTGTTTTTGTGCCAATACCATACTGTCTTGATGATGACAGCTTTGTAGTAGAGGCTCAAGTCTGGGATGGTGATTACCTCCCGTTTTGGTTTTATTTTTCAGGATTACTTTGGCTATTCGGGGTCTTTTGTGGTTCCATACAAATTTTAGGATAGTTTGTTCTAGTTTTGAGAAGTATGCTGGTGCAATTTTGATTGGAATTGCATTGAATGTGTAGAGCGCTTTAGGTAGTAATGACATCTTAACTATATTTATTCTTCCAGATCATAAGAGTAAATCAAAGGCATCAGAATTGGCAAAGAGGAAGTCAAACTTTCAGTCTTTGCAGATGACATGATACTCTACATCGAAAACCCGACAGACTCCACCAGAAGCCTACTGGAACTGATCCAAGAATTCAGCCAAGTTGTAGGGTACAAAATCAATGTACAGAAATCGGTTGCATTTTTATACACCAACAATGAAGCAACAGAAAGAGAAATCAAGAAACTGATCCCATTCACAATTGCAGAAAAAAACATAAAATACCTCGGAATAAACCTAACCAAGGATACAAGAGATCTGTATGATGAAAACTATAGAAAACTTATGAAGGAAATTGAAAAAGACACAAAGAAATGGAAATACACTTGTTCTTTTTAATAGCAGCAAATTATTTTAAAAGCAGCAAAATACAGACCTATGCCCTAACAACATAAAAATTTGCATTATTACTAAAAGCTTTTCAATGTTTTTCAAAAATCCTAAAAGTAATAGTCCACAGTCACAGGAACCCCTTGTCCTTGCATGTATAGGATATATTGTGTCAGCTTATGAGGGCTGTGATAAGACTGCAAACAATGCCAGATAAATGACCATTCCTCACATCTAAATGTGGTCATTCATTCATATATTTAATAAATGTTTAGTAACCACTTACCACATGTCAGATACTGTTATATATGCTAGATACAGATTGATAAACAAGATACAGTTCTGTCTCTTGTATTTTGTAATCTAGTAGCTAAGATGGATAAGAAGTAAAGGGAAAACAATACCCCATGACTACATATGTGTTTTTTAATGAAAAATAGCTAGAGTAAGGGGATGAAGACCAAGAGGGGGCAGCTACTTTAGATATCTTGGTAAGGAAATTATTTTCTTCTCTGGAGAAGAGACTTTTAGATCAATCCCTGAATAAAATGAGGGGGCAATTTATGTGTTCTAGACTCAGGGAATACAAACTGCACATGCCCTAGGAGAGGAACTTGTTGAGCCTATTCTGGAAGTAGTAAGAAAACCAGTATTTCTGTAGGTCTGAGAGCAAAGGGCAGAAAGCCAGGGGAGGAAGGCTTCATGCTCTCAGGGGCCATACCTTGCGAGGTATTGTAGCACAAGGCAAGGACCCTGAAGTTTATAACGCATTTGATAAGAAGTCACTAAATAATTTTGACCAAGGAAGTTGTAGATCATGTTTTATATTTCAGAGGCTGAGGTGTGGGGAATAAACTGAAGAAGTCTTGGAGAAACAGCAGGGAGATGATGTTAGCAGTGATAGCAGAAATCTAGATGAGAAAGAATGTCCAAGAATGTTCAAGAAATGTCCAAGAATCACCTTGGAGCATCATGTAGCAGTGGACTTGTTACACTTGTTCTGGTTTGGGATCCATTTTGAAGGTGGCACATATGAAATGTGTTGTTATGGGATACCAACCAACCAAAAAGAGGAAGCAAGGAAAAAGGTGAGATTCTGTCATGAGTGTCAGGGTTAGTAGTGGTGCAATTTGCTGAACAAAGGAACACTTAGGGAGAAACAGGCTAAAGGGCAACGTCAAGAGATCAGTTGTGACATGTGAAGTTTGAGCCCAGTGGGGCTATCACTACACAAGCCTGAAGCACAGGCTAGAGAGAGAATTGGGGGCATCTCGAGAACTGAACTGTATGAGCAGCTAGATGCAGACCTGGGTGAGATCATCTAAGGAGGGAATACAAATGTATAAGTACACTGCAACATGCACAGGTCTAGAGAAGGAGAGTGATGCCACAATAGAGGCTAGGAACAAGTAGACAGTAGGTCAGACATCAATTAGAAGGCAGCAGAGGCTGAAGCTAAGCAAATAATTTTCCAGACAGTTCCATTATGTCAAATACATCTTAAAGCTTATGGGAGATAAAGGCTGATAATTGACCCCCAACTGTGACAAGGATAAAATTACTGGGGACTCTGACAAATAAGTTTCTGTTCTATGTATGGACAAGTGCCTGAGTGGACAAGTGCTGTCTCAGTGAGCTCAGTGCTTGCTACTGCTGCTGCTGACCCTGTGAAGGATGTGGGGCTGGAGATGCAGTAGCAGAAAGGAAGAAATGCAGGAGCATCAGCTTTAATTAAGAGAAAGGGGATGGGTACCATGGCACAAGTGAAAGGGTTGGCCTCACACAGGAGTAGAAGTGATCATGCACTGTGAAAGAAGGAAGATTGAGTGTGTGGGGACAGACGGACAGGGGTAAAGGAATGATGCAGAAATGAAAAAGGGCTTGTCTGATTGCTGCTCTGTTCTCAGTGAAAGAAAAATCAAGGCTGTCAGCTGGCAGGGGGACTAGGTGGATGGGATGATGGGATTTGAAAGGAGAGAATAACACATAAAATAGATACAGGGAGAAACATGAAACAGACAAATGCAGTAGCATGCCCGGACAGTTTAAGAGTCACCATTTAAGAATTATGGCCATAAATTTAGGGTGAGACCAGTCAGTATGTCTCAGTGTTGTTCTCAAGCAGTTAAGGGGCCAAATAGGGAAGAGCTAAAATTGAAGTTAACTAGAGTAGTATTTGACAGGAAATTATGATGGGAGAGAGAAAGGCAAGAAATCTAAGTATGGACACAAAGGAGGGAAATAGAAAATGGGGTTTAATCTGGGAAAGGAAAGAAGTAAAGATGCTTAAAAGAGCCACAGATATTCAAAGGAGGGCCAAGAAATTAGAGTGCCCATTTATTGTTAACTCATGTTTGGAATTTTGATTTTATACCTTTTGGAAACTTTTCACTCAGGTAAGTGTCTTTGCTCTTATGTGAAAAAGAAAATAATGCCTTTATTTACCTCACTTCATGTTTCCATATTCATTTCACCTATCTGCCCCCACACTGGAAAGCAGCATTGTCTCAAGCCTGTCAAGGAGTTTGGTGAAATCAACTATGGCATTTGGGATAATACAAACATGAAAATGGGGTATGTGTGTGGGGTACATAGAAACTAAATGAGATTCTGACAATCCCTAAGATGCATGAAAACTGATGGCTAAGATCATCCAAGAGGTAATTTGCGGGAAGCTTTCAGGACCCACTGGTAAATGATTTTCCTCTAGGAAGAAGAATCCAGGCAATGATGAATAGACTTAACCCTTGTAGTGGACAAAAATAAACTAAGTAGAGCATGGCATCTATATTTATCTATTTGGATTGGTTACTCAACCTGACCCTTTTGGACTGTTATTTGAGTCTTACAGTGAAGCACTGTAGACATATGTCAAACCAAGAAATAAACAAAAGGGAAAAATATCTGATACAACAGAACTACTTAGGGTAGCTCCAACAGTGTATTGCCACAGAACCACAGTGAATACCAGGAAATAAACAATACCTAGAAAATTGAGTGCATATAAGAATTCCCTATGGAACTGCTAGAAATAATCATGTGAGTATTTCCTCGAAGGGAGTCTGAGGTTGAGGCATGAACTGGTATAACTAGAAACAATTACTACAAGTCCTTGAGAAATTATGGTTATATTGAAACTATAAATGAAAATCTTGATTGAATAATGTTTATCGTCAGTTACAGAAAGATCTGAGTTAGAATAAACAAACATTACAGGTGTTAGATGTGGAGGACAAGATGTGCTGTGTTGGTGGAGTGTGGTGTAAGGAAAGAAGTTCAAGGACATATACTATGCATGAGTTATTGAACTGTGTTGAAGAGATTAGCAGGGTAGGCTGTTTCAAGAGGTAAGTTATGTAGATTATATATTTAGGAATGGTTCGGGTATGTCAGAAGGACACTAGCTCAAAGCAAGATGAATGGGCTATTTGAATGGAAATTACCAAACCTGGACTTAAGTTCACCTCTTAGCTATAGAGAAGCATTTCCTGTTGACATATCAGGAATAATATGTGGATTTCTGGTGTTGACCATAAATTGTTCTTGAGTAAATATGTTTGCTCACAGGGTGAATATTCAAATCTATAAATATACCTATTTTTCTAAGATATTCAGATATCCAAAGATATTGCTTCAGAACCTTAATATAATACATTTACTGCTAAAGATTTTACTCATAAAAATATACAAACATAAATGGTTATTTAATCTTCATGCCAAATCTGTGAAATAAATAGCAATGGTGTTATTATGATTATTTTTATAGTTTAGATGACTTGGATCAAGTCTTACACAATTGACCCAAGCATTATGCCAGTCC
Organism: Hyaena hyaena; assembly: GCF_003009895.1. NCBI lineage: Eukaryota > Metazoa > Chordata > Mammalia > Carnivora > Hyaenidae > Hyaena > Hyaena hyaena. The sequence continues at coordinate 1,129,874 of NW_024081136.1, forward strand.
CATTACCCTGCATAGTTTTCTGTTGACAACTCTAAAATTATAGCTGGATTTTTAAAGTTTATATGCTATAAAATTCCAACCATGCTATAAGTTTAGAGAGAGCCTCAGCAGTGTTAATCCTAATAAAGGAGATGTGTTAGTTACAAAATTAAATCAGAGTTCAGAAATTCCTGTCTTCAATATGCACCAAAAGAAATGTGTTATATTCATCAAAAGACATGCAGAATAATTTTCATAGTTATCATTATCCAAATGCCTGACCAAGTGTCTGAGGTATAAATAAATTGTGATGTGTTCACAAAATACATTATACAGCAATGAGAATGAATAAAAACTACAATCCGTGTAACAATGTGGATTCATTCACACATAAAATATTGAGAAGATGCTAGACACAAGAGAGTGCTTTCATTTATATAAAATTCAAATTTAGTCAAACTCATCCAATGTATTAAAAGTAAGAATAGTAGTTCACCTTTGTGGGGGAGAGAGACTTAAAAGGATCATGGGAGTGGGGAACTTCTGAGGTGCTGGTAATGCTTATTGTGTGAAAATTCATTGTGCGTGTGTGTGTGTGAGAGAGAGAGAGAGAGAGACAGAGACAGAGAGAGACAGAGAGAGAGAAGTGGTAAAGTTACAACTATATACTTTTTTGGGTATGTATACTAGGCTTCAGTAAAAAAAAAAAAAAAAAAAGTTAAAAATATAGAGTTCTGATTAATTTGGTAAATAATGGCCTGTCCTGTGAAAAAGTTGGGACATGCTCTGATGTAGGCCCACAAACTACAGAGAAACCCATAGACAAAGAGAGTGAGGAAACTAGATCTTCTGAACCAAATCAAAAGTAAGATCTTGCCACCAAGTTAGAAGTACAAAGTTTGTTTAATCAAACATTTTATTTTTTTAATGTTTTATTTATTTCTGAGAGAGAGACAGCGTGAGCAGGGGAGGGTCAGAGAGAGAGGAAGACATAGAATCTGAAACAGGTTCCAGGCTCTGAGCTAGCTGTCAGCACAGAGCCCGACGTGGGGCTCGAACCCATGAACTGTGAGATCATGACCTGAGCCAAAGTTGGATGCTCAACCAACTGAGCCACCCAGGCGCCCCTAATCAAACATTTTTAAATGTGCTGAATCAGAATTGGGGTAAACAGTTCTTCAGAAATGAAAACAGTGAAACAACTAATTTGAACAATTGGTAGTCCTGTGAGGATGTTATCCAAATGAAACAAGAATCTGCTGCAGAAAGCTGACCAAACCACAGGGAGAGTATGGGTGAAGGAGTGATAGGTGATGGAGAAGCAGATACATCCATCCGTTTGTATAATGTGTGCTTTTTCACATACTTGATACAACAACTCATGTATGAAGGAATAATCACAAGAGAAGAAGGCCCCTCAGAGGCTAATAAGAGACTGCTAATCTGTGAGATGGGCACTGATCCAGGCATCCTCAGTAAATGCCCCCGGTTTACTGATTCCATTCTAGAAAATATCTGGTGAACTAAAGAACCTTTAAAGAAAGACTAAAGTAAATCACAGGATAAGAATAAACTAAGTGCCCACTGTATTGATGCCATTTTTAATCAATTGAGGCCAATAAATACTCTTAATAATCTCTGTGTTAGGGAGATGCCTGGGTGGCTCAGTCAGTTAAGCATCCCACTTTGGCTCAGGTCACGATCCCACAATTTGTGGGTTGGAGCCCCACCTCAGGCTCTCTGCTGACAGCTCAGAGCCTGGAGCCTGCTTCAGATTCTGTCTCCCTCCTTCTCTGTCTCTCTCCCCTTCCCCCACTCTGTGTCTCTATCTTTCAAAAATAAACAAAAACATTTAAAAAAAACTAAAACAAATAATCTGTGGTAGAATTTCCTTTACATAGGACAGTCATGTTGTAGAAAAACAAGACTTCTTAGAGAAGAAGCCACTATTCTTTATGGGTTCCATGGACGATAAAGAGTGCACAGAAGTAAACCACACATTATGGAGTTCAGCTTTAGTACATGGATACATCACACATACACACACGTGTAGACACACCTCAAGCAAAAACACGTTGAGAAAATAGGTGAACAAAAACTTCATGTTGCAATACCCTATAAATGATGACTCAGGAATACTGGTAATTCTTTATCCAGGTTCATGATGAGCATCTCATGGCATGAAGAGACCGCAGTTCCTCCGAAGCCAATGAAACTACTCTTCCTGTGCCAGCATGTGATCCTTCCCATGTCACATAAGATCCCATAACATGTATGGCCTTTCTCAATGGGATGGAACCAGGCAAAAGTTTCAACTGCGTTGAAGAGAAGGTTTGCCAGAGAAATACAGAATGCCCAGTTAAATTCAAAATGCAGATAAATAATTGTTAGTATGAGTGTATCCTCTACAATATTTAGGATATAGTTGTAATTTTAAAAATTCAATTCAAATTAACTGCACAACCTGTATTTTTATTTGCTATATCTGTCAACTCTCCTGAGAAGCATTTAGGCAAATTCATACCTAAGAAACAACCAACCAGATTAGGGACATAGGTGAGAAAAACATGATTATCTAGCCCATACTTAGGTCCATTCTCTGCCAGCTACAGGTGGAAATGGCCTTTAAAGCTAAGCTCCTGCTAAGTACATGTGATTTGGTAAAACATCTTTCTCATGCCCATTATTTACTGGTAAATTAAAGGGAAAGAAGAGCTGAACTGTCCACTGAACCACCCAGGTGCCCCTGACATCTTTCCTGAGATATAAATTTTCAAATCAGGGGCATCTGGTGGCTCAGTCAATTAAGCATCCGACTACTGATCTTGGCTCAGGTCATGACCTCACAGTTGGTTTGTGAGTTCAAGCCCTGCATCAGGCTCCACACTGACAGTGTAGATCTTGCTTGGGATTGGCTCTCTCTCCCTTTCTCTCTCCACCCTTCCTGTGCTCGCTCACACTCTCTCTTCTCTCTCTCTCTCCCTCAAAATAAATAAATTAAAAAGAATTTTTTCTTCAAAACAGATCAAACATTGTCACCAACACTCATGAAAAATCTGGAGAGAAACTTCCAATACTGCTAAATATTTAATAATTTTATGATTAATAAAAAATCGATGGAGATTTGATGGAATTTGTATGTTTGGGTCTTCAGAATTAAACCAAAGTACTGGGAAGCACTAGGAAATACTGAAATAATATAGGTATATTAACATCAATGTCTCTAAGTTTTTAAGCATTAAATTTTGTGCTTTATTTTTAACATTTTATTATTTCTATCATCATTTATGAGTTGAAAAAACTTGTTGGAGAAAAACAGTTTTCCCCTTAGGAGTTCTTGATTTTTATAACTTTTTATTATGATAGGAATAGAAAGAAAAAAACATGATTTTAACAAGCCAGTAAAATACAAATGAGTGTCATTTCCTTCAAATAAAGGAAAATGCAGTGCATTTTAATAGTGCTCCCATTATTCAAAGCAGTTTAGAATTCATGTAGAATCACTGTAGGACCCCATCTGAAGTTCTTTTGATTAGTCTCAGCATTCTCTCCATTTAAGACTATAGTTCATTCAAGGGATGACTATTTTATTTAGAATTATTTCTGGAAAATGAAGTGTTTAATGTAGCTATGTTTGGCCAAAAATATTTAGTTAAAAAGAAATTATACGGACTAGGAATTGGACTCGAAATAGCAATGCTAAGATATGGGGGTATGATAGCATTATACTTGTGATACTTGTCGATGACCACATTTGAAGAAATGTGCATATATGATTTTCAGGGTAGCCCATACATATGTTAGTCTATTATTTTGGCTATCAGTGAAGCAAGCAGAAATCACCTGAGGATCTTGAAAATCATCTGCGGAGGGTCACAGTCAATAAGGCAGTCAATAAGGTAGTTGACATGAGACCTGTATAGAAGTAGCTCTTTATAAAGAAAATGTCACCTTCTCCGTGGTCTAGTTTTCTCGGTTTTTGGAGGTAAATGGTACTGGATGCCATGGTAACATCTAGAAGTGCATACTATGTATGATAGGTAGAACAAATGTATGCAGGATTTTGACAATAGAATGTCAGGGTCTGAAGAGGAAAGATCTAAATAGAGTTTTGCAAAATCTAAAAAATCCATGTCAGGACTAAAATCCCACAGTGGCAAATACTAATTCATTAGCTGAACTCTCTGCAGAATATTATTCTTGATCTGATGAGAAAGATTGGACTTAACTATGAAGCTCAGCAGAGTTTTTGAACCATGAAAAAAAAAAAAAAAAAAAAAAGGCAAAAGGAAACTTAGGAGATCTTCTGTTGAAGGATACGTTCTATGTCAAAGAGCATATGACCAAAGACTTTCCTATCTTGAATAAAAATTTTTCTATGAACGAATATTTTTCTGACTTGATTTCTTTGGAGAAGATGGTTGCTTCCTAATAAACTATAATTTTGAGAGCAGTTTTGATTTACAGAAAAATTGCACAGGAAGAACAGATTTCCATATTCCCCCACATGCCCCTCCCCCACACATACAGTTTCCCCTATCATTAACATCTTATTTTTTATTTTTAATTTTATTTATTTATTTTGGGAGAGAGACAGAGAGAGCAGGTGGGGGAGGGGGAAGGAGAGAGAGCGGGAGAGAAATAATCCCAAGTAGGCATCACACTGTCAGCACAGAGCCTGACACAGGGCTCAGACCCATGAATTGTGAGATCATGACTGAGCCAAAACCGAAAGTCAGACAATTAACCAACTGAGCCACCCAGGAGCCCCTCTCATTAACACCTTGCATTAGTGTGGTATATTTGTTACAACTGATGAACCAATAGTGGCACGTTATTATCAACTAAAGTCCATAGTTTGCATGGAGGTTTACTTTTTGTGTTGTGCAGTTCTATGGATTTTACAAATGCATAATGCCACGTATCCATCATTTCAGTATCTAACAGAATAGTTTCACTGTCCCAAAATGCACTGTGTTCCACTTGCTTATCTCTCTCCCTTTCCCTCTGAACTTCTAGCAACCACTGAGCTTTTTACTGTCTCTATCATTTACCCTTTCCAGAATGTCATATAGTTGGAATCATATAGTATATGGGCTTTGCAAACTGGACTCTTTCACTTAGCAATATTCATTTAAGTCTCCATTATGTCTTTTCATAGCCTGTTGGGTCACTCCATTTTATTGAGTAATATTGCATTGTGTGAATGTACTATACTCCATTTATCAATTTACCTATTGAAGGACATCTTGGTTCCTTGAGAGTTCTTTTTTAACTACAAAATTATGTAGTTTCTTTTAAAACATCTCAATAAATCATCTCCTGTTCTCTTTTAATGTATTTCTTTTCTTGAATATCATCTTTGTCTGGCTCTGCTTTTATAAGGAATTTTTATGGTCCAGAACATAAGCCTGAAACTTCTAGTATTGAGAGATTTTATTACATTCAGTTTCTGCCACACTCCCACCATCTACCAAACTCTCACAAACATATGGTTGACAAGGAAATCTTTCCTGGTCTCTTTCTTTATTTCTTGATTCCATCCAACTTCCCCATCCTCACCCTCTCTCAGTTGTACTACTGCTGTAGTATTCTAATTGCTTTCCTCAGTCTGGCTTCGCCTTCTTCAAACTATTCACCACACCTCGGTCAGTGACCTACATGCCAATCACTACCCTTCCCGGTGTAAAATTCTACAGAGATATTGCACTGCCTTCAGATAAAATCTTGAGTGGAAACAATATCAAAGTCCTTTCTTATCTGATAAAGCCAGTGCCTCCTCACCATCTTATTATCCTTTGCTTCTGAAATTCTGAACTACATTTGGTTCTTCAACTGAGCTTCTGGTTTTTGGTTTTTTGTTTTTACTTCACTGCTTCTGTTCCCTGAATATTCCCCCCTCTACCTCATCTCTTTACTTTCTAGCATTTATTACCAACACAGGTGTCTCCTCCAGGAAGCATACTCTTTGGAGCCAACACAGTGTTTTACACTGTATTGTAAAATTTTATTTATCTTTAGCCCTAATAAACCTAATTCCTTGAGAGAATAAACTATGAAATGTTTACATTTCCAGTGCCTAGCCAATAAATGTGACCCCTCATGCATCATCTTTTAATCAAATTTTCAGGCTCCTGAAATTCTGTGCAGAATTATTCACCAAAACAATAATGACCAAAACAATACCTAGATACCTAATCAATGCAAACTATTTTGTGACATTCACACATAGTTGCAATTTATATTTTCATTCAGTTCTCATAATACCACCAGTAATGTATGTACTGGCTGCCTGTCTCACAAACCTGCCTATAGCATCTTAAGCAAATGGAGTTTTACCTTTTGTCCCATAACAAGAAGTCCAGATGTTAGTTGTTTTACAATACCACAGTGACTCAACTCATTAAAAAAGCAACTGCTAAAATTTTTGGAACGGTAGAATTTATTTTTAGAGTTAATTCAGTATCCTCCCTCTACTTGGGAAAGTCTTTTTCAACTTGTTTTTAAACTTGATACACCCATCTCAAGATCATAAAGTAAAAAGAGCTGAAATGCCTGGAAGTTAATGAAGAATACAATAAGCACATTGCAGAATGAATATTTTTATGGCTCTTGTGCACAAAGCACTTGAAGCTAATTATTTTCAGACCAGCCAGTGAATGAAAAGCTGTCCCAAGAGGATACTTACTTCTGTGACCTACGGTGATCCCTCCTTATTCAGAATCTGCGGAACCACCTCACAGCTACTTCTCATAGGCTTTTCAACCTTTGTGGCTCAGAGAGGAATCTAATGAAATAATTTTAAGGTTTCACTGAACCGTGTCCTTTCACTACCTGATCTTACAACATCCAAGGCCAGGACAAGGATGATATTAAAGTTAATTTTCCAGAACTGCCTGGCATGGTTATTCACAGGGCTAAGGGCAGTCCCAAGCCTGAGGACTTTGGACCAACCAAAGAAAGCGAAAGGATTTCAAATTCAGTTTTGGTCCAAAATCTATGTTGTGAGACCAACAGAAGACAAGAGAGGTGGATGATTGACTTAATACCTTCGACAAGTGATGCCTGACTTCCCCTAACACACTCACATACCTATACAGAGTTCTGTCCTCCCCCACCCCTCCCAAAACTTGTTATTCAGTGGCTGGCATTTTCTGTAAAGAGATAGTAAATTTATGGGGTTAGCCTTTTCTTGACATTTAATCACATTCATTTTCCAAGGAAAAAATAAATGTGAGTTTGAGTTTATAGCCTTATGCAATGATGGTACAAATCCATTTGTATCTTTATTTAACAGGGGTCGTTAGGAGTTAAAAATGCCCATTTTCCTTCTGTGTGGTAACTCTGTTGGTAAAAACAGCCTCAGATATTTTAAGTTTTGATTCTTGGTTTAAGAATACAGATATGATCTGATGATGATGTTTATTAGTCATTACTGGGTATCTCATTTGTCTGAGATTAGAGTCCCTTTACCTCTTTGAGCCCATTGAGGGCATGTTTTATTGTAACTTCTCTCTATAGAAATCAATATGTCTGGCCTACAGTATGTCAGTAGCTTATTAAATGTCATCGAATAAAATGCAGCTAGAATTCACTTTCTCTGAAATAGTATATATGAAAAGTGGAAAGTAGTGGCAACACAGACAAATGTTGTTCCAACTCTGTGTGACTCAATCAGGGTATTTAATCACTCTGAGCTTGGTTTCCTTATGTGCAGGATGGGAATAATAATAACTAGGTCACAAGGTTATCATGAGTATTAAATGAGATAATGTACATACTCTCGCTTCTCAGTAACTCACCACAGTTTGATTTGTAAAGCTCCCTTATAAAGTTTATTTTTATATTTTATGATTATGATTTATTGTTCAGTAAATCAAATTCTTTGTGTGTGTGAAAATTTAAAGCTTTTCCCTATAAAATAAAAAGTAAATCAAACACAGTTATAATCCATACATTGCAATAATCTGAACTGGATATTTTCTTGTTAGACAACTTTGATCAAATTATCCCCTTTAAAAAATTATCCTCTTTATATCTTCAAGTCTCTCCTTTATCTCATATGACTCTTCCTCTCCCAAGAGGAAAACTGAGTTTAATAAGATTAGTGCCACTAAAATTTATATGTAAACTTTTGAAGAAATAAATTTCTTATTTCATATTAGCACAAAGAGAATTTAATGCTCACTAAATTTGTTATATCTCTCTCTCTCTTCATAGTTGTGCCTCCTGGCTATTAATGCTATTTAGAGTTAGAGGGGTATCTGATTATTAACCCTCTTCAAATAAGATAGGAAGTTTATAGTTGGAGGTTAGCCCCCCTAATCATGCCTACCACAAGAGATCTTTAAAAAGACTTTAACATCTCCCTCCTTGAAGCTTATGCCAAATTATAGGCAAAACACTCTGTCCGATCTTAATATGGTATCAGCCCCAGGGCTACTTGACACTTGAACAAAAGAAAAATACAGACACACATACATACACACACGCAGATATATACAGACACATAAACACATTCCTAAGAACTAAGCTGTGGTACATGAATGATTGGTAATGCTATCTTGAGAATAGCAGCAGTTAAAAAAAAAAAAAAAAACCCTTTTGAAATATATCAAAAATTGTATGGTCCTACTGGATTAGTAAACAGGAGGGAATTTAAAGTATCAAATGCTTGGGGCACCTGGGTGGCTCAGTCAGTTGGGCATCCGACTTTGGCTCAGGTCATGATCTCATGGCTCATGGGTTTGAGCCCCACGTCGGGCTCTGTGCTGACAGCTAGCTCAGAGTCTGGAGCCTGCTTCAGATTCTGTATCTCCCTCTTTCTCTCTCTCTGACCCTCCCCTGCTCACACTGTCTCTCTCTGTCTTTTAGAAATAAATAACACATTACAAAAAAAATTTTTTTAAAGTATCAAATGCTTATGTTAGAAAAAAGGTAAGGTCTCAGTGACCTTAGCATCTACTGAAGAAACTTGAGAGAAAAGAGCAAATAAAATTCAAAGTGGAAGAAAGAAAATAATGAAGAACTTAATGCATAAAGAATATAAATTAATGAAACAGAAATCAGAAAAAAATAATAAAAATTTAAAAAAGAATAGTGCCTTGAGAAGATCAGTACAACTGATAAGCTTCTGGACAGAATTAGATAAGTTTGTATCTTTTATAAGCCACAAATTACTAATATTAGGAATGAGAGACAGATCAGTATAAATTACTTAAATGTTAAAATATAAGGAAATATTATGAACAAGTTTTGTCAATAAATGTAACAAATGGACAAATTCCTTGAAAGATACAAATTATCAAAGCCCACTCATGAAGATACTGATACCCTAAGAGTCCTATGTCTACTAAAGTCATTGCATTTATAGTAACAAACCTTTCCACAAAGAAAACCTAAGGCCTCGATGGCTTCACTAGTGAACTCTACTAAACATTTAAGCAAGGAATAGGACAAATTGTACAAAAAATTTTCCAGAATATAGAAGCAGAGAGAACACTTGTCAAACTTCCTAACCTCTACAACTGTTGCCCTGAAATCAAAACCTGGTATTTGGAAAGATATTTGGATACTAATGTACTTCCATTACAAGGAAATAAAATAACTGACCGACATCCCTGATAAGGGATAAATGCAAAAATACTAAGCAAAATTTGAACAAATCAAATCCAAAATATATAATATGAATAATACATCATGACTCAATGAAATTTATCCCTGAAACATAAATTTGGTTTAACATTTAAAATTCAATCACTGGGGGCACCGGGGTGGCTCAGTTGGTTAGGTGTCCTACTCCATCTCAGCTCAGGTCTTGATCTCACAGTCGTGAGTTCAAGCCTTATGTTGGTCATGAAGCCTACTTGAAAAAAAAAGTCTATCATTGAACATTACCATATTAATAATGAAAATTATAAAAACTATACAAACATCTCAATCAATGCATAAAAAGTACTTCAGAAAAACCAACATCTTTGTTTGAAAAAGTCTGTGCATATTTATCTTATTAAACAAAAACCTGTACAGATAGAATTTGTTTAGAGAAGGGGGATATATAGCATGAGTGAGGGTATTCTAAGAAAAGGTATTCAATGAAGCTAGGGAAGAGTAGGTGCTAAGTGGAGTATAGCCCATGTGGAAAAGGAGAGAAGGCTGGCTGGGTAGACTAAACCTGAAATACGGAGGATCTAGCTACTTATCCAGAGAGCATTCAATGTAAGAGGGATCTACTGAAGCATCTGAGCTCTAATTTAATGGGGAAAATACTGCATCAAAAGACCCAGTCAGATGGAGATGAGGAAGCAAAGCCTTCAAACTCTTTTCTTTAAGCCTACGACTCACTTTTTTCCCGGATTAGTTAATAGTTTTATAATGTTTCTTATCATCTCTACCCCTTCAGCCTGACACAACCTAAAAGAAACTGGCTTCCAATGTGAGGAAGCAGATTTTGCTCAACAGCATCCTTAAACCCATCTGTCTGGCCTTCTCCTCAGCTAACTTTCCCTTGGACTTTGGGTTTTAGGTAATCTTTCAGTAAGATGCAAGCTCACATCTCTCTTTTTTCTATTTTGAGAAACAATCCTGGCCAATTCTAGCCATCTAGTGATCACACTGACATAATGATGAAAATACCAACTTAGCTGATGGTACATTCTGGTTTGCCCAAGACAGTCCTAGTTTATTCTTGCTATTCTTGCATTTGGTGCAAATTTTTGTCCTGGATTTTTGCACTGTTGAAATAAATCTTACTGTCAATTGGTTTAAAACAAGCCAGGATGGGTTTGGGGTGGTGTCAGCTAGGAGTGTTTGAGACAGAGCTTTCATTTTAATGTGTGGTTAAATTTGAAATACAAACAGCAGTAATCTGTCCCTCTTTCCCTGACGCTGTCAGACACAATATAACTCATGTAGCACTTCCAAATGGGGCATGCAGAGAAATCACTGATAAAATTGAGTGCACTAGGACAAAAGAGTTATGGACTCCTTGAGTCCCAGTGGTGGTGAGAGAGGTATTCATCTCTGGTATGTCTTCTAGCTCTTTGGTTCACCAGCCAGCGATGCCATGGGCTATGTCATGGCCTATAAAATGCACAAAGCTGATAGGCCACCAACTGGCAAGATCAAGAGGCCCATGGGAAATGGGAGATTAGGTACACATAAAATATGTGTGGAAAGCAGAGGCAGAGCAGTTTTGTAAGTGGAGTTCAGAGAGAATGGCCTAAGTGTTCTTACTAGTGTATGGTACTGTACTGCATAATCTACAACCATCAGTTGTATTGTTTGGAAATGCTTCTTTTTTTGCAACAGACCCTTTCCGCAGTAAGGGGTTGCTTTAAAAATTACATAGTAAAAATTTAGGTACTAAATTCCATTTCTCATGAAAATTGATGATCATGTACTGTGCACATGATGTTTCTAAACAGTTACTTTCCACTATAGAGCCCTATAGGGATTGTAGCAGCATTAATGGCCACATAAAAATCAGAAAATATTCATCTGCTTAAGAAGCATCAACACCTACTTCAAGAGTTAGTGGCTATTTTCAGAGGACTATACTCAATGTTGACAACTGAACATGTGTGGCTACAGAAGATATGTTTACATAGCAGCTATGAAGTAGGAGTTTCATTTATATATCAAATGACTGCCCTTCCAAATGTTCCTCATTCCAAGTTATTCTGTGGATATGCAAAAAGTGATATATATATAGATATATATACATATATCTATATCTATTTAACTATGTAGGCTGTCTTAGCAAAAAACAATTTCACAATTAAATTACGCCAGTTTTGTATTACTCTCATTAGAACATGACAGAAAATTCAAGAAAATACAATTTTTATCAACTTATGAATTAAAGAAAGATTTTGTGTTAAGTTCATTCTCTTGAAGGTAAAACATCTGCAATTATTGTGGATGCTATACTTCAGTTTAAAAGTTCAACATGAGGGGCACCTGGGTGGCTCAGTCAGTTAAGTGTCTTACTTCAGCTCAGGTCATATCTTGGGGTGAGTTTGAGCACCACATCGGTCTCTGTGCTGACAGCTCAGAGCTTGTAGCCCATTTCAGATTCTGTGTCTCCCTCTCTCTCTGCCCCTCCCCTCTTCATGCTCAGTCTTGCTCTCCTTCAAAATAAATAAATAAATAAATAAATAAAAAGTTCATCAAGAAAAATGAATAAATTTTCTTATGATACTACAAATAAATATTTTGGCCAAATATGGTAAAACAATGTTTTAATGCTACTAAGAAGTTTTTAATACAGAAATTTAATTAGAATTTATTATAGTATGCATAATTATAATTATATGCATGCAATATATCTTATTCTCATCAGTCAGAAAAGAATCTGAAATTCTGAAGATATATATATCCACCTTTAAAGTAATGAAATAGCAAGGTTTTTTGGACAAAGCAGGTGTTAAATAAACAATCTGGAGGAGAGAGGTACACACTTTTTCTCTTTGCCTCCTATCATCCACAGAACATTGGAATATGGAAAAGTTGTGCGTTTGAGGAACTATTTTATAAATTAACAAAACTAGCTATCTTACACTATTATGGGGAGTTTTCTGAAAAAACTGTTCTGTACTTTAATAGTTTAAAATATTTAATGAAAATACTCATGACTAGAGCACCAAAACTCTTCAGTGTTTGAAGTTTTAGTTAATTGCAGTTACTGAATTTTAAAAAACTTCTAAACATGGGCACCTGGGTGGCTCAGTTGGTTAAGCATCCGACTTCGGCTCGGGTCATGATCTCATGGTTCGTGGGTTCGAGCCCCGCATCGGGCTCTGTGCTGACAGCTAGCTCAGAGCCTGGAGCCTGCTTCAGATTCTGTGTCTCCCTCTCTCTCTGACCCTCCCCTGCTCATGCTGTCTCTCTCAGAAATAAACATTAAAAAAAAATTTAAAAAAACTTCTAAACAGAGGAACATTGAAATCTATTGTTATAATATGAGGGAGGAAGTAGCTCAAATTGCACATAAGATATAATTTTGAAATTCTCTTATTTTCCAACTGCAATATTTTGACTCTTGGGGCACCTATTTTAAATCAAATAAACATAATCTGCAGTAAAAATGAATAAAGCTAACTTGACTATAATTTAGGAGCATCTAATTTTGGCATTCAAAGAATTATAGATTAAATAACTTATTTGACAAGTTTTATTTTGTTGAAATATTACAAAAGCAAAGAATGAATAGAGGCAAAAGAGAGTAAACTATGAAAATAACTGTGTTGAAATACTTATACATTTCAGTATAACAATTAGGGGTGCTTGAATGGCTCAGCTGGTTGTGTCCAACTGGATTTTGGCTTAGGTCATAATCTGATCTCAAGATTGTGGGATCAAGCCCTGCAATGGGCTGTGTGCTAGGGGTGGAGCCTGCATGGGATTCTCTCTCTCTTTCCCTCCCTCTGCCTCTCCACTTTGTACATGTGTTTTCTCTCTATATGTATATGGCAACTATATATATTTATATAACAATTAGACTTGAGTCTATGCTCCATTTAGCAGAATTTGTTCTGCACTTACTGGGAATCTTTGTATAACTAATCAATATATTCTCAAAAGTGATAGAATATCAACAAAGTTCATTAAAATTATAAACTTAAATGTATTCAACATAAAATGTGAATTTGAATACTTCAGCAACTAAAAAATCACACTGCAAAATATTTCTCTCAAAAAATATAAGTGACATAGTATTAGACACATATAAGGCTAAGGAACTGATTAAAGTACATGACTATGCGCCAAGAATACTTTTTTGTTTATACAAATTAAAAAAAAATTTAATGTTTTATTTATTTCTAGGAGAGAGAGAGAGACAGCGTGAGCAGGGGAGGGTCAGAGAGAGAGGGTGTCACAGACTCTGAAACAGGCTCCAGGCTCTGAGCTGGCAGTCAGCACAGAGCTGGATGCGGGGCTCGAACCCACAAACTGCGAGATCATGACCTAAGTGAAAGTCGGACGCTTAACCGACTAAGCCACCCAGGCGCCCCTGTTTATACAAATTTTTTAAAATGTTGCTTCAATATTTGTGCCTGTTGTGTGTGGATACATATGTTTTATATTTTGGAAGCAATTTTAATGTCGAAAGCTGTTTTTGAATAGGTCCACTTGGACCTATGAATTAATTTGTCTATGAATTAATATTTCAAAAATTCTATAATTTAAATTGTGTTAGCACTTCTTTTATTCTCAAAGAAATCCCAGTTTAACTGATATGATCACTTTATAATCACAGATAATATTAGCTGCTCTACATCTTTTACATATGTCCCCATATCATTGACTTGCTATCTCTGTGAAGAGCATATTATCATTACTATTTTATAATGAGGATACTGGGGCGCAGGGAGGTTAGGACCTGAGATCACATATCTAGTTACTGGTTCCATCTATCTGATTTCAAAGCTTTGGCTTTTAGACATTTGTTAAGAATAGAATTCTCATCATTTTACTAAGATCACCTTTCAAACATCCTCTGATACCATGATAATGAAAGGATATCCAAAAATTAAAATACTTCCTTAAACAATTCAACTTAAATGTATTGTGATTCATGGAAAAATGTTACTGAAACTTCCATAAATTTTTAAATGACTTACAAAATAATCAATAAGTCATTAACAATAGTAATTATATATGAGCTCTAAGATAAGCAACTGTTCACAAATAGAATTACAGTAAAAAACATTAAGTGCAAAGTTTTATTAGAGAACAAACTGGAATAAAGAACAAACAAAGTTTGATATTTTCCCTTAGGAAGTTAAAGCAATGTAGAAGTTTAGTACTATCCATGAAGAAATATGCATCTAACTAAAATGTCTGGAATATATTAGTTTGGGCCTGAGATCAAAATGGTAAAATAAGAATGGCCCAGGAACTCACAATATTTTCTAATTCAGTATGTATAATATGCTGCTAAAACTTCTTTAAAATGAGAATATTAAGATTAACCTACAAAATGTTGAACATAGGATGTGGTACTAGTGTAAGAGATTTTGTGTTTTATGTTACATATGGTTCTTTTTAGATTATCTTTTTAAAAATTTTTAATGTTTATTTATTTTTGAGAGAGAGACAGTACATGAGCAGGGGACGGGTAGAGGGAGAAGAAGACACAGAATGTGAAGCAGGCTCCAGGCTCTGAGCTGTCAGCACAGAGCCTGAAGCAGGGCTTGAACTCATGAACCACGAGATCATGACCTGAGCCAAAGGCAGACGCTTAACCTACTGAGCCTCCCAGGTGTGTCAAGATTACTTTTTTTTTTTTTAAAGCAGCATAGAACTACACCTAAATCTTTGCTCCATCACTTACCAGTTACACACGTAAGAACATTTTACTCACCTTAGATTCCTAACCTATATGAGTAGAATATCAACTCTATAGAGTTGATTTAAGATTACTGCTCGGCACTTGGCACCTGTTTACCACTAACAAAAGAGTAGTTATTTTCATTATTGCACATGCAAGGTTTTATTATGACACCTGCTTTATGAAACAGAATCGGTCCCCTAGACCAATCTCTAGATTCATGTAGAATTTTTTTCCGCAGCATGTTTCGAAGGAAAAAAATATTTTACACGAAGCTGTCACGTGGAAGGACAATGTTTGTTCTACTTTACTTGAGAGAGAACTAGGAAGTGCTCTGTAAAATTTCACAGACTCTAGTTCTACCTCAAACAAATGAAGAATAAGCAAACAACCAGAGCTGGCTAACAGTGAATGGAGTTGTTTTGGAAAATAGTGAGTTCTCTATTGTGGTATGTATTCAAGTAGAATACATCTGACCTGTATTACACCAGATAACATATCTGGTGTTAGGGCAGGACTGTAGAAAAAGATGAAAGTTTTGTCATCAAAGTGATGTAAGATGAGAAAGACATTATTGTACCTAGTTTTGGTTTTCTTTTCCTTCCTGAAATACATGGGCAAACTTATAAGATTGGGTCTCCTGATTTAATCTCTTATGAAATAAAAGTCCAAACTGCTTCATATAAAGTAACCCTGGCTTCCTTCTCCACACATTTATCCTTGTAATATCACTCCTTGAATATGCCACTCCAGTCACACTGAACTGTTTAAAATTCCCCAAATAAATCAGATGATTTGACACCTCTGTGTGTTTACAGGGATTTCTCCTACCTAAATCTGCTTTGCCTTCCTTCCCTGTTTGCCTGGCAATATCCACCACTGCAACTCTGCTGGAAGTTCATCCTAAATACAAAGCCTTTCCTGACTCCCGACCAAGGAGAAATGAACTTGGAGAAAAGGTACAGCAATTGAAGCAAACAAACAAAAAGTTTTTGAAAATTATTCAGGAGTATGATCCAGAGAAATGTCCTGAGTTGGTCACTACAGGGACAGCTAATTGTCCTCTGGAGCCTAAGGGCCTGGGTGACCTAATTATTTTGTACCTACAGTATCTAGCACAACACTTCACACATTAATTAAAGAGTAACAAATCACTTTCAAGGTGTCTCACCTTTCAAATAGGGGTGAGACACTTCATAAGATTTTTTTACAAGTTTTTAAAAATTATTATTTGTTGGGGAGATAAATTTTAATTAGTGTGAGTAAAGGCAACAGCTGAAGAAACATAGTGGTTGGGATCCCTTTTGTCTCAGAAATAAATGTTTTGTTCTCATGAACATGAATTTGTCATTTAGTAGAGGCATATTTCCTAAGAAATATTATTTTTTACTTTATCCTAGGTCTACCTGAATATACACACCAAGGTTTATTGAAGGAAGTGCTGGCCTGCACCAAAAAATCGAGGCTCCTTGGGTGTCCCACCTCAGTTCTAAGAACACCAATACTATCAAGTCCATTGAGCCAAGGGCTCCTTTTAGCAGAAGTCAACAGGCTCTGAATCCAGACTCCTTCAACTTCAGGGGATGAGAAAGGTGCCAGTAACTCATTAGTCAAGTGTGTTTTGTACCAGGCATGGGTGTGTGTGTTCTTGGAAGCTGCTGGGATGGGGGAATGTCTCCGGAGAAAAGGCAGTATTAGGGAGGAAAAATAATTTTTCCTCTACCTTCTTGGTTATGGGTTTGGTCCCTGTAATAAAAGACAGAAGCACATGAGAAAAAGGGAATTTGAACAACATGTATACCTCCTGGGATATGGAAGAGATATCCAGAAAAACTGAGTAACTTCAGAAGTGGCGAAGCCATCACCTTAAATACCAACTCCTTAAATACCAGCTAAAGACAAAACAAGATGTTAGGTGGGAGGGAAGCCAGTTATGGAATGTTATCAAGGAAAGCACAGCAAACAAGGGTATGGTTGTTATGAAGAGTTAAGTCTGTTGCCTTCTGCACCATAAGCCTTTGCAGAGATTTAGCCCTCTTCCTCTTGGGGCTGTAGGGGAGACACCCTTAGAAAGGGAGATTTCCATTATAAATGTACAGGTCTCTTCCAGAAGTTTAATCCTATCCAGTTTACAGGGCTTTTTCTATCTCTGCTGCTTTTTCTATCTCTGTTGTAATTTTTCTATAAATAATTATTATAAAATAGCCCTTATGCCAAAGAGACATATTTTGGGAGGAAGTTCTGTTCCCCTTCAGGGTGCTTCACTCTATTTACAATTTCTCATTTAGGCTCCAAGTTGTCATGTTGGAGAATTCTTTATTTTTAAAGTTAATGTATATTTTTATTTCCTTTATAAGATTGTCTTGCAAGGGAAAAAGAAATCAAACATTACTTTGAGGGATGAGCAGAGTCCTCAGTGTTTTATTCACGTCCTCATTCATTTATACAAATACTGAGTGCCTTCCATAGACCAGGCACCACCTGAGTCACTGGAAACACAATGGAGAACAAAATAAGACTCTTCCTTCCTGAGGTGACAAATATAACGAGAGGGAGACATGTTAATCAACTGACCTTTGTTTACTTCACTCTTCTATTTATTCAAAAAGAACTCACTAAGTGGCTGCTAATATCTTCATACTAAACTCTATGGCCTACTCGTACTGTTCTTGGGTTATGCTGGGAGAGAACTGAGAGACACGGTCAGCCTTAGATGAGCAGAATGGTTTCCTCCCATTTAATATTCTGTATTTGATATCCTGTAGCTGAAGTGTGTGTGTCGATTTTGTTAGCTAGAAGGCGAAGGGAAGTTAGATCAGAGGGCCGAGGGCTATAAGAAGAAGGGAGGAAGAGGGAGGGACAAAAGCGAGGGAGGAATATGTTTTTGTTTTACAGAACCAGCAGTTCCAGCCGAGGAGATGCCCAGCTAGGTATTTCACTGGAGAACCCCTTACATGAGCCAGTCTGAGCCAGAATGGAGGTGAAGACCTGTGTATAAGCCCCACTTAGTTCTCCTGAATTTGTCTTTAGCTCATTGTAATAAGATCTCCTCCTATGGGTGTGGTTTTCTGCCATTTTTGAATATTTAGTGTATGTATTAGCTGTTGAAATGTTGGGCCAGCACAGTTGAACCAAAATGTCTAGTAGAGTTTGTATAAATTTTTAATGTATACGCAAGCTCCCCGCCCACTAATACCCAGAATGAAAGCTTCCTGTACTAAACCAACAGGCAGACAGTGCTTTGGGGGCTATCTGTCTCCATGAAAGAGGACTTTACCTCCATTTTGACCTTACTCTGTGCTTTCTAACTGATCAAGTTCTTGCACCCTGGGGTCTCAGTTATATCCTTACTTGTAACAGGTAATAAAAATTTCTTTGTTTCCAACATTTCCCTGAATTGTGTTCAATTTAATGCACCAGAAGGAGGCTGGGAAGCTGGGGGAATAGGAGGACTTTACCAGGAGGAAGCAACCAGATAACACTCACATCAAGATAAAGAACCCATAAAATGATCCTAAGACTGGCAGAACTCCACAACTAAAGATAGAAAAGAGGCCACATCAAAGAAGGTAGGAAAAGTGAAAATGTAGTTTAGGAAGGAAACAACCCATGGCCTTCCATGTGGGGAGGGAGCTGGTGGCACAGATAAGGGTGAAAAAGAGATTATCACACTGGGGAGTCCGCTCACTTGGGAAGAGGAATCCCCCACATTTGGCTTTGGAAGCGAGAGGGGCCAGGTTTCCTGAATTCTTATAACCAGTGGATATAAAGCCAGGAAGTTTAAAAATCAGCAGGCTTAGCTCTGGCCCAGAGCGCATTAGGAAGCAGAGTTCAGGGGCACCTGGGTGGCTCAGTCAGTTAAGCTACAGACTTCAGCTCAGGTCATGATCTCACAATTTGTGGGTTCGAGCCCCGCATCAGGTTCTGTGCTGACAGCTAGCTCAGTGTCTGGAGCCTGTTTTGGATTCTGCGTCTCCTTCTCTCTCTGACCCTCCACTGCTCATGCTCTCTCTCTCTCTCTCAAAAAAAAATAAAAACATTAAAAAAAAAAAAAAAAAAAGGAAGCAGAGTTCAGGCCCTTAAAGGGACACCATGACAAACACCCTGCAGAGATCCAGTTTGGAAGCAGCAGAAAAACGTGTGGGGCACAGAGAAGGGAGAGTAATTTATTCATTTCAGAGCTTATTCTGGAGAGGCAGGGATCACAGGGAGATGCCTCCAGAAAGAAAGGAGCTGGCAGGTGCCATTTTCCTCCCCTACCCCTCAGCCCAAGCACATGGGCACCTGCTAGCACCAGCCCAGGCATAGACACTGACTAACTTGCTTAACCAAACCCCAGCCCATGCTTGAGGCAGATCTGCCCTTTCTAGTCATGTTCCCCTCAGATGTGGGTCTGCAGGGTCTTTTCTCCAGATGACCAGTGCAAGCCTTACCAGCACTGCATGTCCAACCCTTGCCTTCTGTGGGGACCTGGTTCCCATGGTGGTGGGGACAGGTCTCATTTCACAAGCAGACCAGCACACACCTTGCTGAAATGCACCTCACCTGGCCAGGGACCAACACTGACCCCAAGCAGCACAGAGAGCCTCTGCAGACAACGGGACTGAAGGAAAAAGAAGCCAAGACTCAACAGCAGGGTATGGGAAGCACACATAGGAGACACCCTGTCAAATCCCAGGTCCCAATGAACAGGGGACACTGCACTGCAGGGTATACAGGACCTCTTCTTCATAAAACTGTCATCTTTAAGACCAAGAGACTTACCTGACTCTCCTAACACACAGAAATAGCCACAGAGAGTTAGACAAAATGAAGAGACAGAGGAATAGATCCCAAATAAAAGAACAGGACCAAACCATAGCAAGAGACCCACATGAAACAGATATAAGTAATATGCCTGATAGAAGATTTAAAATAATGACCATAAAGATATCCAATTTAATGTACCCCAAGCAGTAAACCCTTGAATTCATTACAGTATTATGCAGTCCTAGTTTTTAATTCTACTTATGCCGCTTCAGGCTTGTTCCATATCCAACCTTTCATACTCCCCAAACCTAGTTCCATACCACTCTCCTCTTCACTATGCTTCTGTAACACAGCACTAACCACTTTTCAGTTCCCAGTGAAGCCTTCAAACACTCAGGAGCCTTGAGATAATCTGTCCCTGGGCAGTGTGCCATTGAAATAAACATCCAACAACACAAAAGTAATGGAAAAACAGCTCAAGAGTTTATTGAATTTACAAGAACACCAGAGGATTGATCCCTTGGTAATTCACGGCAAAACTTAGAAATCGCTTTCTCCATCTCTTCCTATACGTATGCACACTTGCACCAGCAAGCCCCAGGGATATTTGCCTACAAATGTCTCTTTTCTATTAACCACAACTCTGTTCCATGTCCTCCTCAGCCAGCCTGCTCATGAAGTGTCCTAGTTGCCTTTTCCCACACACTGATAAGTTATTATTCTCCTCTTTGCTGAGGACTTGACATTAATAGTAAAAAACACACCAGGAGACTGTAGGCTTTATCCTCAACCATTCACTGTTGCTGCCTGACAGTTGCCATGAAACTCAGCTTGAATTAGGGTAGGCTAGTGGGAAAATACTGGAAAACATGAGGAGTGGAGGGAGGTTGGTCAAGGTCATTGGGCTTTCTGTGTTTGCTAATTGGCACCCACAGAAGTTAGGCTCCTACCTTGCAATAGAGACTGATAGACAGGAGATTTATCCTTCCTGATGATTAGATTTCAAGAGATGGCTCCTGAATAACACAATGTCTGAACCCAACAGTAAGTCAATGTTGACTTCATGAGTGGGTCCACTTACATTAGGGATGGCAATAGTAACTACCACTTAATACTGCAGAGTCCTATTTGGATATTGCATCTAAAGAAGTCAGCATAAGGCCTGACAATTTCAGGACAGCATGCCCCCCACCCTTGAATGTGCCACTGTGGCATCTGGATAATTTTGAACTGAAGACACTTGACACTACAGGGGCTTAATAGCAACTTTTGCTGCTCCCTTAACTACCAAGAAGAATCTAAATTAGGAGCTCTTTTCAAACAGATAAATTTTATCTGAGTGACCCATCTGTGTGACAAGGCAAATATCTAATTACCAAACATATGCTTTTATCACCCTGTGAAGTACATTCCTTTCCCCTGAAATCCCAGACCCCTCCCCACTCACATATACCTCATTTTGCCTGTCTTCAGAATTTCTGTGTCTGTGTGGACTCCCTGTGTGTACACCTATTAAATTTGATTTTCTCCAGCTAAATTTGATTCTTAGCCCACCTTAGAAGGACCTTTGAGGGGACAGAATTTCTTGCTCCTCAACAAGCCTAAAATATAGAAAGTTCTCAGTAAAAGTTACATATATTTTAGCAGCAAAACAGCCTTAAAAATATGAAGTTCAGGGGTGCCTTGGTGGTTCATTTGGCTAGGCTTCTGACTCTTGATATTGGCTCAGGTCATGATCTCATGGTTGGAGTCCCTCATTGAGCTCTGTGTTGACAGCTGAGCCTGCTTGAGTTTCTCTGTCTCCTTCTCTCTCTGCCCCTTCCCCATGGGTGCCCACTCTCTAACATTATAAAAAATGAAGTTGATGCAGTTTATGAGTTCAAGTCCTGTGTTGGGGCTCTGTGCTGACAGCTCAAAGCCTGGAGCCTGCTTAGGATTCTGTGTCTCCCTCTCTCTCTGCCCCTCCCCGACTCAAAAACTCTGTGTTTCTGTCTCTCGAGAATACATAAACATTATAGAAATTTTTAAATTAAAAAAATGCAGTTGAAAGACTGAAATTTCCTAATCTAGACTCCATCCACTTTCCTAACCCCTCTCTTTCAAACAAGGAATTTAATCCAATATGGATCACATTTTAAATTATCTTGAGAAGATCATTAAAACATATTTCATTCACTGAAAGAAATTGAAAAACAAAATGTGTTATTACAGCAAGTATGTATATTTCCAGAGGAAAAACACATTAGTGTTTTTCAAGCAAAGACCAAAGGGCTTACTTTTAATTGAATTATAGGATTTGTAGCTGAGATTGAGGGCTGAGCTACAGACATGATTTGTCTTCCATTTAGCCAAATGTCTGATTCATTAGCTCATGAAATGTTAATTACTCACTTATTTCAAATTAGTTTAAATATGAGCTCCCCATGGGCTGACAGTTGTCTAAATTCTACAGCAAGTACTAAAATATGCCATGTGTACCCTGCAACATTCCCACCACACTGCTTAGTGAAGGCATTTAAAGATTCCTTTTACTAATTACCATTGGTCCTACAGGAATTTCCTTGATGCAGTAGGAAGTGGTTTGTGCAGCTACAGCCTTATTTTTACAAATATGATTAATGGCACATGATCATACTGAAGCGGTTTCCAGGTCCAGGCTAATGGTCACTGTACCATACTGCCTTGTAATGTAGCCACTGTTAAAGTGGCAGTCAGCATTGTGGGTCTGAGCCCAAGTTCTAATTACAGTTCTAGCCTTCATGAGCAATGTGAAGTACTTGCTACTACTACCAAGCAAGTACTAGCCTACCTGTGACTCCATTTCCTCCACCCGAAATAACAAATAATAATAGTGCCAACCTCACAGAAGTATTGGAGGAGTTAAGAAGATACTTCCGGTTTTGCCTGAAATATAGTGACTTTCCAGAAAGTGTTCACTATTTTCTTTCATTTTTTTAAGTTTATTTTTGAGAGAGAAAGAGAGAGAGAGGGAGGGAGGGAGGGGGAGAGAGAGAGAGAGAGAGAGAGAGAGAGAGAGAAAATCCCAAGCAGACTCCATCTTATCGGTCCAGAGCATAGGGCTTACATTCACAAACCATGAGATCATAACCTGAGCCAAGACCAAAGTTGGAAGTTTAACAGATTGAGCCA
The DNA here is from genome assembly GCF_003009895.1 of Hyaena hyaena. Lineage (NCBI taxonomy): Eukaryota > Metazoa > Chordata > Mammalia > Carnivora > Hyaenidae > Hyaena > Hyaena hyaena. The sequence goes on from NW_024081136.1 coordinate 1,153,086, forward strand.
CCTGGACGCCCCCACTAATTTCTGCTCAAAGAATTCTAGCATTGCATAGACCTTTTCTCCCACCTCAGGGCACTAAGGAATTGGATATAGGTTTTGCAAAGTGTCATCCTTTGGGAGATAGGCATTCTCATGAAAACTTAACGCTCTGATTCTTTTATCACATGATGGGCTGCTACGTTTTTATTTGTGGCGTTCCTTCATTCCTTCCTAGGAAGTGTTCAGTTTCTCTTACAGAAGATGTGCCTACATAGAATGTTTTAGCAGCAAAGCAGCCCATGTAACCACAGGTATCAAGAGCCAAGTCTCTGTGCTAATAGCCTCACTGAATTCTCTCCTGATTATTACAACCCATGGTAAATTATCCCTCTTATCAATTCTGGTACATGGCCCATTATTTTTTTTAATGTTTTATTTTTGAGAGAGAGAGGATGAACAAGGGAAGAGCAGGAGAGAGGGAGACACAGAATTTGAAGCAGGCTCCAGGCTATAAGCTGTCAGCATAGAGCCTGACTCTGGGCTCAAACTTGCAAATCACAAGATCATGACCTGAGCTCAAGTCCAATGCTTAACCGAGGAGCCACTCAGGTACCCTAAGAAAGACGTGCAGTTTAAATAATGGGCCACAAGGGGTGGCCGGATGGCTCTGTTGGTTAAACGTCTGACTTCAGCTCAGGTCACGATCTGGTGGTTTGGGAGTTTGAGCTCAGAATCAGGATGTCTGCTGAGAGCCTGGATCCTGATTCAAATTCCTTATCTCCCTCTCTCTCTCTGCCCCTCCCCTGCTCACATTATGTCTGTCTTTCTCTCAAAAATAAAAAAAACATTAAACATTTTTAATAGAAAATAAACTGCATGTGTTTCTTCACTATGTCCTGGTTTATGCCAGTGTTTGCATTGGTTTGTTCTAAAGTTGCAGTATTTTAAGTGCACATGCCTTGTCACTCCAACTGTACTTTGAGCTCCCTGAAAAGTGGGACTGAGCAATATACTTCTTCACACTTGACACAGATCTGTGTAGGAGCAGCTCAGGAAGAAAGGAAGGCAAAGGAGGGGAACCAGTGAAGTAGAAAGTACAAATGTGAGAATCCCAGCCAGTAAGGAGATGCTGAGTTCTAACCCGGGATTACTGGGAATGTCAACTTTTATAATAAACATAACTAGAGCCAGAAGAAAAAAAAAAAGAGGAGAGAAAAGATAACTTCTGAGACCAAAACCTGGGACTGAGATTTTTTTTCCTATGATGCACATATAATGGGCACACATCCAATGATTTTTATTAGTCAATTTATTTACACATAAGGCAATAAATATTTTTAAATGAAATCTTATGTGTGATCATACCACACATGTTTTTATTTAGGGGTAGAATTTTTCTTTTTTTTCTCTTTTCTGCAGGTCTTTCTCCTCTCATTTGCATCTTTCCTGGGCATGGATCATAGTAGGATACCTACATAGCTGTTCTCTGTTTACAACTCAGTGTAAAATTCAGTGAAATCTTTGCATTCGTGGACTTAGCTCTTTCTTCAATAGTCACTCCTACCAGTCAATGTAAAGTGAAACTGTTTAAATTTATTTGAGCCATGTTTCTTCATTCATTCAACCCTATATGAAAGTATACATTAAGTGATATATAAATGAAAATATCACATCTCACACATTTTCTGCATCTGGAATTTCTTAGTTGGTAGCTCCTCTAACTCCCTCTGTTCCAATGGACATAGATTCTTTGGTGAGAGCAGAGGTCAGCCATTTCCTTATGGAGAGGCATCCATTTCATTTCCATCTTTTTTTTGTCATTGCCAACAGTTCTGCAATGAACATTCCTGTTCCCCTGAAACTCAAATATCAATGCTTTCCCCTTTATGCAAAAGTTTTTTTTTTCTTTTTCAGTTTATTTATTTGAGAGAAAGACAGCAAGGGAGGGGCAGAGAGAAACTGAGACAGAGTATCTCAAGTAGACTCCTCCCAGTCAGGGCAGAGCCTGACTTATGGCTCAAAATCATGAGATCATGACCTAAGACGAAATTAAGAGTCAGACGTTTATCTGACTGAGCTACCTAGGTATCCCTATGGAAAGATTTCCATGAATGAGCTTGATGGTTCAAAAGATTTTTGAAAGTTCATTTTTGTTTGTTTATTCATCCTTGAGAGAGAAAGAGAGAGAGAGAGAAACAGAGAGAGGCAGAGAGAGAGGGAGACAGAGAATCCCAAGTAGGCTCTGCACTGTCAGTGCAGAGTCCAATGTGGGGTTCGAACTCACAAACCGTGAGGTCATGATCTGAGCAGAAACCAAGAGTCAGATGCTAAACCAACTGAGCTGCCCAGGTGCCCCTCATTTTTTTTTTAAGTGGTCTCCACATCTAGCATGGAGTCCAGTGTGGAGCTTGAACTCACTACCCTGAGATCAAGACCTGAGCTGACATCAAGGATCAGACACTTAAACAACTGAAAGTGGTTGTTTGAAAATTCTATTTAATACAGGCTGACCAATTGTTTTTCCAAATTCTTATAATGCTTTGTTTTCCACCAGTAACGTATAACATTCCTTACTCCACAAGCCCTTCATCAGTTGATGTTAATTTGTTCTTTTTTTTAAATCAATTTCCTCCTCCTAATATCCTTTTTTTGCTATTCTTGTGGTCATTCAATTTGCCTAATTCTGAGAATAGGAAAGTCTTCCATTGTAATTATAGGTCCAGTCAATGTTTGAACTTCTTTGTGATTTTTAGCTATTATGTTTGTGAGATGCAAATTATTACAATATGCCTTTGTTTATCCCAGTGACTTTAAACTTAAACTCTTAATAGTTTTATGCTGATTTTCCACTGCTACTTTTTTCTTTTACCCTTTTTAGTATATTGTTTCCCTTTCTCCAGTATCCTTTTAATTGTTTTCTTTAATTATTCATTCTAAATGTGTTTCTTAAAAATAGCTTATAGCTATATTTTGCTTTATAACCTACCATAATAAAAATAAAATCACTGATGTGGAAAGGAAAACAAAATGTTTAAAATACTTGTACCCACAGGCACATGATTCTAATGGGGAAAGGTTTTATTATAGTTGTTGTTACTTTCCAGGTCCCCTCAAAAGGTCTTGTTTATTTTGGAAAACATATGTAATGGGCAAAGTGAAAAGGGAAGTAGAAGACGGGGGAAAAAAAAGATTTGGAGACATGACAAGCAAGGATCCGCTGTCCTCCATCTCTCAATTTCAAACACTCTGCTCTTCCTGCCTCAATCTTCTGCATGACTATACAGACTGCCATGTGCAAGATTCCTTGAGCCCTATGGTAGCATGGTCAGATCTAGCAAAGAGAAACAAGTTAAATTTGAATTTCAGGGCCATCTGTGTGGCTCCATAGGTTAAGCATCCAACTTCAGGTCAGGTCATGATCTCATAGTTGGTGGGTTAGAGCCCTGCATCTGGCTCTGTGCTGCTTTGGATTCTGTGTCTCCCTCTATCTCTGCCTCTCCCCATTTGTGTTCTATCTCTCTCATAAATAAACATTAAAATTTTTTTAAATTTGAATTTCAAGTAAACTGAATACTATTTAAATGTTTTATGCAGTGTGTATGTGTGTGTATACACACACACACACACACACACACACACACATCCTGCTTATCTAAAATTCAGATTAAACCAGGTATCCTGTATTTTATTGGAGTCTCACTGCAGATACCTGGTACAGGCCTTCATGGTGGGCTAGGTCAGCACATGGAGTCATTATTCAGGACCCCCCAGCGCACCAGCTAGTGAGTAACATTTCCTCATCAGGGTGGGGAAACAATACCTTTTGACATTGACCCTACCTACATTTGGCTGTTCCCCGGAGAGGAATTCCGGGGAATTCCTAGAGGAACCAGCAACTGGGCCATGTCTTCCATGACTTCCTCTAGCTGTTGCAGCTGTGAACTGGCAGCTTGCCTGACTCTACATGTGAGGCCCAACCTCAGGGAAGACAGAGCCCATTGGAAATCTCCCACTGCCACACTGCAACCACATTCTCCAACTATTATCCTGGAGCCCTAAGAAGCTGAAAATAGAGAACTAGTCACTCCCTTAGCACCTGAGAATATCAGAACACAGAGCAAACATGTAAGGAAAACCAGAAAATCCACATTTAAAGTAGTAACAACAGACCTTAAGAAAATTAAAATGCAGCACACTAACACAGTTTAACATAACTGTTCAGAGTTTAACAATTCATGGGAAAATTGGAGAGGACAATGCTGAATCCTGCATGAACGGCCTAAAAGGTAAGATAGAAGAAAAATATCTCAGACTGGAGGCAAAGGATAGAGAGAAAAGAATAATGAGGAAAAAATAAACTGACAATGAATAACGAGAGCTGGTAAAGGATAAAAAGGATGGAGGAGAAGTATGAACTGTATCATAACAAATGACTAGATCTCTAAATTGAAGAAAGTATGAAGTTCACAGATGCAAAGATGTCACCAAATTGTAAATGAAGGACACATATCTAGGTATCACCAATGCAAAGGAGAGAGGGGTGGCACTGATATTAGATCCCTACCTCATTTGCAGCACAGAAGGGATGGGTGGACATTTACTACCTGTAAACCTCTAGGAAAAGCAGACCAGGGCTCCTAGCAGATTGATTGTAGATATCCAACTCCATTTGGGTCTTTACCAACATAGGTGTATAGGTCCACATACAAGGACTCTGACTGGTAGGAGACCAGAATATGCCATCCCAAAATATGTCTCTTTGGTGCGCAGATAATTTTGAGCTGATTATTTTGACAAACAGCAGACACAGGAGAAGCTCCGAGGACAGAACAGTGTCACTTTTTAAGGGAAATTTACATTTTGTAAAGCAAATCTCCATTTGTAAAGGTGTTTCTCTCTCTGTACCAGGAAGAGAAGGATGACTCTTAGTCACAGAAGACACCAACTCAAATCTGCCTAACAAACCTTACCCTTATTTGCTATACTTTTACAGGTCACCTTCCCATACTTTGCCTCCCTGTCCTTAGCCTAAGACATATATCCCTAAGTTTTAACATCCTTTTGAGTTACTCATGCCTGAATTTCTTCCATGTGTATATATGAAATACATATTACATGCATATTAATAAATTTGTTTTTCACTTGTTAATCTTTTTTTTACAGAAACCCAGCAGAGACTCTAGAAAGGTAGAAATAAAGATTTATTCCTCCTCTGCATGTTCAACCAGGGACTTGCATCTGTGTCTACCTCAGTACCTACAGATGAGACCCTTGTTTCTCTTAGGACCCTTTGTCTGGACCATTCTCTAGACCTCTGACTCAAACTGGAGATTTAAACTGTGTCTGCATAAAAACCATTTTGTATGTGTTATCTGTTTAAAACATAGAATAGTTCATCCTGCAATACCACCCATCCCAGCCAGTTTTGGCCATCCTCCATATCATAATTGCATCCCAATACTGCCCTACTCATAATTTCCAATCGAAATGTGCCGCTACTCACCTATTTTCTATTTTCTGGAAACTAACTATTCACAGGATATTCCCTCCCCCTAGCTTTTGTTTGAGGATGCTATTTCCCCAGAAGCTCTATTATGCTAAATGCTGCTGATTTTCTAAAACCTCTGGTTTGGGAGATTATCAAAAACCTTGCCCCTCAGTGCTTTTCCAGCCCATTACATTTCTACTCTCCTGAATCCATCCCCACTCCTCTGCCCCCAGCCATCTGGCCACACAACCCATCTCTCCCACCTGGTCCCTTTCACATGCTGACCTCCAGGTCACTTCTCCCAAATTAACTGAAAGCATTAGCATCTACCTCACATTTCCCTATAATGACTAAATATTTAAACATAAATGGTCATTTCTGAGAAAACATTTTATTTGATGCCTGTATTATTTTTAAGGTTTTTTGAAAAACATATAACTGTTTTAATGGGTTAGCACTCCATAAACTCAAGAAGGAGAGCAAATAAACCACTCAGAGCCAATACTTTAAGCATCATGGGAAGACAGGGAAATGCAATTTTACAATTACCTGTAAGCAAAGAAAATTAAAAAAAAATTCCAATACTATGCTCACTACTAGCTCTATACTGCAGTCCTGTGGGTGCAGAGAGCAGAGGAAGGAAGACTAATCATACTCCATGAATAAGAATAGGAGAGAGCAAAAGAGTGAGATAAAAGCACAGACAAAACCATTCTCAGAAATAAAATGCTCAATAAGTGATAACATACTGGACATATGTCAGAATGGTGGTTCATAGAACTGACCACTGAAAAGGAACTTGAAAGTGTATAGAACCTGAAGTGGCAGCCTTGAAGATGCATTGCTCCTGAAAGAGAACCAGATAATATTAAGAAGGGTATAAGCTTTGGAGATGAAACAGTAAAGGAAAGTGGGAAAGAGGGCAAAAATAAGGTCTTGAAGAAATGAAAGAGAAACATGAGAGTCTACTCAAGGATGAGATTCATCTAACCAAAGATGACTGTGAAAATATTGACAAAGCAACTAGTAGCAACTTTCATGACGATGTCATACTTTCATTCATAAGTATTTCAAGTGGTCTAGCTATGGTAAAGCAAGGATGAACTTAAAGGTAGAATCAATATGTATATATTTCTTATTTCCTAATTCTGTCTGCTGAAAGGTACAAAAAACAGTAACACTCCAGTAGAAATGAGCACATATACTCACATCTTGGTCTCTAATGTCATTTTCCACTAAAAGGAACTAGGGTTTCTTAGGCTATTTTTAGAGCTGAGGCAGGCTAAGTACAAGATAAACATAAGCTTGGAACATCTTGTTATAACAGAAAGCAAAGAAATTATTAAATTACATATATACAAATTGTATATGTATTTATGGAGGAAGAAGGACAAAGAATACATTATAGGCAAATGGTAAAATTAGACAAATTTCGATAAGAGGTATACAGGTGTTCTTCATGCTAGTTATATTCAGACAAGTCTTTTCTAACTTTGAAATTACTTCCAAATAAAATTTTATACTTTTAAAAAGAAACAAGCTTGTTTAAGTTCACCAAAGACCTCAACGTCCTATGGAGAGAAGGAGTTAATATATTTTTAAAAACCTAAGACATTCATTTTCCTATATGACCTCTGATATTTGCATGGTAAAATGTTTGTAGGGGAACTGTGAAGATGAAGAAAAAAACCATCAGACATTACATGCTATTGGAGGACTTGGTTGATTATATGTGTAAGTGATTGTAAGGAATACTAAAAATTAAGGTCTCTGAAGACAGTTTCTTCATCGACGTCTCTTTTGCCATCTACTTTGTTCAGGGTCAATGGTGACAGCCCCAAGTCTATGAAAAAGATAACAGGGATGCACTAACTTCCCTGACACTAGAACGTAAGTTTGAAAAACAAAAGTTTTCTTCAGTATCTTACTGTGAAAGATGTACAAGAAATGTCCTTGTAAGTCTGAAATCCTTTATTCAAAGTCAGTTCAGATAAATCAGAACTCAATTCATTTATATTTGAGTGTTATTCTGTCAAATTTCCTTTTAATGATAAACAAAATTTTGTTTTCTTGCAGAATACTAAATCAAAGATTCTTGATGAAATATTTTAAAACCACTTGGCATACTACACAACCACAGTGTAGCTTTTTCAGGATTTTGTATATACGAAAAGTTGCTCATTCTCAGATCTGTATGCCAAAGTGTTCCTTCCCCTCAGAGCTGCAAGTATGTTCTGTCATGTTAAAGTAGCTAGAATCCTGTAATCACTGAGTGTTTTCCCTTGATAGCAATTTTACTTTATGATTAATCAACTTTTGTATATCACAGTGATTATAATTAAAATGGACAGGCACAGTGTCACGTATACATACGGATCAAATATTGTAAATCTAATTCTCCTGAGTTGTTCTTTACAACTGCTTTGATGTCATTTACTGGTTCCTCTTATCTGATGTGTTTGAACTTCAAGATAACATTGACTTAAGTGGTTCAGTACATCTAGTAATAAATCACTTTGGAGTCACCATAATTCTAAAGAATCTTGAAGCAATGAAGGATTTCCTCAGGGTAGGATTCTTTAGGGTACTTTTTCTTTCTATTCAAGTGATATTACATGTTGTTTATTCCCTCCAATTTACAAGACAAATCTTGAAGAGCACAGAAATTGCTTCCCCATCCAAAACCCCTCTTGCAATGGTCTCTCAGCCCCTGGGGTTTAAGCTGGTCACTGATGAGGATTCAGATGCTAGTTCAGATTTTTAATAATTAAAAAACTACATGTAGTTAGTAAATAACATTTTACAAAAAGAAATAGCTTCTTCAAAATCTATGCAATATAGTCTGTTCCTGGTAATGTGCAAAGCCTTCTGATATTTTTAAACTGATCACCTTAGAAATCAAAAACAACAATAGCAACAGCAACAACAACAACAAAAGGCAATTAGAAGTGATTGGCAGATGTCATTTTAAAAAGTGGTAACTGCAAACATTCAGGTATTGAGGCTAAGATGTGCTGACTAACAGTAACAATGTTTATCTTCGGGACATGCATTAAAAAATGCTTTAAAACCAGGGCTGCCTGCATCAAATGTGAAGATTTGTATAACACATGTTAACGTTCATCAGAAAATACCCACCATGGGGGCACTTGGGTGGCTCCATTGGTAAGTGTCTGACTCTTGATTTCAGCTCAGGTCAGATCTTGTGGTTTGTGAGCTCAAGTCCCACACAGGCTCCGTGCTGAGAGAAAATACCCACCACGGAGGAGGAGAACAATCAATGCCTAGTAGCACAAGAGTCTAAGGCAAGTGGGACCCTAGGTACCTCTGACTCGGACTCTCTCTAGCTTGAGGACAGACAACCTTGTCAAACCTTCCATAGACTGCTCAGCAGTCAACAGTGTTTGCACTCAACCTTCCTTCCTTCCTTCTACTTCCCTAAGGGTCAGACTTGTGCTGTGATCTCTAGGTTCTTCTGGTCTTCTCAGGCTCCTGTCAAAGTTTTTCTAGCAGCTGCTTCAGCTAAGACCATGTTTGCATGTTTAATCCTATCTTGGCATCAGCTCTTGGCATCAGATCTAGTTTATCACAGTTACCATTTTCTTTTGTGCTTTTAATCTCGGTAAAAAAAATCTCTCATCTATCCTACAATTAAATGCTTTTCTTTTATTATGCATGTTCATTTTCTCTAGTCCCTCTGCAATTCTAAAACAACAACTTAATTTCACCAGGTTTGGCTAGGCTCCCTCCTGGCTTCCTGGGGGGAGGGGAGGGACAAAAACAAACAAACAAAAAACATGAAGTGTTCAGTGAGAAGTCCATACCATAGCTGACGATCATTTTTACCCATCTTGAAAAACAATGATGTGAGACTTTAACAAGATTTCTATTAATTCACGAGATCTTGAAATATTCTTGTGTTGTTCTTATTCTTTTTTCCTCTCCATCCTCTCCTCCTTCATAATTTTAACTTTCAAGTTCCTGCCTGCATCTTTAAGCTACGTCTTTGCACTGAAAACTGTTGTGTCAGAAACGTTCAATAAGAATTTTTAAGCAGTATACCTAGTCTTGCTAACTATTTAAAAACAAATCAGCAATATGGCAAAAACAAACAAACAAACAAACAAAAATCCCATCAAACTAGTAAGGAAAAAATTGTTTCAACAGTCCTGGCTCACCCCCCCACACACACACTGTTCCTTTGACTATCAATCTTTCTCATTGCCTTTATTGTTTTTTTAATAATGTAATGTTTGTTGATATTTAAAAACAGGATGTAGGTTTAAGGTGGAAAGTCAGTTTTAAAGAAAAGCTGAATTAAAGTTACAACATTTATTTCTGATACTTAAAGTACTCTGTTATCTCTGAACTTTCAAATGATCCTTAGTGGAAAAAGACAAACCTCAAGTAAGTGTACTTACCAGTGCAAAGGAAAAAAATTCCACTGAACTGGTAAAACCACTGTAGTGCCTTGTTCTCTTCAAAGCTACTACAAGGGAGTGAGAGATCTATGGTGGACAGGTAGAGCACGCACATTGCTGAGGAGGAACTCTCAATAGTCAGAGAAGTCTTTGAAATATTTTCTACTAGGAAAAGTGGCAAAACGAAAACTGTTCACCCAGTTTCTTGGTGAAATGTACTGGACTGACTTGCTTTCTGCTAATCGTCTTCTTGTTTTCATCAATGATGACAATTAATTATGGGTAACAGATGTTAACTATGAATCTGAAAGGCCATTCAGTGTTTAATTTGTTAAAAAGAAGCTATTTTCCTAGAAGCTAAATTCCCTACAATGTTCTGACTGTAAAAGGAAAAAAAAACGTTCAAGAGAACAAAAATGTAATATAGACACTCAGGAACAACACAACTATCTTAGAAATCAGAGTCTTTGTAATTATATAAATACACTACTGCTTAGTCTTCTATGATTTCAAAATGATATTTTAGTGGCATGTTTAATCTATGATCCAGCCAACTTTATTTAACAATAACTTATATTAAGGTAAGCTCCTATCACATGGACAAATTAATAAATCATTTGGTTCTATTTTCTATTTGCTTAGAATGCTAAAACAATATATTTTTGAAATTGGGTTAATTTCTTTTATTACATATTTAGATATGGTAAGAGTGGCTCTGGTAAAGGAGACAGGTATAAACCTTTCCATGTCTCAAGGAAGCTTTCAGTTGAGTGGTAACTGTATTGTTTATCTCAGATCATAATTGATCAGTACAGTGACTCAACTATTTCACCAGGAAAGGGAAGATAAAAACTCTGTTTTGTTTAATCACATTACGCACACTTACTCAATTTGGGGCTGGCTGCCATTTTGCTGATGCCATTGGTAAATGAGTTACGTTCCTGTGTGCTTGCCTCTGACATGTGAAAAATATCATCTACTATGTCTAGAAGGAAAGCAAATGTCTTCATGGATTGTGATTATAGGTTTTTTTCCTTTTCCATATCCAGCACTTTGGACTTCTCAGAAAACCTTGCCAGGTGAAGATAGAGCCAAAGAGAAAAGAATAAAAATTTAATAAAAAGTCTGCAAAGGAATATTATCTGCAGTATCCCAGGCAATATGCTAGAATTAGTGCCATTAATAAAGAATAAGTAACATTGTAAGTAACAAATCTATAAAGAGGCTTCAAATGTAAACTGGAGAAGATAGTAACTATTTCAATTTATTTTATTCCCTTGAGTCCAAAACACTGTGTAGGAAGATTATAAATATTTTAAGTGACCAATATTAAATATAATTAAAGAATTCAAAATGGAGAATATGAAAATTCCCCTTTTAATTTGTGAAGCAGTCTCAATTTTTCTGGTGTATTTTTAGTGGTTGGCAAGGAAATTTCATCTTTATTGTTTTATTTTATTATTTGTATGTTTTTGCTTTTGTTTTTTTTTAGAGAGAGATTGCACATGTATGCATGTGAGCAGGGGAGGTGGAGTGGGAGAGGGAGAGGGAGAGAGAGAGAGAGAGAGAATCCCAAGCAGGCTCCATACCCAGAGCAGAGCCTGACTTGGAGCTCTATTTTATGACCATGAGATCATGACCTGAGCTCAGTTCAAGAGTCGGACACTTTAACCAACTGAGCCAACCAGGTGCCCCTCTTTTATTATTTACTAAGAAAAGCTGGATTACTTGGTATTCAGTATGAGGTAGAGAACAGAAATCTTGCCAAAAAGCTACTCTGACATATAGCTTTTCCCCAAAATGTATCTTCTAGATTCTCAGAATGGATCTCATCTCACCCCAGTCTGTTCCAGTCTCAATGAAACTTTCCCTCAAGGATCAACTTTCCTTTTACTTGGGAAGCCAACTGAGTTGGTTGCCACCACCATGACCAATGCCCTCCTATGCCCCACAATGCACTGTCCCCAGCACAAACCTCCATCCAAACTTTTTCAGATTATCATTCATCATTTTTTTTTTTGCATGCAGGTAGTTATCATTCATCTTTAATAACCAGGACCAATCTGGTGATCCTTGTTTATCCTTCTCAGGTCTGGAGTGACATGAATTAAATATGCCAGAAGTTAACTCAATATCTGAGGAGAAACAGTGCTTTAACATAAGTTTAAAATCTATTTTAGCAACTGATATGCTTTTCAATGCTTTCAATAAGTCTGAATTTTTCCTTTTTATTTTTCTATCTAGATTTGATACTTTTAATTTACTTCGTTGGCTTTCACACAACAAGAAAAAAAAATTGGATCCATGGTGAGAGAAAATGAGGTAACAGGTACACAGTATCTGTGAAACTAAGTGCCACATGATTTCACAATTTTTTAATTACCAAATAATCTGCTGAGATATTCCTGCCTATTTTAAAAGAAAGGAGGGGCCAGAGAAGCATCCTGAAAGGGCAGAATTCATGGCAACGGTTTTTAGAATTGAATTATATATAGTTCAAGGAAATATTTTTAAGGTTTTATTTTTAAGTAATCTCTATATTCGGCATGGGGCTTGAACCCACAAACTGAGATCATGACCTGAGCAGATGTTGGATGCTTAACCGACTGAGCCACCCAGGTGCCTCTCAAAGTATCTTCTATGTTAAAGGAACTAAACATTTTGGGCCAGACTTTGCCAAAACTAGTCATCTCCACTGTTCCTTGCTAGTCTCCATAAAGACAAGTGGAGACAATATGGGTAAGAATAGTAACAATCCTGAGTCTGAGGCTTAGAAGCTATTTTTCCTCTCCTTAGAAAACTTACGAAGGAAATTGAAGAAGACACAAAAAAATGGAAAAACATTCCATGCTCATGGATAGGAAGAATAAATATAGTTAAGATGTCATCACTACCTAAAGCACTCTACACATTCAATGCAATTCCAATCAAAATTGCACCAGCATACTTCTCAAAACTAGAACAAACTATCCTAAAATTTGTATGGAACCACAAAAGACCCCGAATAGCCAAAGTAATACTGAAAAATAAAACCAAAATGGAAGATATCACCATCCCAGACTTTAGTCTCTACTACAAAGCTGTCATCATCAAGACAGTATGGTATTGGCACAAAAACAGACTCATAGACCAATGGAACAGAATTGAGAACTCAGAAGTGGACCCAAAAGTATACAGCCAACTGATCTTTGACAAAGCAGGAAAGAATATCCAATGGAAAAAAGACAGCCTTTTTAACAGATGGTGTTGGGAGAACTGGACAGCAACATGCAGAAGAATGAAACTAGATCATTTTCTCACACCATGCACAAAAATCAACTCAAAATGGATAAAGGACCTGAACGTGAGACAGGAAACTATCAACACCCTAGAGGAGAAAGCAGGAAACAACCTCCTTGACCTCCACCGCAGCAACTTCTTACTTGACACATCCCCAAAAGCAAGGGAATCAAGAGCAAAAATAAACTGTTGGGACCTCATCAAGATTAAAAGCTTCTGCACAGCCAAGGAAACAACCCAGAAAATTAATAGGCAACCAACGGAATGGGAAAAGATAGTTGCAAATGACATATCAGATAAAGGGTTAATATCCAGAATCTATAAGGAACTCACCAAACTACACGCCCGAAAAACAAACAACCCAGTGAAGAAATGGGCAGAAGACATGAACAGACACTTCTCCAAAGAGGACATCCAGATGGCCAACAGACACATGAAACGATGCTCAGCATCCCTCCTCATCAGGGAAATACAAATCAAAACCACACTGAGATACCACCTCACGCCAGTCAGAGTGGCTAAAATGAGCAAATCAGAGAACTCTAGATGCTGGCGAGGATGTGGAGAAACGGGCACCCTCCTACACTGTTGGTGGGAATGTAAACTGGTACAGCCCCTCTGGAAAACAGTGTGGAGGTTCCTCAGGAAACTAACAATAGAACTCCCCTAGGACCCAGCAATAGCACTGCTAGGAATTTACCCAAGGGATACAGAAATGCTGAGGCATAGGAGCACATGTACCCCAATGTTCATAGCAGCACTCTCCACAATAGCTAAAACATGGAAAGAGCCTAAGTGTCCATCAACAGATGAATGGATCAAGAAGATGTGGTTTATCTATACCATGGAATACTACATGGCAATGAGAAACAATGAAACCTGGCCATGTGTAGCAACATGGATGGACCTTGAGGGTGTTATGCTGAGCGACATAAGTCAGGCAGAGAAGGACAAATATCATATGTTTGCACGTATAGGAGGATTAGGAGGAGCTTAACTGAGGACCAAGGGGGAGAAGAAGGGGAGAAATGGTGGGGGAAAGGGAGAGAGGCAAACCATGAGAGACTCTTGAATGCTGACAAAAACTGAGGACTGATGGATGTGGGGGGGAGGAGGGATGGGCATGGAGGAGGGCACTTGTGGGGATGAGCACTGGGTGTTATGTGGAAACTAATTTGACAATAAACTATTTGTAAAAAATAATAAAATAAAATGAAAAAAAAAAAGCTATTTTTCCTCTCCTTAAGAATAATACTTCCCTAAGTGAGGAGAGCTCCCAGAGAACCACTTGAGAGAATGAGAATAGCTACAAGAGGGAAAAACAAAAGATCTTTGCTATTCCTTGGCTTGAGAAACAGCAAAGCTATTTACACTTTCACCAACTGCCACATGTTATGGACTCAATGTTCATGTCTCCCCAAAATTCTTATGTTGAAGCTTGGTGGTATTTGAAGGTAGGGCCTTTCGGTGATAATTAATGTTAGATGAGGTCATGAGAATGGCCCTCATGATGAGATTAGCGAAGATAAAAAGATCAGAGCTCTCGTCTTCTCTCTCTTTCCCTTTTGCCCTCTTCCCTGATTCCCCCTTTGCCATTTGAGGACACAGAAAGAAGGTGGATGACTGTTAGCCATGAAGAGAGCCCTCACCAGAGAATTAAATTGGCTACCGTCTTGATTTTGGACTTCCCAACCTCCAGAACCATAAGAAATAAATTCTTGATGTGGCAGCCACACGATCAACAGTATTTTTCTTATGCAGCTGATTAAGACACATGGCAAGGACACATTTATATTCAGGACCATATGGACCTAAAGAACTTAGTTAGGCTTGATTCAAGTAGCTATTAACCCTCCCAAGTGTCCTACCCACTAGGCAAAGAGACCTCCAAAAAGAAAAAAGAAAAGAAAAGAAAAAAAAATACTGTGTAGTATATAGTAGTATATAGTCAAGGGATGGCGTTGAAGTTAGAGACTGTGATTGAAGAGACTGCACTCATAAAGAGAAAACAGAGGTATCCATGTTTGGATGTTTGGTCTAAAAGTAGATGAAGCTAAAAAAAAGGTTGATATCACAGATAAATACACAGAAGAGACAATATGTACCTAAAGAAAGAGAAAAGGAAAGAGTCATTGCCTTGGTTCTTGACATCATATACCCCAGCATTCTTTATAAAAAACCAACCAGGTATCCAAGAGGGAATAAGCATTTAGATACCTGCTTCACAGCAGCTATCAAAGAATGGCTAGTGTTAGCCAGAGAAAGAGGAAGAAACAACAAAAGAGGACTGAAACAGAGCAAGTTAAGTGTAAAACAAAGTCCTATTCAGTTCCCACTAATCAGAAAGGAGCTAGTGACCAGGAAGAAGTGGAAGAAAGATTTTATTACATCATGAACTGTCGTTCACTGAGTTGTGAAGTTCTTCCAAAGTTGACATTTTTCATTATAATTGTGTTGAGGGTTCCTAAGACCACCCTCAGGCTTCAATTTACTAGAAAGAGTCACATAGGGCCCTCTATAATTCTATCAGTGACAACATGCCAACCAGAGTAGCTCACCTGAGCCCTGAGTCCAGTCATGGCTTGGGGTCAATCATGTAGACACACTGCTCTCAAGACTGGTTTTGGCTACTCAATCTTCAGCTCCCCAGAGGCAAATATAGCAAGGTACTGGAACTCTATGTACAAAGCACTCTTATCAGGCAAGATATTGCAAGGCTCAGATGTTATATATCATGAACTAATCAAGGGCCAGTCTTTTCTTTGAAATATGCAGAATTTGAACAACCCAAGACTGCTGTGTTTATAGCACAATATAGCAAAATATCACCTATAATATCACCACCAATCTTAACACAAAAATTATCCAGTATTAGGAAGCTATCAAACTCTTACTGATAGATATTTTCCAAACTTTGAGTTTTTCCCATGAAAGCTCAAATTTTATCATTGCAAACAAATACTGTTCATTGTTTACCTTTGACATGACAGGCTAAGTTCCTTTACTTCTGAATGAATATCTGGCAATTTACCCAAGTCTAAATAATTCTCGTACTTTTTCTTCAAAGACTGAAAATGGTATTCCATGAAAAAAAGTGGCTAATTTGCCTGCAAACCAAACAATTCCACAATTTCTCTATAAAGCATCATACTTCAGTTTGAATTAGGAGTACTTTATATATATTCCTTATTTTATCACATAAAATTTTAATAAGAAATGTATCCTAGAGTTGAGTATTAGTAAAATTAATTAGTTTCAATGCCTTATGTTTTTAAGTGAAGTTGGCTTTTTTTTTTTCTTGCAAGTTTGCAGCAGTGAAGAACACAATCATTACAAGTATAGTTTGGTGCCACTTCCTTTACTCATGCTAAGGCATCCGCAGTTTTACCAACCATTGATTTTACACAACTAGCACAATGTTAACATAGTAAAAATTTAAAAAAAAATAAAAAATGATTGACCTCATGGTCCTTCTAAAATTGTCTCAGGGACTCCCAGGGTTCAGTGGATCATATATTGAGAACTAAACAATAGTAGACTTAAAACAACAGTTCATTTTTTCCTCTGTGATAAATTGTAGTACAGTCTTAGCAACTCCTAAAGACATGCTTTCAATATAACTTTCTTTAAACCTGTATATGAATGCTGTTGCTTTTGATTCCACTAGAAGAAATTTATGTATTTCAAAGCATTGAACCAACTGGCATAGAAGGTTTCTGAAAGTCAAAGCCGTAGAGTATAAAAAAATCTCTTTTGGGCCAAAATAATTTTTATTCCCATATGGTACATGTGAGGATATAAGAAACTAAGGGAAAGTGTCAGCCCTATAATATGAAAAAAATGACCATTAACCCCAGCATTATCAGATGTTTTATTTTCTGAAGTTGATAATATAAACTAATCTATGCTATTAAGTCATATAGAAGAATTCCCTAACTGCGATCCTAAGTCTAATTTTCACTCCTCTTTTTTAATACTTGTTAAACATTCACTTCTGATTTCTAGGAGTTAAAAATGTTTCTAGTATTCTTTCTGTCTTTGTTTGCCTGTCTCTTTTTAATGAATCATAATTTGGATAGGAGCAAATTTTCTATCACATACTTACTCCCTTCTCCCAGCAAATGGGATTCTATAAAGTTGATTGCATAATGCTGTTGTTTTCATGTGATGTAGAAACCATGACCAATCCACTCCCATTGTGTTCACACTGTCAGTAAATCCAAAGTAAATTATGTAGGCTCATTAATCAAAGGAGAAGATTTATCTCTTTGGATTTTCTTCTATTGTTTGGTTCTACAATTAAAATCTAGAAGATTTTGTTCCAAAAAATGTGTTTAGTTACATTATTTAAATTCCTATTTTTATGCTGATGCATAGGAGCACATGCACCCCAATGTTCATAGCAGCACTCTCCACAATAGCTAAAACATGGAAAGAGCCTAAGTGTCCATCAACAGAAGAATGGATCAAGAAGATGTGGTTTATCTATACCATGGAATACTACATGGCAATGAGAAACAATGAAATCAGGCCATGTGTAGCAACAAGGATGGAACTTGAGGGTGTTATGCTGAGCGACATAAGTCAGGCAGAGAAGGACAAATATCATATGTTTGCACATATAGGAGGATTAAGAGGAACTTGACGGAGGAACAAGGGGGAGAAGAAGGGCAGAAATGGTGGGGGAAAGGGAGAGAGGCAAATCGTGAGAGACTCTTGAATGCTGACAAAAACTGAGGACTGATGGATGGGGGGGGGAGGGGGGGATGGGCATGGAGGAGGACACTTGTGGGGATGAGCACTGAGTGTTATGTGGAAACTAATTTGACAATAAACTATTTGTTAAAAAAAAAAAAAGATGATCTGAATAAAGGAAGAAAATCCTAAAAAAAAAAAATTCCTATTTTTAAAACAGTCTGTGTTTACAATGAGCATATCTGATTACGAAAGGTTAAAATATTTGTAGGGACTACTCTTCTACTTGAGCGTGACCTTCATTAAGTGGAAAGAAGACTGCCTATTTTCATTATCATCTCTGATAAATATTCTATCTCACAATTAATCTACTATGTAAATGTTAAGCATTTACACATAAAAATTGTCTTATCTTTGTCTTCTCAGAAGATTGATACAAGGTAACATGAAGACTCCGTTGTTGGCATAGACATGTTACATGCTTTGTTTAAAACATTAAAAGGGGGGACACCTGGGTGGTCCAGTTTGTTGGGTGTCCGACTTCAGCTCAGGTCATGATCTCGTGGTTTGTGAGTTCAAGCCCTGCGTTGGGCTCTATGCTGATGGCTCAGAGCCTAGAACCTGCTTCAGATTCTGTGTCTCCCTCTCTCTCTGCCCCTCCTCTGCTCACACTCTGTCTCTCTCTGTCTCCCAAAAATGAATAAACGTTTAAAAATATTAAAAGGAAATCTTACATTCTTCTCATCTTATAGTGTGTGGAAATGGACGTGATGTTACTTGTGATGTGTATTATGCCTAGGATGGGTATTTAGCCCAAAGAGATTTCAAATTAGTAGAATAAAATAACAAGAGCATAAACAACTAAGGCAAAACAGAATATCTAGACAAAAAAGAGAGGACCAGAAAGAGCTTACAAGTGATACATTTCAGATGTAGGTCATCAGGAAAGTTTCCTCAATGAAAGTAACATTTGAGTTAGATCTTAATGCATGAAAACAAAACAAAACAAGTGGGTGTGTGTTTAAAAGCAAAGAAAATGAAAAGAATGGCCTAACATTAGGAGTAGAAGCAGAAATATAGTGTGAGAGTGGAATGAACAGTAAGATTTGTACAGCGTATGGAATGATCTGATGTGCAAGAGAATGAGTAGGGAAAAGAAAAAGTGGATCCCGTGACAACTCTGAGCCTGGATAATGAGAAAATGTTACTACTTTTTACACCAGACAAAACACGCAAACATAAAAACAATAACAGAAACAAGTAAACGAACAAGCAAAACAAATGAATGAAAGTTGTCTTGGTCCAGAAGAAAACAAGTTCAAATGTGGTCCTGTGTTTTTATCAATGGTTCTTAACAGTTTGCTTGTCTGTGCTCAATCTCATCTTCAGATTCATAGTTGATTATGTGAACTGAATATTAAAAAACATGTTATTGCTAGATAGATGAGCATAGGCTTTGGGATTTAAGTCTGAGTCCTACAAATGGATCAAGAAGATGTGGTTTATCTATACCATGGAATACTACATGGCAATGAGAAACAATGAAATCAGGCCATGTGTAGCAACATGGATGGACCTTGAGGGTGTTATGCTGAGCGAAATAAGGCAGAGAAGGACAAATATCATATGTTTGCACGTATAGGAGGATTAGGAGGAACTTGACGGAGGAACAAGGGGGAGAAGAAGGGCAGAAATGGTGGGGGAAAGGGAGAGAGGCAAACCATGAGAGACTCTTGAATGCTGACAAAAACTGAGGACTGATGGATGTGGGGGGGAGGGGGGAAGGGCATGGAGGAGGGCACTTGTGGGGATGAGCACTGGGTGTTATGTGGAAACTAATTTGACAATAAACTATTTGTAAAAAAATAAAATAAGACTGAGTCCTAGTCTGCTTCTTTTTCCATTAAATAAAGTTCCTCACCTTCTCCCTATCTCTCTGTCTGGGATATTTTGTTGCTCATGAACTATAGACCCAATGTCCCCAGGGTGCCATTATTCTACAATGCCAAAGACCCTTAGGAGCCTTGGGATAGGTTACCTTGGATGTAGATGGAATATTTGAAATTCCGTTCTATGTTTTTTCATTTGAGCCTGTGCACCTGAGTCAAAGTTGCTCAGGAGACAGCAAGCAGCATAGGTCAATAACAAGTATCCCAGTAAAGATCCCTGGGTGGTTCCAAGACTGAATTCCTACCACAAAGTCACAAGAAGGAAAGGGAAGATAGAATGGCAGCCAATGACCATACTGTAAAATGTGCCTACGAATCTTAGACAAATGGACTATGTGCTAAAGAAGCAATGGACCCACCTCAGGGGTGTTTCTCAGCCTGAGAAAACCAGAGTAAGTCAATTTGAAATAAACTATGTGTTACTAAAAGAGGAGACAAGGTATAAGAAAAATGTCCTTTGTGACTTCTGGTAGGGTATTTGTAAAAAGCTTAAAGTGTGAAGAGGACTGACAGTTCTGTGAAGGCTGCCTGCTCAGGTTTTATGGCTGATTCCTATTGTAATAAGTTTTCTGAGAAACTGACATCCTTGATAAAGGGTTTCTATATTTCTCTGGGTTAATATTCCTTGACTTTGTTCCAAAATACTGTGTCATATTTATTGTAAATGGTTTCCACAAAACTTTATTTCATTAACTCTTTAAAAAGCATTTTATTTACCCAGTGTTACCATCTCTTAAAGCTAAAAATCGTATCATCAATAATATTAGATAAAAATTCACATTTGCTTTTAGGATTAGGCCCTAGAAAAGAAAATATACCTATCATCTAATTTTATATTTCCTGTAATTGATTTTTAAGTGGAAGAAGGTCAGTTTATTTATTTACTTTTATTATTATTTGAGAGAGAGAAAGAGAGAGAGAGAGAGGGAGGGAGGGAGGAAGGGGGCAAAGGGAGAGAGAGAGAGAGAGAGAGAGAGAGAGAATCTTAAGCAGAGTGTAGAGCCTGATGCAGGGAACAATCCCATGACCTTGGGATCATGACCTGAGCTAAAATCAATGGACTAAGTCACCCAGACATACCAAGGCCAGTTAATTTAGAGTTAAACAACTGATTTGCTGAAAACTGATTAATAAGAGTTCAGGAGATATATACTATTATGACATTTAAATAGAGTTTGTTTGGTTATGATAGCAAACCAAACTTGTAAAACATTAAACATGTTTAATTAAAATAAAGTAATTTTTGCAGAGCTATATTACTCTGCAATACAGTACCAACAATTATCTATAATTATGCAGGTCCAATCACAGAATAATAGAAGTTTCAGTGTCACTAAGCACAATAAGGATAATTATTCATCCATTATTCTGATGGGCATGTAATTAGCAACTTAAAAAACAACCTTTCATAGGGATGTAACAGACACTGTTTCAATAAAGATTTAGAGTGTAAGCAGCTGGATTAATGGTAGTGTATTGAGATTTAAAAAACTAAATATATGGGTATATAGATGAATTATAAACATTCTTGTATTAAAAAAGAAAACTAGCTATAATTAAATTATATTAATTCAATCACAGTTTCATTTTATCCAGCATCTTTTCCTTAGATTTTTGAAATGTTTTGAAACCTTGCATTTCTAATTATATATTTTACTTTCTTACTGTAAACTTATTTCCAATTTGAGATTTCTCATTATTGAATACCATTTACCCTGAAAGCCACAAGGTAACTTTATCAACCTTCCTAAATATTCTCTAATAATTAGATATTAAGATCTCTTCAGTGTTTCATGGTACAAATAATGTCTATTTTTACATATACATTTGTATAATAATAAAATATATATCCTTAAAATATATATAAAATTATATACTAATATAAATATAGATATTAGTCATAAATGTAGATGAATATTAAATATGTAATATCTATACCAACATAGATTTTTATGTATAAATATCTATGAAATATATACAAATATATATTTTTCCATTTTTTAACTCAGTAATTCTCTCTGGGAATGTATCTCAAGTATGCGTGTGTGTGTGTGTGTGTGTGTGTGTGTATTCTTTTTTTTCCTTTGCTTTGGACAATATCTCGTCCAAATATCTTCATTTTCAGTAGAGTTGTATTAGTTAGTGTTACTTGAAATGTACAAAATTTCCACCTTTATTCTGCCTTCGGCAACAGTGAATATTTAAAAATAAATTTCCAATTTAGTAGCAGAAAATGTTCTTTTTTCTGTGTTAATATTCGTTTGCTTGAGACTGGATGTTTTCATAAATATCAAATATATTTGTTTAATTTTGTTTAATCATCTTTGTGAACTGGGATCTTGGTCCATGAAGTTTTTAATATTCTTCTTAAAGATTTTCTGAGATATTTATGTAAGATGGTAACCCTGACATATATAGTATACATATATGATCAATATATGCTTTCTATATATCAATATATTGTTTTCTAATAGGATTTATGTTCTCTTTAATATGCAGAGCTCTTAAATCATACAGTTAAATCTATTAAATTTTAATTCTGAAACTGTTCATTATACTTCTAAGCTTAGAAATTCATGCTGTCTCCAAAATTTTGCTAAATATTTGTTATCCCTCTGTATAACATATTCAAACGTTACATATTTTTGGTTATAGTCTAAGTTAAAAACCCCAATTTTTTTTCAAGTGGCTGACTTGTTTGTCCCAATACCACATGTTGAAGGAAATGTAAATTTTAAATAAAAACTAGTATCTTGGTTGAATATTCCTTGCGTGCAAGGAACAAAAACGTCTTAAATTTCCTTAAACAAAACCAGCTAAAATAAATGGGTGAAAGTGATTTAAGGGAAAGGATAAAGAGTAAAAGAGCAACTTTTGGAATTTAGGGCCAGTGAATGTAGTCAGATATCACAGGGATTGAAAACAGAAATGAAAACAGTGTCATGAACCAAAACAACTACTCTTTCCGCTTATCTTCCTCTGGTGTCTCATGTTATCCTCCATCTGTTCCTCTGAGCAGGTGTGCCTGATTATTCTGCTCCACCTACCAGACCTAGCTTACCCTTGCCCTGTCCTCAGGTTCAGTATCTCTGATTAAATAACCCAACCTCTGTATCCCCTTGATTTCAGGGTCGGTGGAACATTTCTTTGAAAAGACTCCACTTAATGAGGCATTTCTTTACTTCTGGTCCAATCAGAAATGGTTGGGACCAGAGTAGCACAGGGTAGCAGTTCTTACTGTGGGGGACACTTATCAGAGCAGAAGGTAGGGGTGAGGCAGGCACCACAGAGTCCATCGATTACAACAGTGAGGAGGTGATTAAAGGTATGATTGAAAGGCTCCTTCAAAAACCACGGTTTAGGGGCGTCTGGGTGGCTCAATCGGTTAAGGGTCCGACTTCAGCTCACGTCATGATCTCCCAGTCAGTGGGTTCAAGCCTTGTGTTAGGCTCTGTGCTGACAGCTCAGAGCCAGGAGGCTGCTTCTGATTTTGTATCTCCTTCTCTCTCTGACCCTCCCCTGCTCATGCTGTCTTTCTCTCTCTCTCTCAGAAATAAATAAAACATTAAAAATTAAAAAAAAAAAAACATGGTTTACACTGTTTCTAGGACAGTACCTAACAAATAATGTTTTTATATATATTGGATGAGCTAGTAATATGTCTACCACACACATATTTGTGTTCATTCATTATTGTATCTCAGTTGCCTTATTTTGACATGAATGCTAACTTCTATCATCCTTTGTAAACTGGTAAAGAACACCATTTTACTAGTTTAGCATGTTAACCTCACTTTACTTGTTTCTCGTTTCCATTTCAAAGATTTAGACCAAATCCTAATAATGTTATATATTTCCTATTCTTTCTCTTTTTCTTCCCTGATATCCTGTTTCTCTCCCTAAAAGACTTCTTCATTCTCCAACCTCTTAATACACTTTTAATATGTAAATTAAAGAGGGAAACTACTTGCAGATTCAACTGTTTTTATCAGTCTCTGCTATTTGTATGCTTTATAAGTTAAAATCCAATTTGAAATTAAACCACATGAATATTTAATAAATGACCTCTAAGAAATTTTTGGTAAAATATTTTTTATTCCAGATCTGTACTTCATCATCTTGCACCATGTTAACTTATTTCTTCTTAGGTACTAACAAACTAAGATGATATATTTTTTTCCTTACTGTTGGTTAGCCAAATATGTCATACTAATTTTCATTAAAGTATTAAATTTAGTATCTGCTGCTTACATATTTTTCTTTCTTCTTTTTTGAGTGATTAGGAAAAAACTTTTCTCTCTGCTTTTTTTGCATGGAAAGACAGACCAAAAGTGACATTTGCAAATGGGTTTCTGAAAATATGTATATTCTTTTGTTATGAATGCCAAAGGAATTGCTTGGGATTTATTCTAAGATGTGTAATATAAAACTTCCAAATAATTCCATTAGAAAGATATAGACGGACAAGTAATTTGTATTTATAGGACTGAAGTATTTTGTTGAAATATTTTAGTCCTTAACTGCTTGCTGTTTATTTCATAGTTATCTACTAATATAACATGGAAGATTTATAACATTTCCCTCTGTCTTTAAAAGGTTTTCCTATGGAGTATTTCACCCTTCAAAACTCAGCTACCTTTCTTACAATACGTAAGCATATTTTATCATACTGTTCTAAAATGAGATTTGAGAAATGTGATCTCTACAAACTTACAGTATGTTAGTGACTATAAAAAAAATAGGTCTGGCCCTTTTGCTTATTGACAATTTGAGTATTCCTGAAACATTTCTAGAAGAAGCCATCATATGCAAATGGAAAGAAACATTAGCCACCTACAACGAACCCTTCCTGTGGGATATCAGGATGTGTTCAAGTCCCCATAAAATACAAAAAAAAACAGTGGGTGGCACTGGCACTATAGAGTTTTTTGCTAGGTCAATCTAATTTTGTTAGAATATTTATGTCACTATATTATTTCTGGCCCATAAGCAAGAGAGTTTTGAATTATTTACTATGTTGAGTTTTTTGTAAACATTAATATTTTTATATTTTCCCTGTCCCCTCCTCCCCCATGACCTGTGTCTGGATGATACTAGATAGAAAATTTAAAGATTAGAACCAGTTTTTTTTTCAGCTTCATTTTTACAGGGCCCATATATAGGAGTTAACTCATCTATATTGGTATTTGGTTAAAGAATGTACAATGAAGGAAGTCTGAAACGGATTCTAAAACCAAATTATACTTGTTAATTATAACAGTGGTAGAATCTAGAATTGGCTGAGAATAGTCCTCTAAGTCAGACTCTCTCAGCAGCATTTTTTTATTTTTAATGTTTTATTTATTTCTAGGAGAGGGAGAGAGACAGCGTGAGCAGGGGAGGGTCAGAGAGAGAGGGAGTCACAGATTGAAACAGGCTCCAGGCTCTGGGCCGGCAGTCAGCACAGAGCCCGATGCGGGGCTCGAACCCACGAACCGCGAGATCATGACCTAAGCGAAAGTCGGACACTTAACCGACTAAGCCACCCAGGCGCCCCTCTCAGCAGCATTAAGAGCAGAATTTAAGGGGACACCTGGGTGGCTCAGTCAGTTAAGCAGCTGACTTTGGCTCAGGTCATGATCTCACCGCTCCTAAGCTCGAGTTCCACGTTGGGCTCTGTGCTGACAGCTCAGAGCCTGGAGCCTGCTTTGGATCCTCTCTCTCCCCCTCCTTCTCTCTCCCTCCCCCTTCCTCCCTCCCTCTGTCCCTCCCTCTCTCTCTCTCTCTCTCTCTCCCCCCCTTCCCCCATTTGCACTCTGTCTCACTCTGTCTCTCAAAAATAAACAAACATTAAAAAATTTTTAAGTAGAATTTAAGAACCATAACTAACTCTGTGTAAGCCAAAGATCTATACAAAACTATCAGGAGACTCAAAGAGAATATTTGCCCATCAGGAAATTCCAGACAATAAATTCCAAGAGCCAGGGATGCATAGACACAAGTACATAAAATGAATGAGGCACCAAATTCACCATGTTCAGGTGGTTAGATGTGCTGAAATCCTAGCTGCAAGATAAATACAAAGACACATCCAAAGGATCTATGACAGGACTAATAAGAAGTCACTGAAAATGTGAGAAATTCAGCTACAAAAAGGCCAACATTTGAAGTTAAAATTGCGCTATAAAATTATTTGAGAATCAGAGACAAACCAAATAAATCATTTACAACATATTTGCCAAAATATCATTATCCTTAGTTGCAAAGACAAAGATTAACACCCAAGTAGTAAAACAGTCAAAGGCAGAAAGAGAAAATTCACTCAAAATTGGGGAAAAGTAAATATACAAGGCAAATTAATACACGAAAATTTTCAAACTCAATACTCAAAGGAATACAGTTTTTTTTTTTTTAAAAAAGTGAGTTTCAATGTTTTACTTCTCAAGTTTCTAAAAATATGTTAATACCCAATATTGGTGTTGCACAGGGCAATAGATAGGTATATACTACTGTTAAGAGTGTTACTTCCTGAGAAGCTATTTAGTAATACTTATCAAAACCCTTAGTGTTTTACCATTTTAAATTTTAGGAATTCACAATGGGAAAATTTCCACTGAAAAAGTGCAAAGATTTAGGGGCAAGCTTGTTATTCTACCTACTATTGATAACGGACAAAATTAGATATATCCTAAATATACAATAATAAATTATAGCATATATATACAATGAAAAACAATGTTAAAAATTATGCCCTAGAATAACAAAGATGGACAGTGTTTCCAAAGAACACATTATTAAGTATACATCTGTGCCCACAATTCATTTTTCTAATAGTCTGTGAGCATAGAACTCTGGTGGAATCAGCACTTTGAAAGTTCAATGGGACTGAAAGCAAATACAAGACAAGTACATGTGGGGGCGCCTGGGTAATCGATTAAGCGTCCAACTTCATCTCAGGTCATGATCTCATGGGTTCATGAGTTCAAGCCCTGAACTGGGCTCTGGGCTGACAGCTCAGAGCCTGGAGCCTGTTGTGGATTCTGTGTCTCCCTCTCTATGTCCCTCCCCCAGTCATGCTGTCTCTCTCTGTCTCTCTGTCTCTCAAAAATAAACATTAAAAAAAAAGACAAGTACATATGTCTATGACTAATCAGGAGGGGAATTGACACTCAAAATGCCCATCATTTCCATTCAAACTAGAACTTTCTTTAAACACAGAAAAAAAGACAATGGTGTTTTAAGAAATACAACCATGCATTCCTCTCTTCTTTTTTAACTTATTTTACTTTCCTGTATGAGCCAAGTATTTAAGCTGGAAATGATATGGGAGGGAAGGAAAAGATAGGGCGGGCAACTCATTGTCTCTTTCTCATTCAGTTCTTCCTTAGTTACCAGTAAGCCAAAAGTAGAAAGTGTTGTTGCAATGTATACATACCAAGGAGTGAAATAGAAGCAGCTGAGTTTGGTTTATGTAGTTTCCATCCTGGTACTAATGAAATACATATGCATGTACTAGCTACAAAACAGCAACCGTATAATTTCAATGACTAGACCTATGAGTTAAATGCTCTTATATTTCATTTAAAACTGTTCCTGCTCAATATAAAGAATGCTCAAATTCATGCCAATACTTTAAAATTTTATTTTTTCCTTACTCACAATGGTGTTAAACAGAAAATAAAAACAATGCAACAGATCTAAAGACCACTGAAAATAGGCAAATGCATTGTCTTTTAATATTTTTGATGGCACTTTTACCTGCTTAAGGGATCCCATATTTTTCAAAATGTCATTTGGCTCCACAAATTATGCAACAGTCTTGACTGGAAGAAATTTTTGTTTTTAGATGCTTTTTGGTTTACAATTTTTGCTCAGTTAGAATATGCTGCCAGGAAGCTTAAGGCAGCCCATCAATGGCACTGGCTTCCCTTCACTATAAGAGATTACAAGGATATCATACATTACTGAAGAACTACCCATCTTACCTCTTTATTTTATATATGAAAAGTCCAGAGCAATTAAATGACTTCCAAACAACACAGTAAGTAATGAAGGAAAAGAACAAAATTGGAAGACTGACACTACCTGACTTTAAGACTTACCATAAAGCTACCGTCTGTAATTAAGATGGTGTGGTATTGGTGAAAGAATAGAGAAATAAATTAATGGATCAGGATAGAGAGCCCAGAAATAGACCCACATAAATCTAGTCAAATGGATTTTGACAAAGGAGAAAAGGCAATATAATGTAACAATGATACTTTCTTCAATAAATTGGAATAACTAGACATTTGCATGCAAAAAATATATAGATGGTGACTCTACTCTCGTCACAAACTGAAACTAGACATAATTAAAATTAAATTTCTTCTCGCTCTGTGAAAGACACTGTCAAAAGAATTTAAAGACAAGCCACAGAATGGGAGAAAATATTTGCAAAACATATCTGATAAAGGCTGCTATCCAAAATATACAAAAAAAAAAACAAACCTCTTAAAACTCAACAATAAGGAAAACAACCCAATTTTAAAAATGGCCCAAAGGCCTAACAGACACCTCATTGAAAACGATATACAGATGGCAAATAAGCACATGAAAAGATGCTTCACCTTATATGTTACTGGGACAATATAAATTAAAGCAACAATGGGATACCACTACACACCAGATACAATGTCCAAAATCCAGAGCACTGACAAAATGGAAGAATAGGAGCTCAGTGCTGGAGGGAATGCAAAAAGTGCAACTACTTTGGGAGACAGGTTGACACTTTCCTACCAAACTAAACATATCTTACCGTACGATCCAGTAATCATGTTCCTTGGTTTTTACCCAAATGAATTGATTACTCACGTCTACACAAAAACCTGCACAAGAATATCTATAGCTGCTTTATTTATAATTACCAAAAATTGGAAGCAACTAAAATATCCTTCTGTAGGTAAACAGATAAATAAATGGGTATATCCAGACAATGGAATATTATTGAGTGCTGAAAAGAAATAAGCTGCCAAGCCACAAAAATACATGGAGGAAATTTAAATACATATTACAAATGAAAGAAGCCAATTTAATCAAACAGTAAGTCTACATACTGTATGATTCTGTAGGGAAGTAAAAAGTATCTTTTCCTTCTAACCTTCGAAATTCATGGGAAATGAAGACCCAAGCATTTTTATACTATAGCATTTTATACTATTTTATACTATGTTTGATGAAGAGTAGAAAGTTGTGGGAAATGCTGAAAGACGAAGGATATGAGTTAATTGCAGTAAACTGGGAGAAACATAGCAAGGCCCACTTCGATTCTTCTCTGTATTCCCCCATCTTCGGCGATAAGAATTTTCCTTTTCTCTGGGTATAGGGAGGCCACATCCCTCATGAAGGTCTTATAACCTGCTACAGGGGAATGTCAAGAAGTGCTTCTCACACCTGCCATTTCTCAAATTCCTTCAGCTTGAAATAGTCAGTAGGCCAGGGTGCCATATTCCAGAGTGGGATGTCCTACCATACTTGTCAATTCCTACTATATGGCCTTCTGGAAAAGGCAAAACTGTAAAGACAGTGAAACGATCAGTATTTGGCAGAGAAAAGTGGGGAGACAGGGATGAATAAGCAGAATACTGAGGACTTTCAGAGTAAAGAAACTGCACTACAGTGGTGGATTTATCTTTTCAAAACCCATAGAATATAGAACACCAAGAGTGAAGGTAACAGACTCTATGTGCTCTGGGGATGTGTTAATGTAGGCTCTATCATAACAACATTAACACTCTGCTACAGGATGTTGATGGTAGAGGAGCAGGTGCCTGCCTGGGAACAGTGGGTATATAAGAACTCTGTACTTTCTGCCCTGTCTTGCTATAAACCTAAAACTCCTTTTAAAAATAAGGTTTGATTAAAAAAAATAGACATCACACTTAAAGGTGTTTAAACAGAATACTGAAGTCATGAGCACACTGAAGAATTACAACAAATGTGCAAAAGCAGAAGCAAGCTTGAGGCTATGAAGTCAGTAATGTTTCATCAAGACTCACCTTGACCATGACTCTTGGAAGTGAGGACTATATGACTAAAACCACTGAGTGTGGAGTGAAACAGCTAAGTCTTATCTCAGCTGTAAGTTAAAAAAAAAAAGTTCAATTTTTAACTATCTTTCTATTGTAACGTTCTTGGTGCTAGTCAGAATTTATATTATTTTATATAGCAGGATCAGATACAAAGCAATGCAGTGGGGCTAGGGGGAAGGAGTATGGCTCAAGGCCACCCTGGGTTCAGCCCTTGTCACCTCTGGTTTGAAGTCTGTCACCCTAATGATTTATCTGTCTCCTCCACACCAAACCACCTTTGTTCTTCTGCCAGGAATATCTTCTAAAAGCACAGATCACTTTCCTCTGCTATTTGCCAGACTGAGCTAGCACGAGAGAGAAGCTTCTGGATGGGGACTGGGCAGCTGCCTGGAAGGCGCTAAGAATCTGCTCCCAAACCCAGGATTTGGAAGGAAACTCTCCTCTCAATTCAGGAGGGACTTCTGTGTGGTATAGTGTACACAGAACTCAAAAGAGCCTACAATGAGGAATTTCACTCATTTACATTTATACTAATAGGCACTATAAGCATTTTCATTCAGCATCCTTGCTCACAGGACAATTTGCGATTGGTTGCCTCCCAGTAGTTATAATTAGATGCTAATACATGGTGATAATGCTTTCCTCTGTGACAGGTCACTCATTGCCCCTCCCCCGAACTCTTTGCCTGTGGCTTTCTGTGTTTGTGCCTCAGGATTTAGTAATTTGTGTACCCTCATCTTCCTGCCTCTTTACCAATCCACTAATTCCCTATATACATTTTTTGCTATTTCTCCCTTCCTGGGAGATGGCATAAATTGCAAGCTTACTTTTCTCCATTTTCCTTTATCATTCCCATGGGTTTCACTGAAGAAAAAGCACTATATTTCTATGATTGACCTCTGTTCTATTCCCGTCTTTTTCCTTCCTTCCCTTTCACCTTATTATTTTTTAAAGTGACAACCTTTTTTAACACCAGATAAGAACTTCTTATAGATACTAAAAGAATATACCACTGTTAGGTTCATGAATTCTTAACTTCTATAAGAAACTGTAGTCACAGAGGGATCACTGTGGTTTCCAGTGATGTGTCATTCCTCTCAGACATAAAAGAACATCAGATGGAAGAAGAGGAAAGGCAGTAGAAGCAGAGAAAACACCTGGAGCAAGTCCTGTTTGAGGAAATACGGGAATTCCAGAGATAACGTAGAAAGTATGTGGGGTGCCTGGGTGATTTCAGCTCAGGTCATGATCTCGTGGTTCATGACTTTGAGCCCCGCTTTGGGCTCTGTGCTGGCAGCTCGGAGCCTGGAGCCTGCTTCAGATTCTGTGTCTCCCTCTCTGCCCTTCCCCCACTCATTCTCATTCTCATTCTCTCTCTCTCTCTCTCTCTCTCTCTCTCTCTCTCTCTCTCTCTCTCTCAAAAATAAACATTTTTAAAAATTTTAACAAAGAATGAAATTAACCTAGAATCCTTAGGCTTATGACAGATACTGAGGCCTTGCATATTAACCAAAGGATCTGGGGCTTAAGGCTCTTGGAGATGAGAAACCAACAATGATTTGTAAGAATACAGATTGTTAAGAGTTTTGGTATCATTTGCTCCAATCTTAGAATCTTCTATCCTTATTTCTCATCAAAGATTTATAATTCTCCAATTGTAAGTTTTTGTGTATGGGTGTTTTTAGTAACATTACCACCATATTTAGGGAAGGAATTTGAAGGGAGTATTTTGATCTCTTCCTAACTTCCTGCTCTTTTCAGGGGAAAAAAATGTTCAATAAACCATTAAAGTCATATTAAAACTTTGTATCCTGACATGAACAAACCACTGTAAAAAGAGTAAAGATTTGTTTGTGAAATAATCTGGGAAATGTGAATGTAGCCTGTAAATGAGATGACAGTGAGGAATTTTTATTGTTGTGATGTGTGATAATGGCAAAGTTGTTACTTTAAAAATCTCTGTATCAGTTAGACATCATAATAAAGCTTTTATGGGAAGACCCATGATATCAAAGATATACTTTAAAGCTCTGTAACTCCTCCAAAGTGAAACAGAGGAATCTATAAAGCTGCAAAAATAATAATAATAAAATCGATCATTGTTAGGTATGATTGGTAGGGGTGCCTCTTCTCTGCTTTTATGTGTTACAAAATTTCCAAACATAAAGTGAAAAAATAAAACCAAATTCATCTGAAGTAGTCAAAGAACATATGATAAAAATAAATTGTGGCAACCAGGGGAACAAGAAAAACTAGAAGTTAAGCTTATTTTTAAATGCTTTCTAAAGACAGATGTTCCAAAATCATTTAAAATGAAGCACAAAAATAAATGATAATCTTAAAGGTCTCATAAAATTTAGTTATTCAGAATTAAGACCCCAGGCAAGCACCAAAATAAACATGAGGTGTAGGAGATAATGAGTCTCTAGAAGAACAGCCAGTGCTCTTTCCTCATATACTTTCCAAGTTCAGTCACATTTGATAAGCACCTTGATGTATTCATTTGCATAGAACCACTAAATGTGAGACCAGTAGGGAGACTTAGAAATCACTCTAATCTCTCCTATGTTCCACAGGATATTATTTTGAGCTATCATTACAAATAGTCAAGCCCTCAAATTTCAAGATGAGTAGATTAACAATAGACACTAATTTTAAATTATGCAAGGGACTGATATGTCTTAAAAGCCATGCCCTCCTTTGCAAAAATAATAACCACTAATAATAACCAATAGCGTACACTTCAACACTTCCATCTAAGGAGTTGGAGTAATCACAGACTTTATTTTGGCCTCAGACATTTCCAAACCATACAAATCTTAGAAATTATATCACTACTCTACTACCAATCATTCCTATTATTCTACAAATTAATTATGAGTTTGAATATGCTACTTCATAGTGGAAATGCTTTTGACATATAATTTGGCTCATAGTAAAGGCCAACATCTATGCTGAATATATCTAGTATCTAATGTGGAACTTTTAAGGAGTCGGCAAACTGTTGCCTGAAGGCCAAATCTGACCAACCATCTGTTTTTATAGAGAAAGTTTTACTGGAAAACAGCTACACATATTCACTTATCTGTTATCTCTGGCTGCTTTAACACTATAATGACATAGCTGAGTACTTAACAGAGACCATAGGGCCACAAGCCTCGTATGTATCATTTAGCTTTCTATAGGCAATGTTTGCCGAATTCTGGTTTAAAGCATAACTCTCATGCCAATGTCAAAGACAATTCCTCCTCCCCTTCCCAAAAAATATGATGATGCTAATAAAGAGATAAAGAGAAATCCTTGTTGAGTTGCATAAATATGAGGATAATAACCATACTGATGTATGTTCATAAGAATGACTCTATTAGTATGTTTTGTGGGAAGTTTTTAGTTTTTCTCTTACTAAGCAGAATAGGTAGTATCAGCAAGTTAGCAACAATGATTATTTCTAGGAAATTATTCCTATTTTCCCATGAGTTTACCACAATATTGGTGATGCATTTGTCAATTGTCTAATCATAAACCCTTGCATTCTCAATCTGAAGCCTATACTGCCATAACTGTTGTTCCTGAGTCAAAAAGAGAGAGAAAGTAGATTATTTCTCAAGCACATTGTTTATGTCTAGATGGGCAAAAGAACTTGATTTCTGAGATGAAAGCAGGAGAATCACTCTCTTTAATAACCCTTTTCTCCTGGCCATATCATCACTCTTCGCAAACAATCTTGAACATTATGCTTTGCTCACAGCAATCTTCTTAGATTTCACATGGGGGATCAAGGATGTTTAAATAGAACTAAAGATATATTTGTCATGGATTTGTTTCCCCAGAGAAAATATATGAAATCTAAAGATCACAAAATTTATGATAGACAGTTTTTAAATTTCAACCTTAAACCATCCATGTAGTATGGGATTTCAGTAACATCATGGTGGTCACAAGAAACATGGCCAGGCCATGATGACATTGAGATCCATGGAGGTATGATTTTATTATAGCAGAAACTGAGTCTATTTGGATTTGGGATTTTCTTGAGAATATCTGTTTTAAGAATCTATCAAGTTGGCTATATATTACAGTAGAAACAAGACTTCCTCTGGAGATAAAGAATCAGTCAAATCTTGTGAAATAGAATAAGATTCATAAAATAAATATGAACAAGTTCCTTATAAAAAGAGGGTTTTTTTCCCTAAAACTTTAGGGATGAGCCACAATGTCTTACAACATGTTAACAGAAACCTTCAAAGCCAATTTCATATAGGACTTGTTTAATCAGTGAGTCAGTTAATAAAGGCTACAGTCAGTCATCAGTGTTTCTGTAGTAAATAAAAGAATCACAGAGTCCTTGTGATAGAATCCATTGGCGCTAACCAGGAAAATTACTAATGCATTAAATCTCACTCTAAATTTATATTTAGAGCAAAAGTGCAATAATTATAATGATGGTACACCTCCTAAATCTTTTTTTAAAGAGATGTCTCAAAACTTATGTTTCCCTGTACTTGTAACAACTTCCTTAACTACTACATGAGAGATTCTTTTTACTACTGCAATGATGAGTAAATCTCATGACAAGACACACACTGAATGTTGCCACTTCAATGCTGTTTACAAAGAAAAATTGGTAGACAGTCAACTTAACATTTTTTTCACAAAAGAAGTAATGTAGATTTCCCAGATGCCCACGAATCTATTTTTTAAAATGTGTTCTAAAAAGCAGAGTTTTTCCCCCAAAAAAGACTGTACTGTTGTTGATACGTTAAGAAAAAAGGTTTACTTATTGCCCAGCTTATATGACATATACATTCTTAATCTGCAGAACACATCTAAACAAGGAATTGGTGACTCTGATAATAGCCAGAGGCACCTTACCTGCTTTTATATAGAAAAAGTTAATTTGGAGAGGAGTATTAAAATTTTATTAATTTTATTTTCCGAAAACATAAAATATGTGTTTTCAAATACTAGAGATGTTGTGGCAATAAATGTTTGTTGAATTTATTTCTCTTTAATCTATATTTCATTACCAAGAGTGAGTGATGGAA
Organism: Hyaena hyaena; assembly: GCF_003009895.1. NCBI lineage: Eukaryota > Metazoa > Chordata > Mammalia > Carnivora > Hyaenidae > Hyaena > Hyaena hyaena. The sequence goes on from NW_024081136.1 coordinate 1,187,988, forward strand.
GACTCTTAACAGACAAAAGATGAGACAACAGCCAGGGAAAAAAGAGTTGGAGACAATAAAATATTGCAACTTGTCTTGTGCTTAATTAAGTAGCACAGTTTTAACAAGTAGCATAAAGAGTGCTGGAGATCCTTGTGTATTTAAAAATGCACTGGTAGGTCACCTGGGTGGCTCAGTTGGTTGAGCACCCAACTGTGGCTCAGGTCATGATCTCATGGTCCGCAGGTTCAAGTCCCACATCTGGCTCTGTGCTGACAACTCGGAGCCTGGAGCCTGCTTTGCCTTCTCTGTCTCCCTCTCTCTCTTCCCCTTCCCTGCTGGTGCTCTGCCTCATTCTGTCTCTCAGAAATAAATAAAAGTAAAAATAAATTTAAAAAACTCTTAAAAATGCACTGGTGACAGTCCTAATGGATTATCAGCTGGCTGGAAATGTAGAGTCAAATCCTGGTAGCAGGAATATAAGTGAGGGGCACATAGTTGAGCCCATTAAGCCTATCTCATATGTGAGAGATAAGGTTTCATTTGTTGTTTTACATTTAAAAATATTCAGAAACAAGTTGGAATTGAGTTATAGCTTGCTGAAGGCAACTTTTAAAAAACAATTATCCTCATTAATAAAACCTACAATGTTTGGTAAGTAGATGTGTTAATAAAGTTTATTTGTGTAATATTGTGAAAATATTTTTTCACTTCCATTCTATTGTTATATTATATATGAACTATACAAAGATTTAGGCTAGTAATTTCTGAGAATGGAGGAATTGCAATTTGCCATACAATTAAAACCCATTATTTCAGAAACAAAGCAATCTAAACCTGGGGCTAAATCTCTTAAAGCCTTCTCTACATGACAGAAGTATGAGCAAATATTCTGCAAGAGGCAAGAAAAAAACTGATCCGAGGTCTGTTAGAGCCTATTGTTTTGGATGTGTTCAATCTTTGTAGTTTCTGACTATCAGCATATCACAATTTTGCCATTCATCACAATCAAAAAAATATTCAAATGACTACAACCTTCTAATAACTAGCTGGCTTGTTAGAAATCGCAGAAAGCATCAACTCTTTTTATTACTAAGCAAAAGAGCTAGTAGCAAAATTGCTGGAATTAAAAAAAACAAAAGTATAAGTAGATGTCATTATGGTAGCAGTCTCTAAGATATTACTCAACTAAGCTAAATTGTGTCACATGAATAAACATTGGTGATGCTGACAAGTTGATACCTACCTATCTGTCAAAAGTACCTGAGAATACAGAAAACAGAATATTGTAGGTAGACAGAAAGATTTGCCAATACTCTGAAATTTTCATTTTAGCGATTTGTGTAAAACTTTTTCCTTACCAAAGTATTCAGTGTTATTTCTAGGGATTTACAAAGTTGATTGATTGGATTAACACCTCTCTTCCTTTCCTGCCTTTTTGGTGACCTATTAATGGTGACCTATCAGATGGCTGGAAATGAATAGTCAAATCCTGGCAGCAGAAATATGAAGGAGATGTGAGGGGCACAGAGTTAAGCCTATTAGGTTATCTGTGTTTTTTTTTTTTTAATTAATTGAGAAGTGATTGCAATGAGCTTTTGCTTAATTTGGGACATCCCCAATTTTTATTGCCTGGATTGTATGCCTCATATATCTGCACACAAAAAAGTATCAATTGTAACAGAAGCAATTCTGTTGGCACTTTAACTGTTTAAATATAACCCATTAATCTTACTATTTATCTAAAAAGGATATGTTACACGGAAAAGTCATTGACTAGCTCCAGAAATCTTCATTAAAGGACTGTCAACACATTCTCAGTTCTGGTGTCAAAAGTAGAATTTCTTTAAGCTCTAACTACATTATTTGGCAAAGCTTGGTAGGCAGATGCCAAGTCTACATTTGATTCCTCTAACAGGAAAAATAACACGGAAAAATACTTGCTTCCATTTGTGTTGATCAAATATCACTCATTTTTGATAAAATAAAGCAGAGGTCCTCTCCAAAAGAAAAATTAAAGGACACTGAGAGACCTATTAGAGATCAGAATTTTAAATAAAAATACCTTCAACAACAGAGCACAGTAATAAATAACATTTAGGGCAATATTCCAAATAGCAATCATTGAAGATGTATGGAAGTAATTTGATCACATCAAGTCAAGTTCTGCTAGTGCAGGCTAATGAACTCACAGAGTATTGGGCTTGGAGCTGCTGTAAGCTGAGGGGCATAGGGATTCCAAAGCATAGGCTAGATGAGAATTGAAGAAGGTTTATTCTATATGATTTAAGAATGACATCAATTTAAGGACAAGAATTCTTTCTGCATACAGGGTGACCATGTAATTATGAATGAAAGAGAAGTGAGACATTTTCTTGGCAACTGCTTTCCCAGAATTGCTCAGGACCGCGTAATGACTTTGAACTCCTTAGGGCCCATTGTTTTCACATCTGGTATTTCTTTTGGGGGGTTACTTCTTGTCCTTTTCATTCTCTTTTTTTTTTTTTTAATATTTTTATTTATTTCTAGGAGAGAGAGAGACAGCATGAGCAGGGGAGGGTCAGAGAGAGAGGGAGATACAGACTCTGAAATAGGCTCCAGGCTCTGAGCTGGCAGTCAGCACAGAGCCTGACGCGGGGCTCGAACCCACGAACCGAGAGATCGTGACCTAAGCGAAAGTCGGACGCTTAACCGACTAAGCCACCCAGGTGCCCCAGTCCTTTTCATTCTCTACTTCACTGACAGATTACTGCTTACCCCCACTGATACATTAATCTCTGATGATCTACTTACTCAATTCTTCTTCTTCTCTGGTCCCATTAGCTGCTTCATAGTTCTTTCCATCATGCCATGAGGTGGTTGCATCCTCTGCCTGGTAGGAGTATTTATCATCAGTAGCTAATTGTTATGCAACACTCCAGCCAACTTTACAAAGCTTATTGTATTCTATCTTCAGCTCAAAGTTAGGTTGTCCATAGCCACTCCTTCTTAAATCAGTGTAGTAAATCCTGTCCTGTTCTGTCTTTGTGCTCCTGTCAATTTACAGCATTGTGGGCAAAGTCCTCTGAATTTGGTACCACATGGGAAAATGAATATTAGAGATGTCACGAGGTCCACAGTGACTAAATCTACCTTAGTGGGGGGGGGGCCCCTAGGGGTGGAAAAAAAGAAACAGTTGAACAGCAGCTTCAGTCCAGCAAAGGTAGGTATGGGAAAGATAAGCAACTCAGATTGGGCTCTGGCCATTATGTGGGAGCAGACAGAGTAAACAAGGCTGTGGTCATGATCACTTCAAACAGGCAAGACATAATGAATCATAGAAATATATGTGTTAAACACAACTCAGCTCCTTGACAAATTAGGATCATCAACCTTCAAATCCAGAGGAAGAGTCAAAAAAGCAACGTTAGTAGCACCAAGGACAGATCCAATACAGTTGCACTAAAAATGTTCTTGCCTAGTTGGAGAAAGTCTTACTCTCTTATCATTTCCCAGACATAGATTACATTTATATCTTTATATAGAAGTAATATGATATTATAAATATGTATACAAGAGAAGTTTAAAAGATAAATATTAATACATATAAATATGTATATAAAAGATAAATTTCATCTGGGGTTTGGTGTCTGGGGAGCTCCATTGTCCCATGAGTATGCTGGGTCATAAATTACCTATACTATCCTGATAAAACACAAAATATTCCCCAAATTACAAAAGACTCCACCTTCAGGTTCTGAGTTGACAGTTGGAGGCCATTTATGGGTACTTTTACACATACTTCTCTAGAGTGCTCAAGCAAGCTTTTACTTAAATCTTATTCTCACAAACACGACAACGTAAGGGAAAATGAGGCATGGCTTATTCAGTGATCTTGACTGGCTAAAAACATAGTAGTAGATGTTTTGCTACATTACTTTTTTTTATGCCTGGTATAACCACATTTACACAGAGAAGAAAATATGTTCTTCATCTAGAACTATGGTGGAACAAAAAATTTACTGGGACTCACAATTAAATGTGAGCACAATAACAATTGTTCCTATAGACATTTATTCTTGTTTTACCCACTTTTCTTTGCTGGAGTGAGTGGTTTTTAATTAGTTTTAATTAAATTATATGTTTATTATATATTTTAAAATATATTAAAATATAAAATATATTTTATTTTAAATATTTTAAATTATATTTTAAATATATTTTTAAATATATTTCAATACTATAAAAGGGGCTTTTTCTGCTATGGTGACCCAACTATGTTGTGGGCAGCATCAGAGAATTTATAACAGAATATACAGGCATTTATTCCTATTCAGAATCCTGCTTTAGAGATTCTTGAAAGTAGCAGTAACTTCAACATTATTGTCAGAAATATGTTCTTCAAAATCTTTCAGATAAACAAGAAGGCATCAGAGTATTCTACCTACCATAAGTAATTTGAAAATAGTAAGGTCAGGAAGAGTAAGTGATAAGATCTACCATTGACTATTGTCTGGGGGTAGAGAGAAATTACAGATTTGACATGCCTACCCATTAACTTCAACATTATATTTCACCCATTAACTTCCACACAATATTTTTTATTTCATGCTCACTTCTCCATAGCTACAAGTGAAGTGTTAATGTATTATACCTCATTGAGTAAAAAGAACATCCACACAATATTACAAAGTCTGTTTTAAAAGTATACACTCTTATCTCTAATGTTGTAGCCAAATATTAGGAGAACACCCTGTGGATTGGACATTTTCCTTCTGTTCAGATTCATATTTTTAAAGGTTAACAGCTTAGTTAAATCTACTGTCCCAAGAAAGTCCTTAGTAAGTATGAAGAATTGCACGGAATGCTTAGTTATGAGAATAAAAATCTCTTGAATGGAGAGAGTTTCTTTCCAACATGAGTCTTTAAGAAAAACTTAATGATTGAAAAGGGGAGTATGGAAATCATTAGGAAACTTTGAACTCAATATTATGAAACTTCCAGAGATTTATTCTTGTAAATACTTTGCACCATCTACTATGATATATGAATTTAATTGTAAAATTTTACTAAATTTTTAGACTCTTAAAGTTAGAAATTCACAGACAATGAAGCTCAATTTCTTTCTAGATGCAGAAATCCCTCTTGCCTCTTTGAAAGAGAAGCATTTTTTCTCTTCTTGGCCACAGCTGAAGTTTTCTATTTTGGAACATTCTAAGTAATTTGAAGTTGTTTCTCACATTGCTCCAAAACTCACCACCTCTACTTCTGTCCACAAGAGTAATATAGCATTGGTGTTCTCTCTCTTCCCTGTGACAACTTAAATATTTAAAGCAATTCTCTTAATGTTCATAAAATTATTTTACATATCAAATAAATCATAGAGCCTTCCCCTTTTGATCACTGAGCTAGGGACACATACTATTGGTCAATGTCCTTCTTTATATGTTCTGTGTAATATTACTAGCCCCTAATAAACTTATGATTAACAAAATCAACATTAGTTTTCCATTTGAACTGTTACCAAGGTAAGTCTTCATTACTTTTCACTTTAGAAGTTATTTGAATGTGAACATTTACATCTGTTATGTTTAATTGTCATTGCCTACCTTATACACAGGCTCTGCTGACTCTTGATCATGTGATTCCAATTCCTGACGACAACCAATTGTACTAAGTGCAGTTCCATACCTGTCTACCCAAGAACAGTCTTTTTACTGAGTATTCAAGGACAGATCTCTGTGGTGACCTATATGAAAAAGATGAGGAAAGGCGATTAGTCCAATCATCTCAGGAATTAAAACCAAGACAGTCTATCTCAGAATATGATATAAACATCAATGGCAGCACACAACATTACTTTAGGTGGCATATCGACAAAGAATATTAAAACATGTTTGCTTACTTATGTATTAGTAAAATCGAGCACATCAAACCCGTTATTTCACGGTCAGTGATTGCTTGGACCAAGTCAAAAAAAAAAAAAATTTAAAGTTGGCTAAAAGAAAAAATACTAATAAAAGAACCTTTAAAAAAATGAATGGAACAGATCTTGAGACCAATTTCCTGGAGATCAGTTTTATTACAGAATATATGTAGGCACCTTCCCAAGATTATACATTCAAATTTCATAATCATGTGTTCCATATCTCTTTTAAGTCACTGATAAATTGGGCAAAGAGATTTACAGGAAAAAAGAAGCTAACAATTATTGATGTATATTTTCTACTAGACAAAGTCCCACTCCTTACAGATTAGCTCCAGCAAAGCCTCCCCAACCTACCATCTGTTAGATTTCCTAATTCGATGTCTGTATTACCATGGCTGTTTCTTTTCAATTCTTCTTTTTGGAATTTTAGAATAGTGTCTATTGTGTGGTCTCTCCAGGAGCATATGAATATATGTGGATAGTATCTGTGGTGTAGTGCTATAATGTTTTAATCATTATAACAAAAACTTGTATGTGAAACTCCATTATCACTATACAATTCATTTCTTCATACAAAGGAGATAAAGGTGAAGATAGAAATATCAAAAGACGTAGAAAGTAACCATCCTGTGATGAAGAAATATGGAGCAAAGTAAAGAAATAGGCTTAGGACAAGGCAAACATCGAGTTCAAGTATAGCTCTTCCAGTTACTCCCTAAAGGAACTGAAGCAGATCATTTACTGTTCTTGAGTCTCAGTTTTCTTGTCTATAAAATGGGGACCTGCATATTAGGGGAAAGTAAATCCATCTGGTAACTACAACTGACAACACTATATTATTCTTAATTCAGAAAAAAAGATTTTTGAGAAACTTTCATGACTTATACATTGTTTTTTTAACCTAATATTCCTCAATAATCAAAGACAAAAACACTTCATCAGTGAAATTTACTTTATGATAAAGTTTAAGAATGCTTCAAAAGTTAGAGAATTCTATTGTGTTCTATTTCATTGTTTTATATATATAAATAATTATGTTTTGGATTCTTAGCAGCTTATTGATACTGGGGTTCTTCCTTCTACCTGAAAAAAAATTTTTTTAACCTGAGAAAGACCACTCCTTCTCAAAGTCAATACCCTAGTAGAAACTTACTTCAAATAAAATGAGATTAATTAAAACTACTATAGTTCTAATTGATAGAAATTCATAGTTACAAAGTCCTTAAATGAAATTATATGGTACAAGACACCTGAGGTAATCTTTGTAATATAAAATTGACTAGTTTTATTTTTCCCAAATTAAATCCAAATTTCCTTGGAGCATTTAGTCTGAGATATCTTAATGAAAATTGTTTGGCTTTTTATTTTAATAATTTTCACCACTAGTCTCTTACCTTATGCAATTTTAGAGTTAATGTCAATGAAATAATTACACTCAAATGCACTTAAAAGGAAGAAATATGCAGCAATGAAATTTTAATTTGTGTTCCTTGTAGCTAATACACAAGGAAAATTTGATGAGAATGATGGGAAGAAATATGATATAGTTTTAAAAATGGAAGCAGAACTGAATTTTTTAAGGCTCCCTTCTAATTAGATATTGTCACTATACTAGACAAGTTAAGTTTAGAGTGTGTCCCTCTGCAGAGGAGTGTGAAATCCAAGTGCAGTTTCAGAGAAGTGTAATATAATTAGAAAATCCTTGGTGAATCATTGATATAAGGAAAGACATTTAAAACCCAGTCATGGCCCTTTTTAAAAAATCAAACTCCATTAAACAGAAACCCTGAGAAAAATCTGTAAACTCAGTCACACAGGTAAAATAAGGAAATTGAAGTGGTCAATACTTCACAGCCCTCTGTGCTCGGCTAACTGTGATTTGTTTCAGGAACAGTGACCCTGGTGGCAGGAAATTGAAAGCCAGATACTCCTACATATATTGTTCCTTACTGTGTGGTATTTAACACATAATGGTAGCTGCACAACCACAAGTCATGGGTGGGGATGGGTTACTACAGAGACAATGCAGGGGGCTTACCCTACTAGCACAGAGTACATACAGTGTACACAGTACACATAGTACAGAGAATACCATACATGGATCATATAGAATATAGTATACAGAATATAATTCAACAAACACAAACTCAAGTCATCTCAGACTATTCTTTCTGCTTAAAATTCAGTAGTTTCTGGTCTCACTAAAAGCCCAAGTTCTTCCAAAGATCTACAATGCTGCAATAGGGTTCCTTATTAGGCTATCTGATCTTATCTCCTACCATTCTTCCCTTTGATTGTTCGCTTTCAGCCACACTAGCAAAATTCTGAAAACTCAAGAGAATAGCCTATGCCTTAGGACCTTTCCGCCTGTGCTTTCCCTTGGACCCAAAACACTCGTTTTCCCAGACAACCATGCACCTTACTCCCTCAAGTCAGGTTTCTGCTCAAATATAACCTAAAAGGCTTGGCCACCTCACTAAAAACTAAACAACCCATTGCCCAATTTCCTCTTTTCTTGCTTTACTTTTCTCCATGGCACTTATCACTTTTAAAATATTTTATATTTTATATATTTAGTTTGTTTATTGGTGATCTTCACCCTACCAGAATTAAAGCTCTATCATGGCATGGATGCCTAACAAGAGAAGCTGGAACAGTTAAGAGCTCAGTAAATATTTGTTGGAAAAGTAATTGAAGTATGAATGAATGAAAGTGTGTTTATCTTTTAATCACATCTCTTATTGCAGCAAATGCATGAGAGTGCTAGTTTTTGTGTTTTTTTTAATGTCCAGAATGAATAAGACATGGACTTTTTTTTAAATATTTTTATTTCTAGGAGAGAGAGAGAGAGAGAGAGACAGCGTGAGCAGGGGAGGGTCAGAGAGAGAGGGAGACACAGACTCTGAAATAGGCTCCAGGCTCCGAGCTGGCAGTCAGCACAGAGCCTGACGTGGGGCTTGAACCCACGAACCCCGAGATCATGACCTAAGCGAAAGTAGGACGCTTAACCAACTAAGCCACCCAGGTGCCACCATGGACTCCTTCTTTAAAATACTTATGGTTCAGTAGCAGAAACTGTCTTTATAAATAACATTTATAGAGTATAAAGAATCCTAAGTATTCGAAGGGCGATGGGGTCAAGTCAAGTCAGAAAACACACTGCATCCAGCTATAGAAATCAGAGAAGCTTCATGGAAGAGCTGGCATTTGAGTTTTTAAAAATAAAGGGGGTCTATATATTATCCATATAAATGAGTGTCCGGGAGGGTAAGAGAATTCTATAAACAAAGGGTCAAATCCTATGTATGTGGTCACTGAGCACATAACATTAAACTTTACTGTCGAGCTGCAACATAAGACATATAAAAACAAACCCAGCAAGAAGAATAGAAAGGTAGAGTCCAATTGTAAACATTCTCATCAAAGAGGCATCATTTTGATAATATTTAATTTAATACTTGAATATAATTTCTTTGATCCCTGCTTGTCCTTGGACTTTATTATTATGCTTTGTCTTAATTACTTTTTAAGTTTCACTTTCTTCTGGGAGAAATTTTGGCAGTCAGTAAGAAATGGAATGTTTTCTGGAGGTGGGAGGGCGGGAAGCAGCTAGGAACTCTTCTTCTCATCTCTTCTCTTAATCATCTGTCTTCCCTATGGATCAAGGTGACCAGATGTGTCCTTCCCAGCCAGAGGCTCAAAATCCTACCTGCTGTGGGGCAGTATGAGGCAGGTGAAAGCAGTTAGCATCAGAGAAATAGTTTTACAGGGAGCTGGTAAGTAGGAGAAATTAGATCCAGACTAAGAGATTTATGACCAACTCTGTTTTGGATCATGCTTTGGGTGGTTTTAATTTTTATTTTATTTAGGTCTCCTTGACTATTCCCTCTAAAAGGTAAATTATTTATGTATTTAAAAAAAGTTTAGTATTATTTATTAGAATTACTTGCAAAATGAATTATTTACTTAGAATGCTTATTTTTAAAACATGTCTATTTTTGCCAATCACCTTTATTTCTTAATTAGAACTAAAGCAAATTTAAAAATTTCCCCTCTCCCTCAGGGGTCTTCATTTTTTTTGCTGTATCTCATACAGTCATTTAAAAATCTTGTTGGTCCTAAGCCTGCTCCCTTGCTTTGAATCCTTTTTTAAGTCCTTAATGTATTTAAATGCTTTACTGTAAAACTAAGTTTTAGTTTTTCCCTCTCCTACCGTTTTACATATGGAACTTTAGCCCTTTCAACTCTGTGGGTTACATATGGTAAGAGGCTTTCTTAGCTTTCCTATACCACCATCCCCATCCTTATCCCTCACACTTCTACTTACATTACTCCCTACCTCTTCCAGCAGGGAGGGACAGCATCCCCAAACATTCCCTTAGAAAAAAAATCAGGGGACTCATGAGTTAATTCTCCTAACGGTTATTAGCAACCTCCCTCCCCAACACACACACACTTAGAGCCATTTCTTGGACTACACTGCACATTCACTCCATGCCATCCTATTCCTCCATGAGGAAAACCTATGTTCTAGTCTTGGTCTCTGATACAGATAGCACTCTGCATACTGACGAAACCATGTCAACATTATGCTATACATTAGGAGGGGATATCATGACTAAGGTCATAGCAAAGAAAAGACCTTTATGATGGTCTTAGATGATGGACCCAATGGTGCTGCAACTCCCAATAGATATCCAGGGAAGGAGAAGCAGGAGAGATTTCTCTTCCAAATATCTTGCACTAATTTTTAATGAGCATGCTTTTAGTATGCTCTTTTTGTCCTCACAATAAGGATTAAGGAAAATCCCCTTTAAATTACAAAATAAACTAAACTGTGGTTCTCTGTGTCGCTTTCTATATAGTGCCTTTCCCTTCACAGGGGACCCTGTGCCGCTCTGATCAGCCCAGAGGTTATAATTCAGCAGGGATGACCAACTCACTGAGCCTTGGGGCACAGTTCAGGCCCATTTTGTAAAGGCATATTTGGGTTCCTAGGAAAATACAGGATGTTACTCTGAGGAGACTTGGTATTTTAAAGGTGATATAATAAAAATGTATATGGAAGTAATTTTGATAAGGTTTCTGATTTTATGTCATTTTGACCTGATAGATCTCCCATTCAGTCTCTTTTGCCTGGTTGAGAGATGTTAGTGGTATTTCCCCCAAATGATTGCACTTTCCCCTGAATTTCAAGATGTGCTATTTCCCTTTTCAACTACCTGGGTGAGAATCTGATCTACTTGAAATTCTCACTGTTCCATTCTTGGTCATCCTATCATTTATTTTTTTACTTTTTGCACTTAGTAAGTTTCACTCCCATTGACACATAGGCCCAGAAGGACTCCATATACACACTAAACCTAAACAGTAACACAGTAAGAGCTTCAGAAATACCAGTGTGGCAACAGGCCCTTATGGCAGTTGAAAAGCCACTGAGTGGGACCTAAGTGCTGGCTCCAGGATTTGATAGACCTGAAAGGGTTTGACTCACCATGACAGAATGCAGATTTAAAAGTAAAGTCCTTATATTTTGATACACCTGAGGAGTCCATCCTTTCACCATCCTAAGTGTCTAAGGAAACTCATTTTGAATAACCTTCAGATAACTGAGAGGGATTTCACATAGTTCTCTAGGTCTCTATACATTCAGATCAAATGACTGGAAGGAATATCACAAATTTACATAGACCAGATCCTAAGATTCTAAAAGACAGATTAAAGTATCTTTCCCCAAAATATCTATGATAGGAGATTTCACAGTTTAATTCAAAAGAAAGCTTTGAAGAAAGACAAAGAGAGGAAGGAAACAGAGGAGGCAGGTAGGAAAACCTAAAACTTTTCTGAGTGTATTTTAATATGGAAGACTTTTAATATCTTAATTTTTTCTCATTTTAATTTCTCCATTAAACCTTCCATAAGAAGCATATGAAATTAACAAGTGCCAACACGATACTAAAATGTATACTTTCTCTTTTGTCATTGTCTTATTCCTCCAATTATTAATACACTTTTTTTCCCTCCCTTCCCTGCACTAATTTCCTTCCATCTCCCATGGCCTCCTTGAGAAAACCTGCATTTTCATCCTTGCTTGTGACAAAGAGATGAGAAACTCCCATTAAATAATGTTGTTAAAAATACAAAAATGGTTTGCCACATGTTCCCCAATCTTGCACCTCAGAATTCTCCAAGTACGCGGAAGGGGAGAAGTGGTTTGGCCCGTGTCATTGGCAGATGGGTTATCAGTGTCAGCCTTCAGCAACATTCACCAGCCCCTGACTTTCTTCTGCCCTCAGTGCTCCCCAGACTATCCCGTGGGCAGCACCACCCTGATGCAAAGACTCACTCATCTCCATTCTTCAGGTCTCTCTGAAGATCACTCTGAAGCCAGAGATGGGCCTGTGCCAGGTGGGAGGTGATGTCCTAGAAATCAGCCAAGATTTATTTCATTTCCTTTCATCACTTGACTCCTGGTTGAGTCTCTGGTGGGAAATTTTCCAGGTTACCATCCGGTATCTATAGCTCAAGGAGGACAATTGCACTTTGTAACTGGAAACTTCATCTCAGCTTTAGATTTAAAATGTAACAGAAGTGAATGTTTCAAAGTCAGCAGCAAAAAACTGGGATATGGGGAATCTTTTGTCGTTTACATAATCTCTCCCAACATATGGCGGTATCAGTAGATGCCAACTGCAGTCACTCTTAATTTAAAAATTAGATGGTAGTATACAAAGCTTTTCTCTAAGCTCTTTTACATTATTCAACCCTGCCCATATGTCCACCAAAAAGAGAGAGAGAGAGAGAGAGAGAGAGAGAGAGAGAAAGAAGGAAAGAAAGAAGGAAAGAAAGAAGGAAAGAAGGAAGGAAAGAAGGAAGGAAAGAAGGAAGGAAAGAAGGAAAGAAAGAAGGAAAGAAAGAAGGAAAGAAAGAAGGAAAGAAAGAAGGAAAGAAAGAAGGAAAGAAAGAAGCAAAGAAAGAAAGAAAGAAAGAAAGAAAAGAAAGAAAGAAAGAAAGAAAGAAAGAAAGAAAGAAAGAAAGAAAGAAAGAAAGAAAGAAAGAGAGAGAGACAAAAAGCCCAGAGATTGGAGAGTTTTGTTTTGTTCTGATTTGATATATTAAAAACTCTATATGAACAAATCTCTATAGAGTTTGCACCCTGATAAGACAATAGTGATTTCAGCTCACTACACTGAAATAAATATATGTACATTCAATATACATTCGTTTTCAATCTGGGATAATTTGCATATTGCTAGGATTATTTTCCTTTTATTGTCTGCTGAAATGAACTGGAATCGCCAAGAAAATGCATCCATCATACAAAAACAATGTACAGCCAATTTATAAAATGAATCACTTTCAGTCATTTTTAGAGGTGTTTTTAAACAATTGAGGCTAATTATAAATCTGTTTAAATATATTAAAACAGAACATCTAACCAGCAAGCCCTTTCCCAGTTTAGATCAACTGTACTAGAAAACTAACACAGTAATTCAAACAAAACACTCTACCAATTGTACAAAATTCACTGATGTATTATAATCTTCCCCTGAATTAGGTTTCATGGGTTTACTTGAAATTAATAGAGCTTTGTGATTTTGTTACTCAATGTCTTCCAAAAGTTTGGGGGAAATTATCTCTGCAAATATTTCTCTTGCCTTATGTCTTCTTGCCTCATTTCTGAGATGCCAAGTAAATATATAACATACCTCACACCATCCTCTGTGTCTCTTACCTTCTATCTTGTTCTTCCTGCATCTTATTTCTTCAGCTTTATTCTGGATGGTGTCTTTTGGTCTGTTTTCTGATTCATGAATTCTCTCTTCCTCTGTGTCTTGTATGTTTTTAAACCCATTTCATGAGTTCTTAATTTTAGTCACTTTATTTTTCAGTTTTAGAATTCCTAGTTAATTCTTTTCTTTAAAATTATAACGTCACATTACATAGTTTCTAAATCCTTAAGAACACCTTTAGGTTCGATGTTTATTTCCATGAGTGCAGTGAACATTTCTTTCCCCAGTCTGAGCCTATTTCCACTATGACATACCTACAGGTCTTTGTCATCTGTCTTTTGTAGTGGTCTCTTCCCCACATCCCTTGTTATCTCTGGGTGCCAGGCATAGCCTTTAAAAATTTGCCAGAAATAATTTGAGGCCTAAAACAGTATTTTCCAGAGAGAATTCTCATCTGCTTTCCAGTTGCCTGGAAGTATTAGCTGAATCCAATTCTTTGGGACCACCTACATGAGTTGACATAGGACAGCAATCTGTTCCAGGATGGTTTGATTCTGGCTCAATCTTCCCCTTTGATTTGGTTCTCAGATTTAAGTCAGGGAAGTTTACTCAGAGACCTCACCTTTGGCAAGCCCTAGACTCTTACTTTTGTCCCCCAACTTCTGAAATTCTGTCAAAGACTGCTCAGCTCCCCCTCTGGACCAGTGAATGCTACTGGGCCAAAGCAATTCCAAATTCCAGGCCCATGTCTCTCCATTCTTCCATCTCTTACCTTGGTTCACTTAGTCTCCCCACTATCATGTTAACTATTTGATGCTTACACAGTAGACTTTTTTTTTTCTTTTAGTTCATCTATATTTTTAAATTATAATCAGCAACCAGGTTGGTTCAAATTACTCAGTCTGACATTTCCATTACCAGAAGGGTTTTTTTCTGATTACTCTTAGCCAGGCAGTTTTTACAGCATCCCTAACGACTACACTGATATGCAAATACAACCATGTTACTATTTCCACTGAGAATGAAGACAAGGATCCACTGGAAATTTTTCCATCAATCCCAAATCTGTCCCATCTATCTTGACAGTTAAATGACCTAACAGATCTGTGCAATGATTTTCCTCTATTTCAGAAAGGACAGAATATTTTATCTTCCAGAGAGAATGAATAAAATTATGTAAGCCTGTAAGTGTGTGCATTAGGAACAGAAAAGCACCACATAGAGAAATGTAATAACATTCCAAGCAGGAGAAATATATGAAATAAAACTACAAAATATTTATTTTTAGAGTGCAATTCTCTGGCATTCTCTCCTTTTCTCAAATACAAGGGTTGACTTTGTCTCCCATCTCATGCAGAACACAGATGAAATCAAAAGGCTTCTATATTTCTTCTGTCACAGTGCCCACCATCTTGCATCTATACCCACCCTTCCCACCTTGTGGTCAGGTATTAAGATAAAGTGGGAGAGGGGCGCCTGGGTGGCTTAGTCGGTCAAGCATCAGACTTTCGCTTAGGTCATGATCTCGCGGTTCGTGGGTTCGAGCCCCGCGTCGGGCGCTGTGCTGACTGCCAGCTCGGAGCCTGGAGCCTGTTTCAGTCTGTGACTCCCTCTCTCTCTGACCCTCCCCTGCTCACGCTGTCTCTCTCTCTCTCCTAGAAATAAATAAAACATAAAAAAAAAGATAAAGTGGGAGTGCCTGGGTGGCTCAGTCAATTAAACGTCCGACTTCGACTCAGGACATGATCTCAAAGTTCATGAGTTTGAGCCCCACATTGGGCTTGCTGCTATCAGCACAGAGCCTGCTTCAGATCCTCTGCCCCGTCCTCTGCACTTTCCCTACTTGCCTGCTGTCTCAAAAACAAACACATTTAAAAAGTTTTAATAAAAGATAAAGTGTCTCTGATCCAGAGACATTCATTTGTACATCACATTCCCATCTCTCCTCCCTAAGAAGGGCCTTTCTCTTCCACTGGTTTCTCTCTCCACTAGATGATTTCCACCAACACATTAAAATGTCTAACAGGGATAATATGTTTTATAGAATTCATGAACTTTTTTAAAAATGTGTATTTGAGAGAGATTGACAGAGAACTCATAAGCAGGGGAGGAGACAGAGGGAGAGGGAGAGAGAATCCCAAGGAGGCTGAACACTCAGCACAGAGCCTGACACGGACTCCATTCCATGACCCTGGGATCATGACCTTAGCCAAAATCAAGAGCCGGACACTCAACTGACTAAGCCACCCAGGCACTCCTAATTCATGACCTTTTGGCTTTTTCTTTCTTTGTACAAGACCTTCTTCCTAGTTTATCTGAGGAATCCTTCAGCCTGGAAGATAAAATGAGGAGCTGAATTTCTTTACCTCCAATTTTTGTACACTCAGAGCACATAGAATTAAAATTTAAATAAAGGACACCAAAACAGAAAGAGAGGGGATGTATATTAACATTTGCCTCTCTTTGGCTCCAGAGAGAGTGAGGATGCCACATGAGAGTATCTGAATAGTCTTCTCTCTGGCTTTGTATATATAATAGAATACATTTGACATTGAGTAAGTGAAGATACCACCACCAATAGCGGGAGTTCTGGTTTATGACTCAGGAAAGAGACTAATTCTCTGACTGGCTTTGGAACTCAGCCAAGACCTAATTTTACTAGTTCATGGGTACAGTGTTGCCAGGCAAAGGGTGACCTCAAAGTTTAAATATCTAAATGTGCCCTCAGTGTGTGGGTGCTTGGATCCTGTGTACATCTCATGGGGCCTGCCTTGTCCCATAGGATGACTGTAACACAGGCTGGTCTCCAGCATTGGACAAGAGGGCAGGATACAGAACATAAGGTGTCAGCAAGAGAATGGAATCTGAGAAAGCCTTGGGTTTTGAGTAAGTGAGAGAACTCGCAAGAGTGAGCAACTCATGAGTTACAGCAGCTACAGAATTTAGTTTATCTGGAATAAGACATCAACCAGGAGAAAAGAGGGGACCTCATAGGATCTGAGTTTTTCCATTCACCACAGGGATTCAAAAGCAATGTCACTGTCCCATACCCAGGAGAGACAAGCCCGATTAGAGAGAAGCTCCAGGAGGCAACCTGAAAACCTGAGCACTTTTCCCCTAGAAATCCTTTTTTAAGATAATTCAAATAATCAGGGGTACTTGGTTGGCTCAGTTGGTTAAGCATCAGACGTCAACTCAGGCCATGATCTCATGGTACATGGTCCCAGCCAGGACTCGGGCTCTGTGCTGACAGCTCAGAGCCTGGAGCCTGCTTCAGATTCTGTATCTCCCTCTCTCCCTGCCCATTCCATACTCAATCTCGGTCTCTCTCCTTCAAAAATCAACATTAAAATAAAAAAATAAAAAAAAATACTGTCATCAGAGACTGCTGTTTTCAATAAAAAAAAAATCCACATTAAAAAATAAAAGATAATTCAAATAATCAGATCGGATTAAATTGTAACCAGAAAGAATACTTAGCTTTCCCCTCTCCCCACTCTAGCCAGTAGATAGTAGCTCATGAGAAGTAAGGAGTAACAACAGACAAAATTATTTTCTACACATCAAAATTAGAGTGAATTACACCATAATATTCTCTGTTTACCTACTTAAATAAATGAACTCTCTTAGCCCTCTTTACCTCATCAGCCGCAATCCCCATTTCTTTCATCTCCAAATGTGCTGAACTCATTTTCTTCCTGCTGACACTATTTTCTTCTGTCTCCACTCTCTCTCCACCTCCACTCTGATTGCTCATCTCTTCTCCTTACATCTCTAAAATCCTTCTTGTCAACATCACCAATGAGCTGCAAGTTGCCAAGTGAAACCAATGGGCATTCCTCTGCCCTCACTTTACCAACCTCTTAGTGCATTTGCCATAGCTGATCATTTCCTCTGTCATTCTGTGTTTTAGTATTCACTGATCTCTTCTACCTCATTGGACGCTACTTTCCAATCCCTGTTGCTCAGTATTTAACCCAATCATCAGTTCACACTCTTCCTGTGTGACCTGCCCCAAGTCTATGGTGTTTGGAACATACCACCAACTGGGTAAACTCCCATATCTTCCCAGGAATTCCAGCACCACAGCCAACCTGACATCTTTGCTTCAACAAGGAGTCTGAAATTCTTGACACCTATTCTCACAAATCCTTTCTCTTATCTTCGACAACACTGCAATTTGACCAAATGTGTTAAAAACCTAGAATAGAAATTATGCTTGATTATGCTTTTTTTCTCACACCCCATATCCAATCCATTAGAAAACTCTTTAGCACTGTATTTCCAAATCCATACACTTATTACAATCTCCAAGACTATTCATTCTTCCCCAGAATGTCCCGTTAAGCACTGAACTGGCTTTTCTTTGCATCCACTCTGTTCTATATACTGGACAGCCATAGTAACTTTATGACATTTTCTTTTTCAAGGTATTTATTTATAGGAAAATAGTACAGCTACGGGAACACTTGTCTGGTATTGAATAAATCCAACATCTGTTATAGAAGGCAGTTTGATTATCTTGCCCTCAAAAAGGAGACCGCCTGTGCAGTAAATGTATGAAGTTTAACTAGCATGTGAGGTTTTCATTTCCCCACAAACAAATACCTGTGTGGAAAATCAGGCTCACACATGGATTATTCCTTAGGGTACAAGAAATTGAGAATAACTTTAAGCAAAAGGTATCCTCTGGAAATGATATATAAATTTAAAGGAGACATACAGCAGAAGGAGAAAAAAGAAAATGATAAGTATACCATAAACACAGTGAATGTTCAACAACTATTTGTTGTTATTTATGATGAAAAGGCTTTCCAATGGGATCAATGCAATGCTTGGTAGTGGCATTTTTCCCATTTTTCCAGAGATGACAGAAATAAAGGAGACATTGAAAGAAAAGTTTGCATGGATTCCATTGAGCTGAAGAGGGTAGATGGACATCTCTTTAGAAAAATAACAACAGCCCAGGTCATCGATCTCACAAATGTGTACCATTAATCCTACGGAGACAGGGAGAAAGAGCATGAATCAAACCAAAGCTGAGGTAAAGCAGAAACAGTGCTGGTCTGGGAGTTACAGAATCTGAGTACTAAAGACAAATCTCTTATGAATAGGCAGCATGACCTTGAGCAAGTCTTTGAGCCTCTAGCTGTTTATAAAATAACTGGACTAGTTCAACTTCAAGAGTCTTCTGGTTTGTAGAAGACTACTAGAATTTATAAACCTAATCTTACTATTGGGAAGCCAGTAGATGCTATACTGATTGTGGTGGATTAGAACGGTCTTCCCAAACAAATAAGGTGCAATGCATTACATATGTGGGGCACTATCCAATGGAGTTGTTCCCTCACAGAGTATGTTGAATCACTGAATATACCTTTAAAATTCCCCTTTAGTTACATGATTGCACATTTTTGAAACTTATCAGGGGATCTTAAGGACAAAGAGAGGTCAATTCATTGTAGGGTACAATTCATTGTAGGAAAAAGGTATTATGAGCCATCTCTTTGGTAGGTGTATCAAATCTGAAATATGAGAGTATAAAATCATAAAATTGTATTTTTGAAAGTACCTATCTGAATAAAGATCAGCAATTTAAAAAGTACATGAGGTTACAGGATAGATTTGCTATGGTTTAAAATAGATTTTTAAAAATCCAAGAGATTAGAGTGAAACCAACAAATAACTTTGGCAATACATTTGGCTTACAATTTTGACAACAGGTTCAACTATGGTCTAAAGCTCTGCCAGGAGGTGGAACTCCCTAGACAACTGAAATGTAGGCTCTGGGAAAATATACCTTCAGGGAACACTTTGGAATGAAGTACCATGAGCTAAAGAAGCACGTCAGTTAAAGAAATGTTGCAGTGGCAGGGACATCATAACAAAAAGTAGTGTTGTCTGGAAGAAACCACCCTTCATCAAAGGGGATCCCTTGAGTAACAGGATAAATACAAAAATTAAGATGGTGATGACTGAGTACTCCTACCTTTCCCATTTCATCTTCAAAACAAATCTGGAAGTTATTAACATGATCCCCCTTCTGCAGTTGAGGAAGTTGAAGCTTAGAAAAAGGTTATTTTCAATAGGTGATAGGAACATGAATCAAACCCAACATGTGATGAGATGAAAGCAACCAGAACAAACAGCAAAACTCAGGTCCACCCAAATCCAAAGCTAATGCTATTTCAGTCACCTTAAGCAAGGTAAATGCCTGAAACATCATTATTCTGAGAAGAAACTATACAGGGAGAATCAAGTGAAGAATAGCTATGTCACAAAGCACTAGTATTCATAAAGAAACACCAGAAGCAAAGTGATTTAGGAGGACTGAAGAATGGAAACACATTCCTTCTGTGATACTGGAATGCCATATTTCAACCTTTTTATCTGAATAAATGAAAACCCTCATGTATAAGCTCCAAATTACCAAGTAATCAAAGGAAATGGTTTGGGGTACATTTTTGTACTTAATAAAAGCCTGGATGTATTTGATTTGAAATTTTAAACACTATCCATTTTATAAAAATACAGCCTCATACATTCCATAAAAATGCCAAGTACTACTTTAAAGACTGGTATTTTTTTTTCTAAGCCAGAGATATATTGCATTTATAAAAATTTATTTGAGAAACATAAACTTTCCCAGTGGATAAAAAAGACTGTTCATTTAATAAGAATTGATAAAATTATACCAAAATTACCTGTTGATAAGGGACAATTATTACAGAGATAAGGAGATGGCTATCTTGACAGAATTTTGGTATCATTTTAGAATGGGGACAGAAAAATTGGGTATTTATGAGGTTTGGGGAGTCTGGTGTAAGGCAATGTATTTGGTTACAATTGAGTCAGGTTCATGATCTAATAGCTTAGAATGGATGGATACTGCGAGCTAAGGTTTTAAAGAGTTCCAAAAAGACTCTTTCAGAAACACTTTTTCCATGCTATCTACTGAAAATTGAACAGTCTAATGTTGATTTAAATGGGCTTCTGGGGAGTTCCTAAAATGAACAATGTTATTTTCCACTTTTGTATTCCTGAGCAGGAGTTTCCTGAAGTAGTAACCTCATGATAATGCAGAAAGAAAGTTGTGTGGTTGTAGACAGTTTCAGTTGCAGAACCCTGAAAATTGAAAATAATTTTAGTTGGGTATTCAATTTAGCCTAAGGAAATGAATTTTGTATTCCATTTGGTTTATTATCAATCTTTGCATAGTTTTGAGAAAAGTTTAAATTTTTTCATGAAACATGAATGAGAAACTCAGAGAGGTTTCCATTAAATTGTTTATTAATTGCTATTACTGATATTTTATTGTACTTAAACATGTATGTTTCTCACTTTGCTGTTCTCTTCTGAAAACATGGTCTCACAGCACACGAACAGATCTTTCTATGCGCAAATACTTAATTCACCTTTTAATCCCATCAATAAGACAAAATCATTTCTTCTACTACCAAACTAGCAAAAAGAGAAAAGGCATAATTTAATAAATTACATCACATGGATCGGATAGACATGCCTTCAGTTAGTTTCCAACCTCAATTTAAAAATAAGGTTCAAGGGGCACCTGGGTGGTTCAGTCGGTTACGTGTCTGACTTTGGCTCAGGTCATGATCTCACAGTTCATGAGGTCAAGCCTCGCATCAGGCTCTGTGCTGACAGCTAGCTCAGAGCCTGGAGCCTGTGTTGCATTCTCTCTCTCTCTCTCTCTCTCTCTCTCTCTCTCTCTCTGCCCTTCCCCAGCTTGTGCGCGCGCTCTCTCTCTCTCTCACTCAAATAAACATTAAAAAAGGTACTTTAAATAAAAATAAAAATAGGATTCAAAAGTTATTTGGGTAAGAACTATATAAGAAAGATATTAAAATAGCAGAGGTAAAGAAAAGTGAACTATTAGTTCTTATAACTTTAGGTTTGCAAATAGCCCCTGTATACAGAGGGCAGGGAGACACTGAAGAGAGGGGCAAACTGGTCTAGATCAGTGGGTAGCATGTTAAATAAGCAAGGGAACTTACACACAAGGGTTGTGGGTGGCTGCAAGGTGAGTACATCTCTACACCACCCATCAGAATCAGTTAACATAGAGGCCTCAGAGGATTTAGTCATGTTCACCATCGAGACATCTCAACAACACATTACTCTTTTAAGGCTGTATCCTTGAAAATGGCTCACACTGTGGGAAGAGTGAGCAGAATGTACATTCCAAAGTTAGGCGAGGGCGTGAGGAGCCTCTGATTGCTTGGGCCCAGCTTGAGAGTCAACCTGAGATTATGTCTTCTCAATGACCTCCTCCAACAATTACTGATTGCAGTTAAGCATTAACAAGGAAATAGTATTTTTTAAAGTTTATTTACTTTTGAGAGAGAGGGATACACAGAAACTGAAGCAGGTTCTAGGCTCTGAGCTGTCAGCATAGAGCCCAATGCAGGGCTCAAACTCAAGAGCTGAGATATCAAGACCTGAACCAAAGTTGGACACTTGATTAAGCCACCTAGGTGCCCCAACAAGGAAGTGGTATTTGAACTAATCTTCAAGTAAAAAGCATTTCTAAATGAGAGAATATAAAGGCCCACTGGCTAAAGAATGTAGGCCAAGTGTGGGCCACATTGAATAGAAAAGTTGAATGGAACTGGAAGCTCAGCCTGAGAGGAAGTTGCTCTCAAATTTAGTTCCTTTTCTTGGCTAGAACAAGAGAATTTTTATAAGAGCAATTCATTCAATTCTGTTAACCTCCTAATGTTTAAGGGCCATGGAAAATCCAAGTCAAACTCTAAACGTTCTTTTCAGACAGGATTTAAAACAATTATGATAATTATGTGTAAGTGACACCTGTCTTATCATATGTGAATCACATCTCTATGGCCTACTATAGTACCAGGTCTGTGGTGTGAATCAATTATTAAGTAGCTACACGAAACATATGACTTAGTTTGGTTTAGCTTACAATAGAGGTTTACTTTGTGTCCTAACAAAATACCACTTAGGAAGATAACCAGTTTACATGTGTGTGTATATAAACTTTACACACAAACATGTATCTGAACTTTATATACACACATATCTGAAACTTATACATATACCTACGTATGTATACTGTGCGTATGCAAATATACATACACATGTGTATGCACATATCTGTACATATGAGTATATATGTTTGTATGTGTATATATACATATATATGTACACATATACGTGTATATATGTGTGTATATGTACATGTATGTATGTATATATACATATATATACGTGTATGTGTGTGCATTATATGCATGTACAATATGCATGTATTGTATGTGTATATATACATATACATGTGTACACACGTATACACACGTATGTATGTGTATATACATGTGTACACACGTATACACAGGTATGTGTGTACACACGTATATACGTGTACATACGTGTACACACGTATACACACGTATGTGTACACGTACACACACGCGTGTGTACACACGTATACACACGTATGTGTACACGTACACACACGCGTGTGTACACACGTATACACACGTATGTGTACACGTACACACACGCGTGTGTACACACGTATACACACGTATGTGTATACATACACACGCGTGTATACACACATGTATGTATACACACATGTATGTATGTATATATACATATATATAGGACTTGGAATCCCAAGTCACTTTTCCCAGTTATACCAGCTAATAGTCATCCCTGGACCTTGTGAAATCATGCATTTTTTATAGGTTAGCATAATATGTACTTTCAGTTTCTTTTGTAATTTTACTTCCTAGTCGTTTTCCTTTGTTATTCTTGTGACATTTTTGTTTAATGTTTTGTTATTCTTTTTCCTCTGCCATTCAGTGGCTCATACAAGGATAGAAACTGACCTTTGCTTCAAAAGCACCAGCTCTCTTCAAGATATATACAGATTCCAGAAAGGACAAAGAAATAATTTAAGAAGGACAGAGGGTTTTCATAGTAAATAGGTGTCCACTATTCCTTAGTCTAGATGTTCTCTTATTGACCCTACCTGCCAATTACCCATCTGTGACCTTTTTACAGGTAAAAAGAGTTAACTAGAAATTTGATAGATTTTCAAATCCTATGTCACCAATTATTTTTTATGAAGGAGGAGTCAGGAATGAAGTAATATAATCTGTCAGGAATCATTTCTATGATACAAGATAATAAGATGCATAGGCCACTGCTCCATCCTTCCATATCCTTGGTAGCTCTCCCCAGTAGATTCTGATGCTCTTCACCTATAGGTCATGACAGACATAGCTCCAGATACCTCAACACCACACTGAAGTCTCCAGGGGCAGTGGCTTTTGAAAAGAATTTTCTTTGCTGCCCGAGTATTTCCCTTAGTGTTTTTGCTGTTCCTTGAATGGGAGAGCAGGTTTGGGGTTATGAGGATATCAGCAAATGACAGGGCTCAGACGGGTTGGAGACCTCACCTCTGAGAACCCTAAGGGAGGCCATGTACCAACAGCACTTGCTTAACCAGCAAGGCCTATCTAAATGAGACAGAGGCCCTTCCATTACTTGGTCCAGGGCATTGGTCATCTCTCATTCACTCCTCCAAAGATAAACTGCAACTTGGGCCCATCTGCCAAACAAAAATTATGGTGGGATATGAAATAGGAAAAATTTTAATAAGCTATGGAGATTCAAAGTCTACACAAAGCCACGTTGTCACGCATTAGTTTGTTTACCAGGAGAGTAACAAAAATGCATTTGGAAGTCTTTGCTGTTCTGTCTTTTATAGGAACATTATTAGAAAGTAGCATTTTTGCATTTGGGAAAATGTCATATCCTTAACTTTTATGTATCTCATTTATTAAGAATGAGGGTAAGCATTATATTAATGCCCTACAAGGATGCCCACTGAATGTATTTCTTTCCTTTTACTTTAAGAATAAGCACCAATCTAGCCAGACAACCGGGGTAACTGTGTCAGAATCACATGACCAGTCACCAATTTAAAAATCAGTCATATGCAACAATGTTGCTTCCGAAATAGCATTTATCTAGAGGCAGAATATGTCAATTTGTTCTAGTCCAAATTCAACTAAAAGACAACAAAAATAACTTCTGCTGCTTTGGGAAAGTTATCTTTTTTGAGTGTTCTACTGATGAATATGTATTTTTACACAGATTGCCCATGAACAGGCAGAATGGAGTAGATGGGTCAGCTCAGTGGGGGCTTACTGCTGTACATCAATAAAGTACAGGGTAGGGCACAGTTAAGAGTTCATGGATCTCCTTCAACAGTAAGTTTAAGCCCTTATATTCCTAATTGGGATACTTCTTGAATGTCAGTGGCATATATTTAGAATAACATAAAAGAATAATTGGAAATGTGTCAATTAGGTATCGCACAATGAGAATTTTAACATTTAAGGGAAAAAAAAATGGAAGTCAATCACTGACTATGGCCTAATTGTACAGTACCTCAAAGGAAGAGATGTTTTCATTCCAGATTGAATTCTTCAGTCAATTCCGACTATATTATTTACATTCAGACTTCATAAAATTAAATTGAATTTTAAGTATCTTTATATAAATAATATAGTCAAAGCTTACCGATATGAATTAAACCGCCTTCATTTTTTGACAGTGTAATTAATGTAAAATTTAATTCTAATCATCTGCTAAAGCTATGGATTCTTTTGACTCCCTAATTGTCATGGAGTTATTTAGCAGACCAAGGCTACTGTCATCTTCTCTATTACCCTTAAACAACAACAACAACAACAAAAGTATTTGGTTTCAATCTATTCATACCAGAGAATAGAAGACCAGCTAATTATTATTCACTCTATTCAAACAAAAATCCTATTAGGTGGTTCACATAAAAGAAGAATAAAAAACCTGCTACCATTTTCTAGAGATTTGCCCCTTGCAAATAATAAGTGATCTTAACCAAAGGAATGCTTCCTTATTAAAGGGTCATAACTTGCCATATTATCTCCTTGACTGGCTTATAGATGTCTTTCTGTTGTAGCAGCTAAAATTCCTTCTAGTCTGAGCCCTCTGATGCTGAATAGGGGCAATGTTTTGATGTTGATTTTAAGATGGAATAAAATTCTGGGTGGGATCTTTTAAGCCCTCCTGTCCCATAAAGTTTGAAGCAAATTTGTTTTGAGGTCAGTCCTACTCCTGAATGCTTTACCCCAACTACTTTGTGTTTTCAGAGCTTTTCTTATTTCTAGAGAATAGCCTTGCAAAATTGAGCTGCCTTTCGAAATTGGTGTGGGAAGCATGAAAGATGTACTATTCATGCTAATAATGAATAACTTTAAGAGAATGTGTGTTTTCACACTTATTCAGTCCTGTACTATTATGGAGTATTTTCTGTCATTTTCATTTTCTACCAACTCTTGGCATCTAGTCTTTTGTCTTCTCTCTACCTTGCCCTCGCTGCTCAGAATCCTCACCTCCAAAGATACACAAGTGCCCTATGGTTAGAAATTATTTCTCCAGATCAGTTCTAGGAGAAATGGGGACTTTTTAGTGCCAAGACGACTTTAGAGTTCTCTTGCCCTGATCCTTTATCCCATGTAGCAACTTCACAACACCATACCCCAGGGATTTGCCTTATTCCATCCAGCAACTGAAAAGGAGCCATATATCTTAAGTATACTGATGGCAAGATGATACATACATGTATTCAAGATACATTTTACTTTTTTTTCTAATATTACCATACCAATGCCAATTTCCTGGTTCTGATTTTGAAAATGTTTTACTTTTAAATCTTAGCCACTACTCATAGTTTTGCTCTGTAAGAATAAAAAACGTATGTAGTTTTCTTTTATATTAACAATCCATTAAATATTTTCAGATCCTTATTTCATATCCACATTAATTACTCCATTTTTCTAGCTTTTGGTTTTTGCTATTATCTATACTAGCTTGTCACAATCAAGTCCTATGAGCAACAAATTGATCATTTATAAAATTAATGCAAGACAACTCAGTTGTATATAGACTCTTAAAATTTGCCACCCAGAAAATAGAAAAATACTCCAAAACAGGTGTTAATCAACCATGTCATGGTACCACTTAATATTAAAAGTTCTGTCAATGAAATTTTGCAATCTATTTCTTCTAAGGACTCCTGCAAAAGCATTTTGTACGTAATGAGATATGCAGGACTTAACCTTCATCTTCTAGGTTTGAGCTTGACATTTTAACTTATCAGATCATTTTGAGTCTTGAGTTTGATATCAAACACATTAGTTGTCTATTCAAATTTTCTGTTACTTGAGTACTTTTTACATTTTTTAATGCTTATTTATTTTTTGAGAGGAGACAGAGTATGAGCACAGGAGGAACAGAGAGAGAGGAAGACACAGAATCTGAAGCAGGCTCCAGGCTCTGAATGGTGAGCACAGAGCCTTGCACAGGGCTCCAACCCATGAGTTGTGAGATCATGACCTGAGCTGAAGTCATAGGTTTAACTGACTGAGCCACCCAGGTGCCCTTGTCACTTAAAGTATTTTATCTCCAATATATGAAGAGATTATGAAAACAATGGAGCTACAAAAAAAAAAAAAAAAAAAGAAAAGAAAGAAAAGAAAAAAGAAAAAAAAGTCTTATAGAGGAACTTGGGTGGCTCAGTCGGTTGTCTGACTTCAGCTCAGGTCATGATCTCGCAGTCCACGAATCTGAGCCCCATGTCAGGCTGTATGCTGACAGCTCAGATCTCAGAGCCTGGAGTCTGCTTCGGGTTCTGGTTATCAGTCTTTCTCTGCCCCTCCCCTACTTGTGCTTTCTCTCTCTCTCTCTCTCTCTCTAAGTAAATATTTTAAAAAATCTTATAGAAAATCCAATCAATAAATGCAGAAAAAGCATCTGACAAAACCAACACCCATTCATGATAAAATACTCCCACCAAACTAGGATACCAAAAACTTAGAGCTAACATGGCAAAAAACTAGATGCTTTTCCTCGAAGACTAGCAACAAAGCAAGGATGTGCTTTCTCACTAATCTTATTCAATATCATACTAGAAAACTTAGCTAACACAGTAAGAGAAGCAAATATAAAAGTCATACCTACTGGAAAAAAAGAAACTAAATGATCTATTCACAGATGATACAATTGTCTATGTAGAAAAATCTCCAAAAAACTACTACTCCTGGAACTAAAAAAATTATAGCAAGTTTGCAGGAGACAAGGTTAACATACAAAAGCCAATTGCTCTCCTATACACTAGCAATGGTCAATCTGAATTTGAATATAATAGCATAATACCACTTATATTAGTGTTACCAAACATATTACAGCATAACTCACAAAATATGAACAAAGTACATGAAGGAAACCGTAAAAAAAAAAAAAAAGACTGATTAAAAATATCAATCATCTGTATAAACAGATATTCTACATTCACGGATAGGGAGACAATATTGTTAAACAGAAAGAATGGACAAATAGATCAATGGAATAGAGAACTGAGAAGTAGACCCACACAAATAGAGTTAGTGCATTTCTGATAAAGGAGCAGAACCAATTCAATGGAGAAACTATTGTCTTTTCAATGAGTGGTCCTGGAAAGTAGACCTTCATACTCAAAAAACTTAATCTAGATGGTGATCTTACCCCTTTCACCAATAATAACTCAAAATGGATCACAGACCTAAACATAAAATACTCAACTATAATCCATTTAGAAGGTAACAGGAAAAAATCCAGGTGGCCTATTTGGTGAGGCCTTTTAAATACAACACCAAAGTACATACAATCCATAAGAGAAAAAATTTGATAAACTGAACTCCACTAAAATTAAAAACATCCACTCTGTGCATGATACTGCTAAGAAAATGAAAAGGTAACCCACAAACTGGGAAAAAAATACTTGCAAATCATGTATTGCCAGGATTGTTATACATTTGCCCAAAGCAATGGAACTATGCACCAAAGAGAGTGAATCCTGATGTGGACTATGGACTTGAGTTATAACAATGTATCAATATATTGGTTGTCTGTAACAAATGTATCACATTAATGCAAGATGTTATTAATAGGGAAAACTGTATGTGGGTCAGGGACTATATGGGAACTCTCTATATCCTGTGCTCAATTATTCTTTAAGTCTAAAACTGCCCTAATAAAGTCTATCAATAAAAATAAAATAAGAATATTGAACTAGAGGTATGAAAATAGAGTACATTATAAATACAATTACTCTGAAAGATGCCAGGAAATGACTGCATTACATTAAAACTAGTAAATATAGGGGAGAAATTAAATATTTATTCTGCTATTCTATATGAATTATACTATAGCTAAAGAAGGAAAATATCTTTATGGAAATATTTCAGCTAATACACAATAAAGAATGATAAAATACCACCATCCTAGAACCCCTTAATATATTAATAGATCCAAACAATGATTATGTTACTAATATCAGAGAGAAAACCAGACTCACAGATCTCTGTATGAAAGTACACATTCTGCCTGTTAAGTAGCTTATTCAAAACCAACTAAACAAATTGAATTTGATGAAACTTCTAGATCTTGATATGAATTAATAATTAATACTAATTGTTAATAATTTAGGTGTCAAAATTTTACCAAAGTTACATTATTAAAGAATTTCCTTGATATTAAAGATACATATTGAAATAATTTAAGATGCAATGATAATACTATCTGGCAATTACTTCAAAAAATCTGGTTGGAGATGTTGGTGAAGTAAAAACAAACAGGACAAAAAACAAAACACATGGTCATTTATCTGTTCTTGTTGAAACAAGTGTTATTTTTTTTTTTTTTTTTTAGAAATTTTACAATGATTTCATTTAACTTCCTAATCCTTCTAACATATATATATAGACGTCATAGAGCTTAAAACTCTAAGTATCATAGTGATTAATTATCTTCCCTTAAAACACAAAACCACTAAGTAGTGGAACCAAGTTTAGAATCCAGATCTGTTAGTCTCTGAATCTGGTCTTCTTTTTTGGGAAAGTAATTTCTAGTAAGAATACGGTTTCAGGACCACAAGCTCCAGGCCATAGGTTAGAGATACAAACCTCGCTGGATATGAACTCACTTATAGGTAATGCCTCTATGCCAAATCATATGTTGCCTAAGACAGGGTGTGCTGCTGTTATTTCTCGGCCACAATGGCAGCTTTTACTCCCAACCACATCATTGTATTTAGTTCCTTTTATTATCAACATGACCCCCTCAAAATGGTAAATGACTGAGGTCAGGGGTGCAGGATGAAGTCCCTTGTTTTGTGCATTCTGTGAAACCAATGTGGGATTAGAATATTTAAGATGACAGTGACGATCACAGGAATAACTATACGACTGTGTCCTCATGGGCTGACCATCCAGGTGGAAGTATGCAAAGGGCCAGATTCCTGCATTGCAATCTCTAGGCAAAGCTAGAATTCTTTGGAACTTGAAACAGATAAATCTCATGGTTTTAGACTGAAGCCTCAGCAAACTACCATATGAAAAGCTGTCAGAGGAGAGGTGCTGACTACTACTATGTCGTGCTAATCCTATGGGCAGTTTTTAAATATTCTAAAATTGCCCCTTATGCTGATTATTTGAATATACATGTAGCTGCCACCAATTCAAGGATTCTGTACAACCCATTATGTTTTGACATTAAATATCAATAGTGTTAGACATTAAAATGTCAATAGTGTTAGCTACAATAAATGCTAAGCAATATCAACTCTGTAACTGGTTACATCACTACATTTTCATATTGTTCCTTAATAATAATGTTAAAATAAGTCAAAAACTAATCTAATTCTTTTCCAGACACTGTGACTCAATATGTGTGCCCTTAGTCTGACTATAACCTCTTTATGAAATCACTGGCCCCATTTTATGAAGACAGTACATAAACAATGTAATTTTTTGTATAAGATCAAGTGGGCAGATCAGCCCAGAGCGTGTCTTTTCCATGAGGTTATTTTCCCTGCTATTAAGGAACTGCCACTACAGTTCCCGCTACTGCCACTGCTTTGAAAGATGACATTTGGTTGGCAGAGATACCTTATCTTCCTCTGCTATCTAAATGGCATAGAGGGCATCATCCAAAAACAGCCACACTCTCTCGGGAATGATGGGACAAGTCTAGCACTGTAGCACAGGTGGGTTGGTGGCTCTTAAGAAAATTCAGTTGGTTAAATCTGTTGTCCCTTGCTCTGGGATAGTCAGTCTTACCAGCTGCAGCTATGGGGAGAACTTTTGCCAAAGAGGTATCTATAGACAACAGTAATGAGAGCATAGAGAGGATCAAAGGTATCCCTAAACAAGGCAGGTATTTATGGGTGTCATCCATTTTACAGTTGATTATGCCAATTAGACCCTGAAATTACTCAAATATTTTATAGGTGGCGCATATATATATATATATATATATATATATATATGCATGCATGCTTGTGTGGGTGGAAAGAAGGGGGAGACTAGAGGTGACTGCAAATTCTTGGTCTTTCCTCTCACTGAGAGATGGTCTCAATGTCACAAGTGACGTTATCCTAGTTTCCAGGCCAAGGTCAGTTCTACTTCCTGTTTCTGAAACACTTGTTCATAGAACTCTTGCCCTGGGGAAGCCCAACCACATGTGAGAAGTCTGGTAGCCTGAAACCATCAGGCTGTGAGAGTCCAAGACACATGAAGATGCCCGAGAAGATGAAAGCAGGATGAAGACAGAGAGGTCAAAGTGCCTGGTCTTGTGAGTGGTAAAAGATCACTGGCCCAAGCCTTTCCAGAATTCCCAGGCCAACAACACTGTGAATATAAAATGATTTCTTTTAGCCACTAGGTTTTGCTGTACTTTGCTGTGGAACAAGAGAAAACTTAAAAATATACTAAAAATAATCAGATAATCAGATTTGTTCCACAAAGGTAGTGTTTCTATAGTAATTAGCAAAACAAACCCGATTGAGGAAAATTTGGTTGAAAGGAGAGGGGTGAGCAACCTTTCTCAAAATCAGAACACTTCATTTGTTTTCATTCAGAAGACTAAAGAGTCTATGATGGGCATTTTTCTACATATTATGTTAATAAGGTAAAGAATACATTACTCCTATCAGAAAACATTTGCTTACAGAGGGACCTGTAGCATAAGAGAAATTCCAATTCTTGCAACAATTAGGATGTAAAAGTGAGAAAAATACATGTTTCAGAGATACAGAAACTCTGTCCTCCAGGAGGGGGAAAAAAAGGACTTAGAAATATAAAAGAATGTGAAAAAAAATCTGTACATTTACCAAAACGGCAATGTTAAGCCCATTTTGGTTAATGGCAATGTACTGAATGCATGAATTTACTTTTGCTTCCCTTCAACAACTCCATTGAAACAGTAAAAAAGTTTTTCCAATCATCATAAACGCACAATAAAAGACAACAAAATAGGAAAGGAGACAGAGCAGTAAGATTTTTAAACCTGGAAAATAGTACCTGAAACTGACTTAGCTGTCGAAAAACAGACACACTCT
Organism: Hyaena hyaena; assembly: GCF_003009895.1. Taxonomy (NCBI): domain Eukaryota; kingdom Metazoa; phylum Chordata; class Mammalia; order Carnivora; family Hyaenidae; genus Hyaena; species Hyaena hyaena. The sequence continues at coordinate 1,220,083 of NW_024081136.1, forward strand.
GATCTGTCTCACAGATTTCCCCACAAAGAAGCAGAGACAACAAGTATATTTGCATCAGTGAATGAACACTGAGCTGAGAACAGACTCTCCAAGATGTAGTTTAGTCCTGCTTCTCTGTAGAATACCCTCTCCCTTACCTTGTTATGAGGCTACAGGTTTATTCTTTACAGAGATCATCATCTCACGGTTGGGGAACCGGTGGATGGAAGGACACCGTAGCAACACCACAGTGGTAAGAGAACATACACATACATAATCCTGAGACTCTAATCTAACCCCACTCCTTCAGTGTTCAGGTAAGGAAGCTAGACAAGAAAACTTGAAGGTCCTTCTTCAGGGGCCTGACCAGTTACAGGGGAATAACCTGAAGTTACGGACATCAGAGACTCCTCAGAGCAACAGCCCTGGCAAATCACCCTATAGCAAAGCTTGGAGCGGATGCGCGCACACACACACACACACACACACAGACACACACACGCACACTTTCCAATTATTTTAAGCAGTTCCTATTTTTACATTTTTTTCAACATTAGAGAGAGCGCACGTGTGCACCAGCACATGTGGGGGAAGGGCAGAGAAAGAGGGAGAGAGAGAATCCCAAGCAGGCTTCTCATGGTCAACACAGAGCCCCATATGGGGCTCGAACTCATGAACTGCAAGATCATGACCTGAGCATGAGTTGGAAGCTTAACTGACGAAGCCACCCAGGCATCCTTTATAGTGCCTACTTTTAAATTTGAACAACCTACGTTCACCAGGTTCAAACTATTCAAAGACAGCTTCTAACATGACTAGTAAGGAACAAACTAAAGTAAGCAACAAGAACAAAATGAGAACATGTGGAGGGAAAACAAAGACAAAAGTTATACTGCTATCCTTAGGTAAGGGAAAAATTTTATTTATGAAACAAGCAGTAATCCTACTTTTAAAAAATAAAGCCATCTCCAGATGAGATTGGGGAAGAACAGTGGGGCAGAGAGAATGAGAGAGGACATTTAAACTGGATGATTACAAATCTCAGAAACTCTAGACTATGGGTAGGTGTGGCCAGATCCCACCTACCTCCCCACTCCTCCACCCACCTTCTTGCTAACACACAGTAGGGCCAATGAAAAAACAGCAATTGTGTGGCAGGAGCCATGGGAAATCAAGTGGAATCAAAGATGAAACTGAAAATAAGCAACATATTCCTACAAAGGGACCAGATACTACAGTGCATAGAAACTGAGTCTGAGAACAGGTTGAAAGGGAAGAGGATCCCACAGCCTCTTGAGTGTCAGTAAGTGCAAAAGAGTATCTATTGAATCTTTAAGAGATTAAAAGAGCTTTGTTAACTAAGTACTTGAGATTCTCAGAAGACCAAGTATCTCATAAAAGCTCTTCCAGAAGGACAGAGCTTAAGGGGAAATCAAACAGTAGCTAAGAAGGGAAATCAAATTGTTGAGGGTACAGCAGAAGGCCCAGGATATAAGGTTTAAATTTTAGGAAAGATTCAGAGAGCAGATGGCAAAAGGGGCTAGAACAAAATATCAGTACACTTGTCAAGGTGAGGACACCATTTTTAAAGGCAAAGCCTGATGCACTCTGGGAAATCCCAGAGGAAGGGCAGGAAACTGCAGAGCCAAGCTACCCTGATTCAGAAGCAGCTCACAGAGGGTTATAACCTAACCATAGAGAAGGGAGCCCTGCACATGAAGTAAGCACATGAAGGATGCCCTGAATCAATCTCTTGAAACAGCTCAAAAGAACTATTTCTCAGGAGATGCAAGTCCATTTGGGTAGAGATAATATTTATGCGTAACACATTTACTAACACTAAAGGTCCCTGACTGCTTGGATCATCAGAAGTTATGCTAACAGATCAATATCAGAGGTGTGTTCTTCCCGCAATTCAACCATCATAAGTTATACTTGTTTGATCTTGGGCCTTCCCTCCAGTTTGCTCATGGGTAAAATGGGGAAAACCCAGGAGAACACTTACCCAGGAGATATTCTGTGGAAATATTAAATATTTAGAATAAGTCTGGCACATAGTAAGCATTTAATATGATGTATATCATCTCACTGCTCAGTCATGTAATATGCTTTGGGTCTTTGTCAATCTCAGTAACTTAGAAGATCAGAGTCGTGTAATAAAAGATCAGGATAAGTAAACTCACAAAAAAAAACCAAGGGTAGATCCATAAACCTAAAGATGATGTTTTACCTCTGGAATCTTATTGCCTGCAATAGTATCTGATACTCACTTCAAAGTCCGTGAATCCATATTAAGTAACCAAGAATTATAGTTACTAGAGAAATAAATCAAACCCCATGTCCAGTAATCCATGTTCTAATACTGGCAACTTCCTTGCAATTATTATGTGTAATCTTTGAGATTACTGGGCCTTTTTGCACCAATAAGTCACAAGCACATTTTCATCACATAAAATTTAATACTGTTTTAGAAAACTCTTAAAGATTTACATTAAAATTTAAAAAATTACAATTGTTATTTTTAATATTAGTATATAAGATAGTACTTCTTCTAGGGCTAATGAAAATAATCATAGTTTTGGTAATTTAAAAAACTAAGCAATGAAAATATTACAATTATATCCATTTCTCATTCAACACTTTTTTTAAGGAGACCGAATAAAACAGTATCTGTTAACAGCTCTAGCTAGTTTAGGGGGTACCTGGATGACTCATTAAGTTAAGGTCTGACTTCGGGTCAGGTCATGATCCTCACAGTTCCTGAGTTCAAGTGCAGCGCCGGGCTCTGTGCTGACAGCTCAGAACCTGGAGCCTGCTTTGGATTCTGTGTCTCCATCTCTCTCTGCCCCTCCTCCACTCATGCTCTGTCTCTCTCAAAAATAAAGATTAAAAAAGTTTTAGCTTAAGTAAACAATATACAGTGTGAAAACAGAATGTACCATTCTTCTGATTAGTGACCAAACATGTTGCAAAATAGTTCCTATTTTATCAAAGAAGGCATAGGTCCACTATCCTGCACATTCTCAGTGTAATATTCTAAATATTTAACTGGCTCTGGCTGTATTAGCAACCAATGAGAAAAGATGTTGACTGTCAAATACCTGGACTGATCCCCATTCTTCTAAGTAGACATGTGTAAAGCCACCTTAAAAAGTGTATTTATGAAATGTGCAAGGTATTTGCTATTCTTTTCTTGCAGCATGCAGTAAGAATAGCTTCCAAACCTGTCAAAGTTTTGTGAAGAACTGCAAAATATTCAGTTGCCCTTCTAGGTCACCATCCTACAAAAACGTTAATAGGCTAGAGAGGGCTAATCATTTGGAATCACAAAAATACAGTTAGGACAGAACAGCATAAAACATATGTTGTGTATAAATGCAGTATGTTCATTCTTTCATCGATTTTATTTCCCCCACAGAATAAACACCTTCCATAAGTCTTTGGCAACTAGATTATTAATTTTTGTTTTAAATTCTGGTGCAGTTTCCACTAGTCTTAAAAATGCTTACCTTTGCTTCTGCATATTCCCTTGGGAGAAGAGATTATGAATCTTTTTTTCCAAAAGAACTTTGTTGACATTAGACTTAGGGGAGGTGATTTTTCCCTTTGAGTTCTTTGATGTTCGCTCCTCACATGGTTTCTTTAGATACTCTGTGTTTACATTTTTCCTTTTCAATTGTGTGGAGCCCAGTGATATCAGGAGCTACAGGAAATCTTTCCATTGCTACCTCGTTTTCAATTATTTTTATTTAATCTTAGAGTCAGATGTAGTTTTCTCATTGAAAAAAGAAATCTTACTAGTTTGTGAGAACTGTTTCAGACTGGTGAACACATTTAAATGTAGGTCATGTTGAGGAGGATTCCATTGTATTTTCTGTTTTTCTTGCAGTAGTAACACCTCTCAGGATTCCTTGGGTCTCCTGTTTATGGTGTCCTAAGAGAAAACTTCAACCTCTTTCTGCAGGCTTTTCCCCTAACAACAGACCAGCAGTGAAGAATGTAGCAGGGGGGAGGGAGGGGCTCTCCAGGCTTGGCCTCACATTACACTAGAGTCAATAGGAAATGTATACCCCTTCCTATGAAAAGCTGTCACTCCCTTCCTCTAATTTCTGGTGTGAGAAATACCAAAAGGTTTGACCTTGACTTTCTCCCATGCACTACATGGTAGAGTTAAGCATGGCTGGGCTGTCAGGGCACAAAGGTGGTGAAGGAGACTCCAAAGGACTTCAAAGGGTCCTGTGGGGTAAAAGCCAAGTTTGTGACAAGCTCTACATCCAATTTGTAACCTCATTTAGTTCTATAAAGACCATTAGCCATAAAAGCAGTACAACTTAAACCAGAATTTTGTTTTTCTGTTCTTCCAATGAATTTATTCAGTGAATAATTAACTTTGACTGGACTTAAAAAAAAAAAAAAGTAAAGGACATACAGATGCTTTTACTAACACCAGGTTCCTACTCCTCCTATCCAATAATCAGGGCTATTAACATTCTTTTATGTGAAGGGTGGTGGTTTTATGTTTATTGAGAAATCTTAAAACTAGTAACTGAAAAATTAGGTGAAATTAGACATGTAACCTGAGGGCCATTCCAAGAATAGCTAACCAGGAAATAGGAACTATTCTGGATTAGAAAGTAATAAAATTATAAGCAGAGAAATAATGTAAATAAGGTTTGGAAATGTATTTCAAGCTACAATGGCCATAATGGACAGACACAAAGGGTAATAGATCACATCCAGTCATCTTTCCAAAAGCCAAGATGGCTAACATAGCACTGACCTTTGAGACACTTAGTCAGAATTAAGTTGCCATTAGACTTAGCAAAAAAACTGGATTTAATTGCCAGCTTTCTCATTTAGCACTTCTTGGTCGTAATTTTTCTTTCCAATAACATGGAAATAATGGACATACCTTGCCTGTTCAGTTTTGTGATGTTTTAAAAATAACTTTAAATATCAAAAGCTGGGATTACAGTGTTTGTTGATGGGACAAAGGACAAGCACAAACCTTGTCTATCTCTAGCAATCATGTAGAGCCTGATAACGATCACATGTAGAAAAGCACTAAATTCTATACTACTCCTATCTGTCTCTGGTTTAATTTCGTATGTATAACAATTACCCTTAAGAAAAAAGTGCCTACATTTTAGATCATTGCCCTTTTGGTTTGTACTCTTTCGGGAGTGTCCCACTCTTGATTTCAGCTCAGGTCATGATCTCAGTCATGAGATCAAGGAGTCACCTCCGAGCCCCATCAGGCTCCATGCTGGGCATGGGGACGGCTTCAGATTCTCTATCCCTCTGCCTTTCCATACTTTCACTCTCTCTCTCCTCCTCCTTCTCCCTCAAAAAAATGGATTTTCAGGTCCTCTCACCTGATTTACACACACACAGATACTTTTAAGATAGAAATGGATTCTATCTTAAAAGTATCCTCAGGCAAACCATCAGAGCCAACTCGTCCCTTCCAAAATTGGCTTTCAAGGTCTTACCTTCTTTAACGCCTCTTCTGCTTACTTGTGATCAAAGAAATTATTCCTGTCTCTCATAGTCCAGAGGACCCAGATAGAGAAGCCATTTAAAAGTTAGTTCTTAACCAGTATAGAAGGTTGACCTCCTCAGCTATCGACTTGCCTCAGCTGGATTCCATGCCATTCCTTCTATCTGCAATTGGTACTGGTGAACTCCCTATCACCTGAGAACACTCCCATCATTCCAGTCTCCTCTTAGTTGCACTTTCAGTGCTTCTTGTCAATTCCCCTCCCCCCCCACACACCTACTAAAAACAAACATTATTAAAGGTTAAGGTCAAGTTCTATCTATTGCCACAAAGTTTTCTTGTCTACTTTGCCCCATGCTGACCCTTCTGACTCCTAATTCTTATAGTACTTATTTTCTGTACCAGTAACTTTCTACTTCTCATAGTAAGTTAACCATTATTATTCAGGGCAGAGTTCTAGATTTTATACATTTATCATCCAAGATGGTCTAAAATTGTGCTGTGGGTACGGTACCTTATTTTCTGAGTTATATGAGTGAATCAGACACAAAAACATTTTATTGAAAACATCCCAAAGTACTGTACATTCAACAATGACACCATGGTTCTCTGCTCCAATGCTGATTTCATTATCCCAAATTACATTTTTTTCTATTATGCATTTTCCCCCAGTTTGCCAGTAGGTGGTCTTCAGTTGCTTTGTTGGCCACTCTGATAGTTATAAAAAAATGTCAGCAGGTGACAGCAGGAATCCATGTGCTGAAGAGCCCAGAGAAGCAGATACAGCTCTTCCCCCCCCCCCCCACCGCTTCCTACATTGTACTAATACTCTCACTATCCACAACAGTTCTGTTTTCTGAAAGAGACATCTCTCATTTCCAATGGTAAACATCTAACCACTCTTTCCTAAAACAAATGCAACTAAACAAGAAAAAAATGCAGTAGCTGATGGGGTGAAATGATAAATGCATGAAGTTTTCAGCCTCAGCTAGTATGGACAAATTCTAGAAGTGACAGAAAGCTAAATCAGTATTTATGTAAAAAAAAAAATATAGACTTTTACCTAGAAATTATGGTCTTTTGAATGATTTTTGAAAATTGCGGGCTCATCCTCAGTATGTAAAACTATCAGGAATGTGATTTTGTTGAAACAGATTATTTCCCCTAAGAGGCAAAATCTCTGGTCACTTTTGTACTGTCTGATTTCCTGGACTTCTCTACCTGTCCTCAAAAGGCAGAGCTATACAGGAAGCCTCAGTCCCTAGTTAATGTAATCAGAACACAAGAAACCACATCAAGTTCTGTATGTAGAGGTGGTTCTATGGAGGTTCTCAAAGTGCTGGAGTCAGCATCCAGGTTGTACTATATTGGTAGAGAAAAGAGTTTCTCTAATGCAGTCGTTAAATATTTCTGTTCTTTCCCACAACTTTTATTCAGTCTCTAGTTTCAAAAGGAATTACTCAGGCAGGCTTCATAAAAGTAATGATATTGTTAATAAATTAAGAAGACAGCTGCATTAAAAAATTTTTTAAATAGTAGAAAGACTTTAAGTCTTTTGTCCAACATTATATGTCAGGGTATGAAGGATCATCCCCAGGAACTTTCTACATGATAAGACACAAATGGTCATCAGCTCTTCATTTATACCTTGGGGCTAGGGAGAAGAGCCATCACCCACTGAACAATCTTCTAGTTGAACGTTCTCAGGAAAGAGCTATCCCACAAAAACCATTTCATCAATCTCAAGTTGCAGATGACTTTTTAATTGTTTTGCAACTACAGGGAAAACGTGCAGCTAGAAGACTATTCCAGGGCTTCTGACTTTTCTGTCAATTCTTGCAACCAGTATTGCACTACCACTTCCCACAGTCCAAATCAGGAGTGATAAGCTATTATGAAAAGCCACTTAGTACTGGGGAGAGGACACCCAGCTATCCTAAATGCACGAAACAGGTAATTCAAAGTCATGCATTTGAAATTTTAAAATTATCAAATCTCTCAAATAGAGAGTCAGGGAAGGCCTCATGTTCATAAGATTCATTTCTAGGAAGTCTAAATTTCTGGAAAGGCAAACAGATATGCAGAATGGACATTTGTCATTTTACTTAAATTGCATGAAGTATTTTAAATTATTGATTACAGAAACCAGAAGTTCCTTGATATATATCCCCCAAGTAAGCTCATGAATAAGTGTTCTAAAAGCTAATTTTTTTCTCCCCTGGGCAAACTTGGAGAATGTTTTTCAGCCAAAGATGTTAAAGGATTTGATGGTAATTCAGCCACAGAGCTCCCTTTCTCTGTATACATGCTTAGAAGCTGCATTTCTGAAAATTGGGCCAGACAAGATCTTCTCATTTGGGTATCTGTGATAATGATGACTATGCAGCAAAGAAACTCTGAGAAATGCTTTGATGTCTGTGAGACAAGAAGATATGAAATAGATAATAGGTAGGGGAAAAGAAGCTCAGTAATGACTCAGAATTAAGAGATAACTGATGGTCACACTTTCTCAGAAGGACCCAGGGAGCAAATATGCAATAAATACCTGCCCTTAACCCTGCAGGTTAAAATAGTTAACATACTGTTGTGATTACTATTGTCATCATTCTGATACAAGGACTTTTGAGGTGAGAATTTATCATGTCTTTCCTCTGGAAACAACAGGAATGCTATCGGACACGTAGCTCAGGTGGTAACTTTGGCACATATATATGTATTTAGCTGGCCTTGGTTCAGTATCTAAGTGCCAGGGCAGTACACTGGGAAACACAAGTGTCCTGTGTCCTAGTCAATTTATATTAGACAAATAGAGCTCTGATTTTGGTTTTTTACTAACATTGGAATTTTAACACCAGAATTCCAAGGAAGGGAGTATCAACAGAAGAACTGGTATAGTAGAAACTTCATCTGATGATGGTTCGGAGTCTTTTGGTAATTTGATATAAATTAGTCATAGGATTGAATAAGCCTATTTTTTAGTGTCAGTATTTTTTTTAATGTTAATTTTTGAGACAGAGACAGAACACGAGAGGGGGAGGGGCTGAGAGAGGGAGATACATAATCTGAAGGTTGCAGGCTCTGAGCTGTCAGCACAGAGCCAGACATGGGGCTCAAACCCAGAAACCATGAGACCATGACCTGAGCTGAGGTCAGACCTTCAAACGACTGAGCCACCCAGGCAACCTGCCAAGAGGTTTTTATAGTCCAAGATATAAATTCCATATAGTCAAATATATAACAAACCTGGGCTAAATCTAGGCTTAAATTCAGCTAAGTCTTTCTGGCCACATTCACCACAAGCCACTATTTAGTCTCAGAGTTGATGGGGCTGAGTAAGATTTTTTAGAGACACACAAATAGTCTGAAGGATTTGACAGTCCAGAATTTTTCAGTTCCACTTGCTCAAAATCAGACAGACACAATCATAAAAAAAATTGTAAGACACTAAAGGACACTGACAAAATTAGAAGGAAAAAATACATACAGCTGTTTAAGAAGCGCACAATGTAAGAAATAATGCAGGTTTCCAAATAAGTAATCATCAAAAGAAAACTGCCCAACCATTGGGATTTTTACAAAGGACAACATGAAATGTGTTGCAAGATAATAGAAATTAAGCTATAAAAAGATATTTTTCAGAATTAAGGAAAAATAAGGCGCTCCAATAGTCTTTAGAAACATTTCAAATAAAGCCCTGTGATTTGAGAAAATAGAAAACAAGAGGCCTGAAGTCTCTCCCAGCCCTTTTTCCCATTTGGACAATATAGACTGAATCATGGACCATCAAGGTAAATGCGCCTATAGAAATAGAAGTGCCTGTTATAGAGGACAGAAACAAACACAAAACAGCACTCTTCTTTCTTTTCACTTGAGAAATTATTTAAAATTACATCAGTTATAGTCAACACTTCACGTTCTCTTTTCTTCAAAATTTTATTATCAAATTTATTTGTATTTTAATGATGAAAATCCCGTTTGAAATATGCACGATTTAGGCAGGTAAATTTTAACTCTCAGATTCAATTTCTCTTTCTACAAAATAGAAATAGAGCTGTTGAGAGAATCAAAGATAATGTATGTTGTCAGACATGTTATAGGCGTCCAGTAATGGTTAGTTCCCACAAATTGCTCATGTATAAACAAATATTTTTTTTCAGATTTTTAAACAAACTGTCCCTAATATCCACCAGGTTCTTTTAAAGGTCTGAGGCAAACACCATTGAAACAGTTTTCAAAACGCTAGGCTGCCTATATTCCTGCTCCAGATCCATCTTAAAAATGGTTAATAGCTCAGTTTTGAGCACTATTATGTGCAGATTTAGGTTTTAGGAAGCTCACCATATTGCTTGCTCCAATCATATCATGTAAGACTAAAAGCACTGAAGATGACAAATTAAGTCTTTTCAGGTAAATGTACAAGTTATAAGCAATTTTCCCCAAAAAAGGCAATGTTTATAGGAGCAAGCATCAGCCAAAAAAATAAAAAGAAAATGTCAAATTATTCCAAAAAATATTTACTAAGCACTACTATGTAAAAGGCAACCAGAGGTTAGAAGTGTAGAGAAAGTGTTCTGCTATAGATTCCATAGAAGGGACCCTTTTCTATGGGTTTTTAGGGCCAGGGCTAGTCAACATTTGGTCAGTAGATACACAGCAGGCATTATCAGGTTTGTAGATGTCCTAAAGCAAAGAACCCTTTGCAGAATCCATGGAACTTAGGAAAGGCAGGCTATAAACGCAAGGAGGAAACTGTGGTCAGAGAGGTTCTCAATTTTTGCGATTATGTGATTGCTTTCTCCAACCTGCTAAAATAGCGTAGTCCACATATCCACTCAGAAGCAATCATGATATTTAAATTCAAGACTGAAAATACCAAGTATTCTCCAGGTTATAGAGCAACTGGAAACATCTATCGCTGGTGGGAATACAAATTAATAAAACCATTTTGGGAAAAAAAAAAAAAGCCTTTATAGTATACATACCCTATGACCCAACAATTCTACTCCTGAATATATACCTAACAGAAATGAGCAGTTATGGCTTCCAAAGACATGTAGGAGAACATTTATAGCAGATTTATAATAGTACCAAATTGAGAACAGCTCAAATATTCATCAATAGGATGGGCAAATAATGTTTATTTTATTCATAGAATGACCTAATATACTGCCAAGAAAAAGAACTAGTGATGCATAGAGCATGGATACATCTAATAGATAAATTCAGTGAAAGAATACAAATCTTAAAAGTATATACTGCAGGACTCCATTTGTTTGTGGTTCAAAAACAGACAAAAGTGATCCGTGGTGACAGAAGCTGACATAGTATACCCTTGGAATATTCCTGGATGGACTGGGAAGGGGAATGAAGTTTTGTTATTTTTCTAGTGATAGAAATGTTGTACACTTACCTTGGGGTTACTTGCAAGGGTATATATGTATCTTAAAAATATGTATGTAAGCCATGAAGGATCATCTCATTGTAGGCAAGGGTGTGTGTGTGTGTGTGTGTGTGTGTGTGTGTGTGTGTGTGTGTGTGTGTGTCTGCAGTAAAAAGAAAACGTAACTAGGAAAATTAGCTCATAAGTCATCAAATGTACATAAGTAGCTAAAGATGTATTGGGCCAATCACCAATATTTTAGCCTCTGCCTAGTGTCTTCTATTTGTGGTGTTTTGGTCCATTGATTCCTCCCCAGATAGCCATCTTCTTAAGACATATGGCTGAAATGGCATATCATAGCTCAGAGCCAAGCACAAAGCTGGACAGGCATCCATACATGTTCAAATTAAGTGCTTAATAATCATAATAATGTCCCCTGTCAATTACCATGCTATACCTAGTGAATTCATCTTCTTATCACCTCTATGAAATAGGAGCTCTTTATTCCCAGTCTATAACTCAAGAAATGGAGGCTGAAAGACCTCTCCTGAATAAGTGAAAGGACAGCAATTCAAATGCTGTATACAAATCTCACGTTGTTGGACACAGATGCTCCCCACTTGTTACATTACACTGATTAGAAAACATTTGCTTCAACTGTCCTTCTAGCAGATTTTCATCATCAAGGCTCTACCCTTAGTGATCGGACTGGTGCACCTGCCAGTATCAGAGGCCATCCTCATTCAACAAATGCCCGCACTTCTGTAGCAAACATGACTCAAGACCTAAGAGACAGTGTCTACATAGCTCACATGGTTGGTTCATAGTTCCACAGCCTCCTAAGTGGTCTGCTATCACTTTTTAGGCTACCAACAAATGAAGTCACTCAAATGAATATGCTCAGGGATTTCAGTTATATGTTTGATGTCATTTGCCATCCCTTATTCAGTTATTATTAAATTTACAATGTTAGGGATAGTTTTTGATATACATAATGGCCCCCTTATTCAGAAAAGTTCTTAATGCCCCGTTACTGTCAATATTTCTTAACCTACTCATAAAAAGTCACAAATTATCTTTTTACGTCTGAAAGATAATTCAAGCTCTCTTAGGGTAGCCATTGATTATTTTGTACTATGACGAAAACAGATTCATGCTTTGAGAATGGTGTGCTACCAGTCCATGGAGAGAGAGAGAGAGAGAGAACCTCTTTGCAAAGATTTCATTGTCTTATTTTACAATCTGTATTGAATAACACTATCAGCCTACAAGTTTTTGACAGTTCTGTATCCTTTTCTCACCTAATTCTACTTGACAGACAAAAGTAGATCACATTTATAGAACATCAGCACATTTTTAGGTGGCATGGGCATCTCTTTCATATGATCTGTTAGATTGAATTCACCAAATAAGTAGAATGCCCTTTAGTATTAGCAAATTCATAACCATCATGGCACTTTCTGAGAATAGTTATTCAACAATGAGGGGTCTCAGAGGAGCCTTATTATCTCTTCATATATCCTGATTAAATGCTTCCTAGAAAACTGAATCCAGTTGTGGGTGCCTTTAACTTAAGAAAAAGGTGTTTAAAGAGAGATTAACTCCCAACAGAAGTAGAATAGTGAAAGCCTGGAGTAATCGAACAAAATTTTTGGAGGAACATGGATGTCATTACAAATCTACAAGAGACCCTCCTGGGTTTAAAATGGATTCCACAATATATTATGTCATCTTCAAACTATAGCCTCAGTTTGCTCATCTGCAGATTCATTCAACTGTGGGGTGTAAGGCCGGACAGTTGCACAAAAAACAGATTTCTTCACCTCAGAGAGGAGTTTCCTGAACTAACTTCAACCCAACAGATCTTCAATCCTTGTATTCCTGTGTTATCCTCTATAGACTGAAAAAATCCACGGTATAACGGATGTGGCTGCTCACTGCAGTCATTTTTGAACTGAACGATCCAAACCACCTTACAGAAGATGTTCTGACTGATATGCCCTCTAGGGTCCTTGCTTGGTGTTGTTTATCTTTCTAACATTGGGGCTGGACTTGGACTAGTCGGTCACACAGAAATTCATGTTTTTTCCTTAATTACGGTTAGGTAATTTTATTTCTCAAAGAGATGTTACAAAATAATTCTCCTCTTTACATACTCTCAAGTTCTCACTAAAATCTCAGAACACTTTTTTGAATCAGCAAACCTGATGGCAGTTGTAAATTCTCTGGTTTTGTTTGACTTTCCTTCCTAAGAGATGGTTTTCTTACTTTCTACTGTTAAGGTCTGTGCCTTAATGAAAAAATATGAAAGAGCCTCATGCAGATATTTGTAAACATATAAGTAGAAATTTGGGGGCTTGTTTTGTGATAGATACTTCATACACAGCCATGGAGTCCTACAACTGCCACTTATAGGTGATATAACCTGGAAAAGGTCATGAAGCTCCCAATGCCCCACTGCTCTCATCTGTAAAATGGACCAAACAGCACTCATAGGATCTATCCTATAGGATGGTTGGAAGGAGCAAAGGAATATCTATGAAACAGTATGGTGACTGCCATTTAGCAAGCATTTAATAAATTCTAGCAGATTTACTACAAAATGCATTTATAGTACTTAATAACTGGTCTTTTCTTTCTAAGTGCTTAATGTAGATTACATAGTTTTGTTTTTCTTTGCTTTGCTTCCAACACTTTCAGACTCCTAACTTCTGAGATATTGAAGATCTGACATACAATAGACACCAAATAAAAGTTTTTAAAGTGAATGATGTCAAAGAAGGAAAAGGCAATTTTATTTCAGCTGTTCATATGTAAAGCCTTTATGATGTCAAAGATTTTTAAAGGGTTTTATGCTTAATAGTAATGCATGCAATAGAAGAAAATCTGCCAGAGAACAAAAGCAACACTTCTCTCTGGGCACCTACTCAGAAAGTGCTAACTACATAGAAAATTCAAGGTTCTGAACATTTTGTGATAGAGTGTTTAGAATGTCTTCATTAAAAAGGCTTCACTCCAGTAATTTCATGACAACAAAACCTAGGTATTTTCACAAAGTGGGACAAAGACCATGTATATTGATGGCACAACTGAATTAAAGAATGGGTGTCAAGACGTTCTGTTCAGAAACATATTAACCCTATTGCCAACAAAGTATTCTAGATAAGTTTTCATTAAGACTAATCAACAGTATAAGATTGTCTAATATTTATAAAGTTGTTGGTAATTATGTGCTTATTTCTCCTCTTTAAATGATAAATTACTGCAGCAAATCTCCTTGGAGTAACAACCTTATTTCATTTTCTTCATCTTTAGCACTGAACTTCAGATGAGATCTCACTATGGTTCTATTCAGTGGCTAACAACTGAAGCTGGGTTAAAATGGAAAGAATTATTGAGAATTGATTAAGAATATTGTAAAAATATGGAGCCTAGGTGGCTCAGTCATGTTCTCACAGTTCCTGGATTAGAACCCCGTGTCAGGATCTGTGCTGACACTGGGAGCCTGAAGCCTGCTTCAGATTCTGTTTCTCTCTTTCTGCCTCTCCCCCACTCATTTGCGCAAGCTCTCACAGATAAACATTGAAAAAAAGAAAAGAATACTGTAAAAATAGGGGCCCCTGGATGGCTCATTTAGTGTCTGACTCTTCATTTCAGCCCAGGTCGTGAGATTGGGTCATGCATCAGACTCTGCACTAGGCTTGGCATCTGCCTAAGACTGTTTATCCCACTCTCTCTGCTCCCCCCCACCCCCATATTACTGTAAAAATGAAAAGTTTCTATTGGGTGGTAGTTTGAACTCCTACTCTGAAGTTGCTGTCATCTCATTCTAATATTCAATCTGTAGCTTTATTAGATACCGAACTTTAGTAGTTTATATGATTAAATCTATACTGATTAATAGAAATTAGAAGAAAATAGTTTTTAACATTATATATGTTTATTTACCTGAATACTGTACATAAAAAGTGTTACCATTCCTTAACTGATGCCTCCCACCATTGCCACTTGACCTTCATTCCAGTCCAGTATTCAGTATACTGATTTCAGTGGTATCCTAATTATTATCAATTGCTATGACAACAGCTTTGTAATCCTACAATCAACATTAAATCTCATTAGTATACTTCCCGAATGCTTTCATGAGACTATTCACTGTCCAAAATGACAAAGTGATGATTTTTTGCCCTCTGAAGGGATTTGAGTTCCCCCCGACCTCCGCCAAGGTTCAATTAGTCCAGATTTTCCTATTTGAGCTATCAGGATTTCTACTGGAAATACCATTTCCCTTCCCCAAAAAACCAAGTTAAACTCATTGAGCAATATTCAAAGTGCGCACACCGGTTTCAATGACCTGCAAGAGTGGTATATGGGACTCCAGTGATCCCAGATCAGTTTATGGGCACTAGTGAAGCAGGACCTGCTGGCTGCTCGATTATTGTATAATCTTCTGTCTCCCTTACTACACAGCTTAAGTAATCACCCATTTCTGAAAAGAACCTCTGTAACCGTATTTAACAGTGTTTTCTGAGCATTTGCTAGTATTACCTTTCTTTTTTGCTAAACTAACTTACTTTTATCTTCTTACCTTTCTTGTCACTAAGTATAAACAAACCTCAAGGACAGCTACTGACATGCAAGTCAGCAGCAAAGAGAATAGATTTTTAATCTTATGCAACTCAGTTCAACATGCATTTATTAGGCACCCATTTCATGGCAGGTGCAGAGCCAGAAATCCAGGAAGCAAAATAGAATTTGTTTCTGTCCTTAAGAGATTTAGCAGGGGAGGCCAGTGTGTGAAAATGAAACCCTGTAATGTAACAAGTGCTGAAATATATCTGTAATGTAATGTACAGTAATCTAGAAGACTCCTTTTAGCATAGTGATTAAAAACATGGACTCTGAAAAGATTCCATCAGAACTAAATGGCCTCAGTTTGAGTCTCAGCTCTAGTTCTTACTATCTGTGTGACTTTGAACAAGTAACTTAACCTTTCTGTGCCTCAGGTTTGTAATCTGTAAAATAAGGATAAAATTAGTTCCTACCTCATGGTGTCATTTTAAGTTACTATTTATTCCAAACATAAAGGAGTTAATATTTACAAAGTGCTTACTATAGTGTTTAGCACATACTAGAAGCTATATAAAAGCTTGTTGAGTAAAATAATGGAAAGTTAACTAACTGCATAGGGGGCAAGATAAAATCTGATCCCACTGGGGTATCAGGAGAAGTGCTTCAGAGAACTGGTATTACTTAATAGAAGTCTTTAAGGATGAATCAAGTTTTCCCAAAAGGAAAATAAGGAGAAAGCATAAATAAGGACACCTGGGTATGTCAAGTCCTTAGGAGGCTTTGTAAAGGCTCATCTGTTCCTACAGATGGAAGAAAACTTTCATTAAAAAGAGGCAAAGAAGATGCATCTATGCAGAAAGATGAAAACAAGTTGTGAAGGAGCAAATAAAGGACTCTAGAGATCAATGACTAGGCAATAGAGAGCTTTTAAACTTTTAAGTGGAGTGATGAGATTGGTATTTTATATAAAAATAATTTTGATTATAGAAAATGAATTGAAGCAAGAAAGACTAAAGGTAGGATGGTTAGTTAAGAGATGACAGTCTGGGAAGAGACATACTGAAAAGGCAGGAGGTCGTTAATAGAGAAGGAAATAAACATCCTCTTAGAAGACAGAACCCTTCTCATGATGAAATACCCAGTCACCTCCTGGAGAAAAATTACCATACCCTATAACATGCTTAAGTAATTTTCTGATAAATGCTCATGGTTTAGGAATACTTCTGGGAAACTTGTTACCCACTCATCCGGCTAATGGTCAGTCAAGAGGGAGCACATTGACCTGGTATTTTTCTTCTGTCTAGTCTAACTATCGTTACCTGGCCATTCTTTTTTCCTTTAGTAAAATGTCCCAACTAAAAGAGGATTCTGAATTAAGCTTATTAGGTTTCCCCTTCCTTAGAGGCGGCTTGAAATAAAATTGGCACATGCCTATCATCAAATTAGCAGGAAAAAAATTTAAAGCAGAAATTTGAAGAAAACTGATGCCATTGTTGGGAAATTTTGGGCTGAAAGAAGTTGCAGGATATCCAGGTAGAGTGGGGGGGGGGAGTACCCTACATGGAAGGTACTACCCCAGGTATTTACGGATCTCCAATCCTAGCACAATCCTATAGTCAATATCCTTCTATGAGCAAATGCTGAAATAAAGAGAAGCTGTGAAACTTGCCCAAGGCTTCTTCCCACTCCCCTGATGTCAAGGTCTTACACAAATTCCACTCTGCCAAACTCACTTTGGGGTCTACTGGTTAGGAATGATTATATATCATCTTACATGTAGTGGTTAACAATTTGTGGTGAAAATTATTCATGTCTCTATTACATGTAATACTAAGATGATTTGCTCCATTCTCAAGTCACATTTCAAAATGAGAGCATAAGGCAGCTGTTGATCAGAATGATCAAGAGCACAGCTTTTAGACTCAGGCAGGCACAGGTTTAAATCCTTGACTTTGGAAAAGTTATTGGGTCTTAGGATCCTCATCTCTAAAATGGAGATAATGTCTCTCTCACAAGAATACTGTATTTGAACCAGAGTATTTTTCAAAACTTTTGCATAGCACATGACAAATAATAAATCAATAGCTCTTATCGCTATTGAAATAACTTAAGATGACTGAACTCAGAAGTATTTCAGTAGGGTCACATGCACAGGATTAAAGGGAAAAATCAAACACAAATGACTGGATTGCAAAAAGTCAATTTAACTTCTGAACAGAGGCCTAATTAACATCAGGTCAGTTTACATTTTCTCTCATTCCAACCCAGAAAAGGTATAGAGGTCTAGAGTTACCACAGGAAACTACCATGTACCTTATACTGTGATGCTACAGAGGATCTACGGGTAAAATACACACTCTGCCTTCACGGTATTAATGGTCTAGTGGTGCAGAGAGAGGAGTAAAACAAATAAGGACTGTGTTTTGTGAGGAGGCAGTGATTTCTTTAGTATCAACTCTCCTCTAGTCCAGAATAATCCACACTAGTCAGGTTATAGGTAGTTCATCTAGAAATTCAGTTTGAAACATGAATAAATTAGGAGTCTGAAACCCCAAATGAAATAGACCTGAATCTTAGATTGTCCTTCGAATTGACCCAAACTGCTGATCTTCCACAGATATGGCTTAATCCAGAGTTAGGTCAGTTTACTATGAACATAGAATAGCTGCTCAGGACAGGAATACTAAGTTCAGATGCCTTTGGGTCAGGGTCCAAGAAAGAATTACCTAACCCCAGCTAATTTGATATGAGAGACCAAATATTAAAAGGCCAAGAGGAAGTTTGTTTTAAGCCACGTCAATAAACATCTACTGAGCATTTGCTCTGTTCGCAGCCCTGTGGTAGCAACAGGTTGGATCAAAATGGAGAGCAATTCCTTAATTCCGGCCTTTAAGTGATTTGTCATCTAGTTTAGAAGAGAATTAGTATACATAAAAAGGAAACAACAGCCCCACCACAATAAATTCACTACTTGGTATGGTCTATACATCTTACTTTTATTATCCCCTGCAACCCTGATACAAATCTTGGGTGGTAGGGAATGCTATCTCCATTTCACAGATGAGGAAAAGGTCTAGAGAGACTAAGACTTGAGTTTCAATTCATACTAATAAATTTCTACGGGGTGGGGGGTAATTCCCTGTTAACTCCTAATAGTACACCTGCTGCCTGCTATCTTTGTGCTTCTCTCTGGACACCAGTGGAATTCCGTTGTCAGCAAAATATGGATGTTGAATAAAATTTAGTTGCTGGGATTTAGAATAATCTGAAGAATTGAAGAAAAAGATGCCGTGACCCTACCCTGGAAATTGTTTCATTAGATGTAATTAAGCAAACTTCCCTGGAATTAGCATTTTACAACTGGCTGTGGGTGATGCCCACACAGCTATTCTCCACAATAGATACTTAGGCAGCAGTAAATGAGTACCACCTGCATCCTGTAGAACTGAACAGGGACCAGAAGCATTGCCTTCACTTGGGATTTGGTCACAGACGCAGAAGTACAATGTACTAAGTCAGAATATGTATTTTAATGAGTCTTTTACAATTAAGTTGAATAAAGTTTGTATCACACTAAAAGCGATAGAGAGCCTTAAGAAAGCGAAACAGATAAAGTAAACTGGCCTCCTAATTGATAAACTTCTAATGGAGGAAGCAGGGCTGAAGTTACCTAGCATTTGGATTGGCAGAGGGGAAGGGAAAGGCATTTGAAATTCAAAAAACCAGCACTAAAAACACAGAATGGACCTAAACCCAGAGATTCACAGGCTGGTGGTAAATTTGAAAGGAAATTTATATTCAAGCTTTTATATTCAAGCTCTCCTACAGGACCCAACCTAAATGCCTTTGGCAAGTCTCCATTTCCTTGGATCCTTATCCGTAGAATGAGAATATAAAATGAAATTCCTGATTCCACGCTGTAGGCATGGTCAGATACTCTGATAGGTGACTCACTTTCAGGGAAAAATGGCTCTTTTGAGACTACTTTCCTTACTATGCCCAGGCAGTCTGATTTGCAATGAAACCGCAGAGATGGATGCAGCAACAGTTTCGAAACCCTAATTTCTCCTCTAGTTTTGAAACCGAGCCTCCGCCAACACTGCCGGCTGGCTATGAAGTGGCGGCCGGTGTCATCTCCGCTAAAGGAGCAGGAGGGAAACAGCACAGACTTTATCAGAAGGCACTAACCTCCCTTCCACCGTGACCTCGACGCAGCAAAGCAGAGACAGGAAGCTGCTGAAACACTCGCAGCTTGGGGGCGACGGAACACACTCGCATCCTGATAAAGGGCTGGAACACCTGCACTCAATGACGCCCACGTGCGGCTCCTGACAAAGCGGAACACAGCGCGAGTGAGTATCGTGGGCCTAAGGCCGGAGAGTAGAGGCGCCAACAAAAGGCAGGCCCCAGTCTGGGGCGCATGGGTGGCTTAGTCGGTTAAGCGTCCGACTTTCGCTTGGGTCATGATCTCACGGTTAGTGGGTTCGAGCCCCGCGTCGGTCTCTGTGCTGACTGCCAGCTCAGAGCCTGGAGCCTGTTTCAGTCTGTGACTCCCTCTCTCTCTGACCCTCCCCTGCTCATGCTGTCTCTCTCTCTCTCTCCTAGAAATAAACTTAAAAAAAAAAAAATTAAAAAAAAAAAAAAAAAGGCAAGCCCCAGTCTTGAACAGGAGGCCCAGGGCTGGGGGGTGGGGGGCGCGGGGTAGGACACACGTAGGCTCTGCACAAAGGAGAGGCAGCAGCTTCACCTCTGTGGTGCAATAACAGAGAGCGCCTAGGGGCAGGAGGCTCCCACGGGTAACTGTGGCAGAGGCTCTCCGCGCAAGGCTGGAACTCCGTGCCCTCTTCCGCAGTAACTTCAGGGGTCACTTCCCTGGACACACCGGAAACTGCCTCTCTATGTCACTTAGTTTGTGATCCACGTTCCTTTTGCATGACAAATAAATGGTTTGGTATGTTTTTTAAAACCTCAGGCGTAAGTTGACTCAAGTCAATTCAGCAAATATTATCACCTGAACTTAATATAAAGAGTTCTGTTTGCCGCGCACTAAGTTTTCAATGGTTAAAACTCTGGGATCTTTGAGGAACGCGGGTGGTTCAGTCAGTGAAGCATACAACTCTTGGTTTCCGCTCAGGTCACGATCTCAAGGTCATGGGTTCAAGCCCCGCATAGGGCTCTATGCAGTACTGGGCGTGGAGCCTGCTAGAGACTTCTCTCTCTCCCTCTTGCACTGTCTCTCTCTCTCTCACCCCCTCCCTCCCACTCTACCCTGCTTGAGAATGCTTTCTCTCCTTCTCTCTAAAATTAAAAAAAATTTTAAAGAAAAATGTTACTTCTTTTAAAAAATATAGGATCTTTTAGCGAGAGATGTTGTGGTTAAAATCTAGAAGCACCAATGCAATATTCTTCTAGAGATGGACATAGATATTCTGAACAAAGAAAACTGCCACTAAGAAGTTTAACAGGATAAAGAAGATGTGTATATATATATATATATATATATATACACATATATATACACATATATATATGTTTGTGTGTATATATATGTGTATATATATATATTACTCGGCAATAAAAAAATGACACCTTGCCATTTGCAATTACGTGGATAGAACTAGACGGTATTATGTTAAGTGAAATAAATCAGTCAGAGAAAGACAAATATATGACTTCACTCATATGAGGGCTGTAAGATCAAAACAGATGAACATGAGTGAAGAGAAGCAAAAATAATATAAAAACAGGGAAAGGGACAAAACATAAGACACTCAAATATGGAGAACAAAAGAGGGTTACTGGAGAGGTGGTGGGAGGGGGAAGGGGCTAAGTGGGTAAGGGGCGTTAAAGAATCTACTCCTGAAATCATTGTTGCATTATATGCTAACTAACTTGAATGTCAATTTAAAAAATAAATTTAACTCCAAAGAGGACATCCAGATGGCCAACAGACACATGAAACCATGCTCAGCATCCCTCCTCATCAGGGAAATACAAATCAAAACCACACTGAGATACCACCTCACGCCAGTCAGAGTGGCTAAAATGAGCAAATCAGAGAACTCTAGATGCTGGTGAGGATGTGGAGAAACGGGCACCCTCCTACACTGTTGGTGGGAATGTAAATTGGTACAGCCCCTCTGGAAAACAGTGTGGAGGTTCCTCAGGAAACTAACAATAGAACTCCCCTATGACCCAGCAATAGCACTGCTAGGAATTTACCCAAGGGATACAGAAATGCTGAGGCATAGGAGCACATGAACCCCAATGTTCATAGCAGCACTCTCCACAATAGCTAAAACATGGAAAGAGCCTAAGTGTCCATCAACAGACGAATGGATCAAGAAGATGTGGTTTATCTATACCATGGAATACTACATGGCAATGAGAAACAATGAAATCTGGCCACGTGTAGCAACATGGATGGACCTTGAGGGTGTTATGCTGAGCGAAATAAGTCAGGCAGAGAAGGACAAATAACATATGTTTGCACGTATAGGAGGATTAGGAGGAACTTGACGGAGGACCAAGGGGGAGAAGAAGGGCGGAAATGGTGGGGGAAAGGGAGAGAGGCAAACCATGAGAGACTCTTGAATGCTGACAAAAACTGAGGACTGATGGATGTGAGGGGGAGGGGGGATGGGCATGGAGGAGGGCACTTTGGGGATGAGCACTGGGTGTTATGTGGAAACTAATTTGACAATAAACTACTTGTAAAAAAAAAATAAATAAATAAAAAAATAAGAAAAATAAAAAATAAATTTAAAAAATTAAATATAATAATACTTTGGATATAATTGAGTTAAATCAAATATATTGTTGGGGCATCTGGCTGGGTTGGTCAGAAGAACATATATATGACTCTTGATCCTGGGATCATGAGTTTGAGGCCCAATGTTGGGATCACTTAAAAAATAATTTTTTTTTTAAATACTTAAATTTTTTTTATTTTAAACACTGCAAACTAAAGCACGAGCTATTTAACAGTTTTGATGTAAAAACTGAACTGAGAGAAACAGAGAGGCAACAACTAAGGAAGTTTCTATTTTGTAAGTAGCTGTGCCTAAAATAATCAGCTCCCAGACTTTCGTAAATTAGTTCTGCTCTTCCTTTTCTAAATCCCCCAGAGTCGGCCGTATCCCATTGGCTCCTCTGTTTGCTCTTAAATGTCACTAGACCCTCTGCTTAGAATTACAACCTAATTACAATATAGACATTTGGGGGTACTTTTATGTTAAGAATTTGTACAGATTTAACAAAGGGAACCTGATGAATTGAAGCCGGGAGAACCGCATGAGAAACATAATGTAGATTCAGAGATTTAAAAAAAAAACAAACACATTAGGCAATATTCCCGACATTTTCTCCTTTAGCATGAAGTGTTTATCAAGGCTGCACACACTGCAGTAATGGTGACTAATGTTGCATGGTATAATGGAAAATGATTGAGTGATATATTAGAGCAGCAGCTACATATCCGAGTGTGTACTTAACAGCTTGGCTGGTTTTAATACATGCCATAATTACAGATACTACGCTGGCAGGTTTAGCTAAAAATGGTTAGGAAAGTAATCACTGAAATAAAATGCAACATGGTTAAATCTTTTTAATCCCAATACGACTTTTCCCTATTAACACCCAAAATGACTTTGCCTGCTCTTCAGCAAAATGATTTTCATGTAAAATTTCACTTAGACCGCAAAACAGTTCTGCAGGAATTCTGTTCATTAAAGAACAAAGCATAAGTTCCTTTTACTGATGGAGCAAACACAGCACTCACATTGGCTTTCCACACTGTCCTATATCTTGGAGACTCAATATGGTTGTCACCATAAACCCTAATCTGTGCAGCAATATGAAATGATTCACATGATTGTTACATTCAAGGCCCTATAAAGTAATTGTGTTCTTTTACTGTTTAAGATGAAAGAAAGGCTTTTTCTTCCTTGCAGGCCGTTTCCACACTCATTTTAAACCAACCCTCACTCTTCTCTAATCTGTGACAAAGAGGTGGGCATTGGCGTCTTAACTTGAATACCTTACACCGATACAGTCTTGTGAAGAAATAGATGCATTCTGGAAAATAGAACTTACGGTAAATGCCTACTAATTACATTTACTTCATGATTTCCATTACAAAACTGGACACACAGCTCTTGGAAAATATTTAAAACCTAAAAGTGGTTTTACAATATCTCAAAAATACAATAATCTTTTAAGATAAACAGATAAGTAACATTCATTGAAAACAATTATTGACAAAAAGATAGTGAAAGTATTAAAAAATTTAAACCAGTGCTGTATTTCTCGAAAAGTTGAAAATGGAGATACCAGGAGCGCAAATATAAAATAGCTGGAGTCTCTGGCTATATAATCATTCTCCTTGCTCTAGCAATCATTTACCCATGATTGGACCAATTCCCTAAAGCTTCAGTAATTTGCTATGATTTTTCACATACTTTGAACCACTTTGATGGCACTAATTCTACTTTTAAAATATTTTTTTTCCTTTGGCACTGCCCTTTAGCTGACCACATTTGAATCATTCAGATAACTTTATCTGGAAATAATAATTGAAATTCAAAATTTCCTGATTCAAAGAAATGACCAAATCTACAGCATATTCCAGGAAAACATCTATATAATTAATTAATATGATGCTGCCATTTTAATGAATAGGCAGACTTTAATAATATCTCTGGACTACCTTAAAATTACAATTGTTCAAAATGCACACTAGTTCTAACGTACCTTTTTTGTTTTTAATATCTGAAAGATAGATAGATACCATTCTATACATCTAAAAGTCAACGTACTCAATTCTTATTAAGAACCTATGAGGAATCTCCATAAACATTTAATTGTCTGCCACCTGTTTAATGCCTAGGAAAGATGAGAAGAAAGCAAAAGTGTGAGTAATCTAAATTCATCATAAAATTTTTGATCTAATGTTTTGTTGATGAAAGGTTGGCAAATCAAAGAAATGTGTGTTAAACGCAGAAATTATTTTATCACTTTTGGACTTTGCTAATAATTATCCTCACTTATCTATGCCAAAATGAAGAGAAATGCACCCAGGACCGCAGCTAATGACAGAAATGGAAATAAGATCATAATAGAGATAAAATGCCTCTGAATTCTAGAACAAGATGCAACTCCTCAGGGTAAATAGGTAACAGTTGGTAAGTAACATAGGATTGGACTCTTTTATTTATTAGATTGCAGGAAAATATTATTCAATGTCAAAGAAGTTACATAGTGATATCCTGGTATTTGAAACTGATCTCATTAGTGGGAGAAATTAGTCTCTTAAATTAAGTTAATCTAATCTTTTAAATTGATCAAAATGATTCCCAGCAGAGCACATGCTAAATGATTGCTTGCTTATTGATAACAAGAGCCGTAGCCAGAACCTCAGAGACTATCATTTCACATTAGCTCCAGTTAAGTCTTATTGAGTCCATCAGTATGCTGTACAAGATACAAAGAGAGAACATTAGGAAACAGGAGGAAGGTAATTTAGATATTATATATCTCGTGGAAGCTCTTTTTAGAACAGAGTCAGTTAAAAGAAGTACTGTATTACTTCATGGGCATTTGATGAGAAACTACTGGTTAGACCACCATAGTGCATTAAAATTTTTCCTAATAAAGTAGTGCCTTTATCAGAGAGAAGAAATCTTTAATTCCAAGGGTCTTCAATTAAAGTGTGAAACACCCAACCAAAAGTACAAACTGACTTGGAATTTTGATGTTTGGTCTTAAAAACCCATTAGCACTCTATAATTCATCTTTGTATTTTAATATAAAAGATGTATTCATCCAGGTCCTCTGAGAAGCATATGCCAAAACAAGATTAAACATGCAAGAGATTTATTAGAAGAAATGTCCTGTGAAGAGAAATGGGGAGGGACCTGAGGGAGGCCAGGACAGCTGTCAGAGCACATGGTTATCTTACACTTGTGAAGGAGAAAGGGAAGGGAGGGAGGCTGAGTGGAAGAGTCTCAGGGTTGTTCCATGAAAATCTGACAAAGCTAGCAGAAGTCCTTGATCCAAAAGCACCTTCCAGAGAAGTCATCCATTTCCCAAAAAAGGGCCTGCCTTATCTCTGCCCTGCTTAGTCACTGGCAGGGAACAGCTCACCCAAAGTGTGAGAGGTAAGCTTGCTGAAACACTAAGACCTAATCATAAGATTACAGAATGCATCTCCTCCCCCTAAACCTTACCATGACAGCAACAGGGCTTTTGTGTCGTGTCATAACAGAGGATTCCAGATGAAAGAACTGGAAGGCACAGGTTCTATTTAAAAAGAAGTCTCAGGGTGCCTGGGTGGCTCAGTCGATTAAATGTTCGACTCTTGATTTCAGATTTTGGCTCAGGTTATGATCTCATGGTTTGTGGGTTTGAGCACCATGTTGAGTTCTGCACTGACAGTGTGGATTCTTTCCTTCTCTCTCTGCCCCTCCCTGGCTTGTGCTTTCTCTCTCTGTCTCAAAATAAATAAACATAAACAAACAAACAAACAAATAAATAAATAAAAGCTCAGGTCAGGATCTCATGGGTTCCTGAGTTTGAGACCTGCATCCTGGAGCCTGATTGGGATTCTCTCCCTTTCTTTCTGCTGCTCCCTTTCATGTTCTTACTCTCTCAAAATAAATAACTAAACTAAAACAAACAAACAAACAAAAAAACCCAAGAAGTCTCTAGGGAAACCCAAAAGCAACAAAGAGAATAATGCCCCCCCAAAACAAGAAAATAAAGGAAATTGAAATCTCCAATATTTACAGTTCCACCAAACATTAAAGATAGCCAAAGTCCTAGCCAGATTAACATAAACCTCCCACTAAATACCTACCTAAAGGCCTATTTGCCTCAGCTACTATTACTCAATATATCATGCCTGGCTTTTAACAAAACATTAGGAGCTACCCTAAAAATCAAATAAAAACACTATCTGAAGAGACAGAGAAGCAACAAGAAATTCAGATAGGGCAGAGGTTCTGGAATTTATTAAACCAGAAATTTAACATAACCATGATTAATATGCAAGAGCTCCAACAGAAAACGTGGATAACACGCAAGAAAAGATAGCTAATGTGAGCAGAGAGATTGAAACTCTTATGTATCAGAAGGAAATTAAAAACACTGTAGTGGAAATGAATTACTTTCAGGGGCTCACTAGTAGACTGGATGTAGTTGAGCAAAGAAACAGTGAGCTTGAACATATGTCAATGGAAACTTCCCAAACTGGTTTTAGTACTTATTTCCAAACTGCTCTCCTAAATGGTTATATCAATTCACATTTCCATCAGCATGGTGTGTATGTGCAGTTCCTTATACTTTCACTCAAACTGGGTATCCATACTTAAAAAATTAAATTATTGACCACTAAGGCATTCTATTCCTGACAGATTGGTGCCTATGATAAACATGAAAAAGATTATGTAGTTTCATGCAGATCGATGATATGTATCGAATAGGACTGGACTGATTATAGTGCCCTAAGGCAGAGGGTATTTCAAATATTTTGTGCGGTGATTTACAGTAAGAAATATATTTTACTGTCTGATGAAAGCATACACAGACACATACAAACCTAAAACAAGGGTTACATAAAATAATGAGACTTAAGGTGTTTTCTAGTGTAGTCACATCTAATCTATTTTGTTTAGAAAATTCTGGCTGAACCTGGCTAAATTAATTTTATCAAGTATTAATTTTCTTACATGTTTACGTATTTTTGAGAGAGAGAGAGTGTGCAAGTGCGTGTGAGCAAGTGGGGGAGGGGTAGAGAGAGAGGGAAACAGGATCTGAAGAGGGCACTGCACTGACAGCAGAGAGCCCAAATGCAGGGCTCAAACTGACAAACTGTGAGATTATGACCTGAGGTGAAGGCAGGAGGCTTAGCTGACTGAGCCACCCAGGCACCCCTATATTACATACTAATTGAGGAAAAATACAAGTGACCTCTCTCCAGATATTTTTTAACTTTTCTGAGCTATAATGTACATCCAATAAAACATAATTTTAAGTGTACTGTTTAATAAATCAGTTTTGACAAATGTATATGATGAATATATTGGGGAGGTAGTTACCTCCCCAACCAAGATACAGAACATTTGTCACCTCTTTGCAATCAATATTCAAACTTACCTCCATACCAAGCAACCACTGATCTAATTTCAATCACCATATATTAGGTTTGACTGCTTTATACCTTTATACAAGTGAAATCACAGAACCGTTTTGTATCTAACTTCTTTCATTCAACACGATGTCTGTAAGAGTTATCCATGAATATCAGCAGTCATTTTGTTTGCTGAATATTACTTCAGTGTATGAAATCAGCTCATCTTGTTTATGCATTTACCTGTTGAAGGACATTCTCCCCTCCTCAGTTTTTGGTTATTAGGAATAAAAGTGCTGTAAAATTTATGGATCTTTTTGTGGGTGTGTGTTTTCATTCCTTTTGGGTAAATACTTAGGAAGTAGGAATGATACAGCTAAATTATAGGGTAGTCTACTTTTTTCACATTTAGTGCCTTGGCATCTTTGCCACAGATCAAGTGACCATATAAATGTGGGTCTATTTCTGTACCATCTGTTCTGTTCCTTTTATTTATCTAAAAATATTTATCCCAATACCACATTTGAATACTGCAGCTTTTTAGTAAATGATCCTCTGACTTTATTTTCCTTTTCCATAACTGTTTGGCTATTCTAGGTTCTTTGTATTTCCATATAAAATTTAAAGTCAGCTTGTCAATTTCTACTAAAAAGTCTGCTGGGATTTTCAATAGAATTGCATTGAAATGTAAAAGATGATGAGATGACCACTCAATATCTGAAATAAAAAGACAAAGGTACATTTAATTTTTTAAAAGGTAACTGTATTTTTCTCATCTTCTCAAGTTTGTCAAATACTAAAACCCAGGTGTATTAGTTTATTAGGGCTGCTGTAAAAAAATTAACACTATCTGGTATGGTTAAAACAACAGAAATGTGTTCTGTCCCAGTTCTCAAGGCGAAAAGCATGAAATCAAGGGGTCACTAAATCCATGCTCCCTTTGAGATTTGGTAGAATCCCTTTGCATCTCTTCTATCATCTGGAGGCAGTTACAAGCAGTCCTGGGCATTCTTTGGCTGGAAGCTACTTACCTCTAATCTCTCTCCCTTACCATGTGGCATTCACACCTGTGTGTCCGTCTCCATGTCTCCATGTCAATGATCCACTGAACTGGTGTAAACCAGTTCTGGGAGCCACTTGTTCTCATGGTTAAAGAACAAAGTCTTTCCCTAATGTTACAGACATGTTTATTAGAACTTATAAACTGGGAGAAAATAATTCTTAAAATAGTGCATATTTATCCGAGAATGTGGATGTATGATATATTTAAATCTTCTTTAACTGCTCTCTGAATTTTATATCAAGAATTAATTTATCAAGGCCAATATCTGCCCAATAATCCTTAAGTCATTTAACAAAGTCCTAAGTCCACTTGCATGTGAAAGTATCATTTCATTTCTTTCTATTTTATCAAGAATAATTTCTTGAGAAACTACAAAAATAATTCAGGAAATCTTATATGGAGTAGAAATCTGAAGGAGTCAATGGGTAGGTATCACTTTTATAGTAAACATTCAACTCTAAATGTTAATAGTGGAAAGAAAGGCAAGGACAGATACTTCAAATATATTCCATACCGTCAAGCCTATTCCATATCTATGTTTTATTACTTATAATAATAGCAAAAGCTCTAATTTATTAATTTGAAATTCATATATTTCCTTCGCCAATCCTCCTCTTCAAATAATAATAAATAAAATGATATGTAATTTAACTGGAAGAAATAACAGAGGCAGGGATTTTGTATAACATTCCCAGAATAATGCAAACCGTACTGAATGCTTTTTTCTCTTCAAAATGCCAATTCTGCTTTTATATTTAATTTGAAGCTTCTCAATGCCAGCAAAAGGCATTTTGAATTTTCTACTCAAATATATCTTGTTGAATTTCTTTAGTCAATAGAATTTAGCAAAATATAAGTCATTCATTTCAGTTGAGGGGAAAGCCCAGGCAGTGATCATTACTCATTCTGTACTAATAGGATAAACTATTCAGTTTTAATTATGACAACAATTGACTATTTGCAATGTAAGAATGCCTATAATGTAAGTGCACAGAGATCTAAATGTAACCAAAAAATTTCGGTTAACTGTAACCAAAAAATATAAACTGAATAATTTACTATAATTTCCTTTTTTCACTTTTTGATCACTGTGATGCTTAGAATACAACTCATAACTGCTTATGTCCTTTAGAACAATGGTGTCCAAACTATTTAAACCTACATCTCGGTTTTATTTTTTTCTTTTTGGAATTATTAAAGTTATTTTATTTATTTATTTATTTATTTATTTATTTATTTTACAAATAGTTTATTGTCAAATTAGTTTCTACATAACACTCAGTGCTCATCCCCAAAGTGCCCTCCTCCATGCCCATCCCCCCCTCCCCCCCACATCCATCAGTCCTCAGTTTTTGTCAGCATTCAAGAGTCTCTCATGGTTTGCCTCTCTCCCTTTCCCCCACCATTTCCGCCCTTCTTCTCCCCCTTGTTCCTCCGTCAAGTTCCTCCTAATCCTCCTATACGTGCAAACATATGATATTTGTCCTTCTCTGCCTGACTTATTTCGCTCAGCATAACACCCTCAAGGTCCATCCATGTTGCTACACATGGCCAGATTTCATTGTTTCTCATTGCCATGTAGTATTCCATGGTATAGATAAACCACATCTTCTTGATCCATTCATCTGTTGATGGACACTTAGGCTCTTTCCATGTTTTAGCTATTGTGGAGAGTGCTGCTATGAACATTGGGGTACATGTGCTCCTATGCCTCAGCATTTCTGTATCCCTTGGGTAAATTCCTAGCAGTGCTTACATCTTGGTTTTAGAAGCACTGGGTGGCTCAGTCAGTTAAGTGTCTGACTTCGGCTCACGTCATGATCTCCCAGTTTGTGGGTTTGAGCCCTGCATCAAGCTCTGTGTTATCAGCTTGCAGCCTGGAGCCTGCTTCATATTCTGTCTCCTCTCTCTGCTCCTCCCCCACTCATTCTCTCTCTCTCTCTCTCTCTCGTTCTCTCTCTCTCTCTGTTTCTCTCTTTCTCAGAAGTAAATAAACATTAAAATTTTTTTAAAAAACAACCCCACATCTTGGTTTTAAAAAAATAACAATCCTTTTTTAACAATTAAATAAGTTAATTATTTAAACACACATAGAATACATATTCTATATATTTATGTTGTATTTGTATATATGTATAAATTTTAGATATTTCAGATATTATAATATATACACAAAAATATAAAATAGGACAAAAAGTATACAAAAATTCCAGTATTTTTCTCTCATACTCCAGTGGATTGTCTTATATTTACCTCACTTTGGATATCATTGCTTGAGAGGATGATTGTTCTGACTGGATAAAAGTCAACACATAGCCAAGATGCTGGTTACGTAAGAAAGTTTAGGCCAGTGTATTCAGCAGGCATCAGAATCACCCACAGAACTTGTCAAAACCCAGATAACCTCAGTATTTCTGATGCAGTAGCTCTGGAATGTGGCCTGAGATTTGCAGCTCTAGTAAGTTCCTGGGTGAGGAGGATGCCACTCAGGAGACTACTCATTTAACCAAGAAGAAGCCTCTTAGGACATATGTGTACATGATAACCCAGAGACAAAAGGGTGTGTTTTCCTACTCTATTATTTTAAAAAATATATAATTCTATATTACAGTATGCAAATATTAAAAACCAATTTCTCTAAATCATCTAACATATGTATGTACATATATATATTTTTCCTTTCCCCTAATTGGAATATTCCTTGTCAGGAGTATAAATTCTAACCCAAACTAATATGCAAATAAAGCAAATCAGAAATCATGTTTGATAGTAAATTTATTGTAAAGAAATAACTCACAGGTAGCTGAATTTTCCTTTCTCCTCAGTATGTCTTGAGTCTTCTACAGAATCTGCAATATGTATGTATATATTTTGACATATATGTATGTATATATTGTGTATATAGTGTGTATATATGTATATGTATATATACATATATATGTATATGTATGTATGTATATGTATATAGGTACATATAAACATATACATATGTTTATGTATATATTTTATAGCTTATATTTGTATTAAAAGGTCATATAGCTAGTAAGTGGCTGAATTCAGATAATATGGTGATAGAATCTGTGCACTTATCCACTAAACATACTGTGTCCCAGGCGCGGCCTATTGGAACATCGGTGGCACAATCCTGCTCTATTCCTTAAAGTTTCTGTCAACTCTTTTATTCTTCATGTCTCCCAGCATCATGTAATGCTGTCGCTATCACTAAGGCCAGAGTTGTGTTTTATGTAAAACAGAAGCCAGACTAAAAGTAAGAAATGACTCCTTTGTTCTTCTAAAGAAATATTATGTTTAGGGGCCATTGGCCAGACTCAATAAGACTAGTCAACAGGACCATCTTCTATGTTGATCTGAATGCTAGCTTCATTACCCTGAGGTGCTGTGACCAGAAAACTCAGGTGAGCTGACACATGTAAGTGGCTTCCCAATTTAGGACTTGAGGGCCACCATGAGTCCAGCACAAATGATCTGGGCTTTGACTTTTGTCATTATATTAATAAAAATCCATTATTCATTATTCATACTTGAAAATGAATAAGCGAAGGCTAAAAATCTAATCAGTCTCATCCTGCAACTCTAGAAAAAACATCAGGCATGCAGCTGATGCTCTTCAACAGGTAAAACCTTGAAAATGCCAATTAGTCTTTGCCCTGTTGCAAACAAAGGACAACATCCCAATCTACACAGGCTGAATGCCAACCTCATATTTTCTTGCTAATACAGGTTTCATAGAAGACTGGAAAACATATATACATGTACAAACATACACACACACACACACACACACACACTTTAGCCACTTTATCTGTGAAATAGTAAAAATTACTGAAATTCTCGACTACAATATCACAGGATTTATAGAAGTTTCTGAACTTCTAAAATTGTTATCACAATTATACATATCATTTGATATGTATAGTGGTTGTGTCCTTTGTTAAAAAATTTAACAATGGGCACCTGGGTGGCTCAGTCAGTTTAGAATCCAACTTTTGATTTCAGCTCAGGTCATGATCTCAGGGTTGTGGGATGGAGTCTCATGTCAGGCTCCACACTGGATGTGGAGATTCTCTCCCTCTGCCCCTCTCTCCTGCTCATGAGTTCTCTCTCTCTCTCCCTCTAAAAAAATAAAAATAAATTAAAAAATTTTAATTAGAAGTAAATTTAAAAGCAAACACAATGCAA
The DNA here is from genome assembly GCF_003009895.1 of Hyaena hyaena. Taxonomy (NCBI): domain Eukaryota; kingdom Metazoa; phylum Chordata; class Mammalia; order Carnivora; family Hyaenidae; genus Hyaena; species Hyaena hyaena. Next base: position 1,252,904 of record NW_024081136.1, read on the forward strand.
ATCCAGTAAATAAACTGCTTAAGCAACTGCCCACTTGATATAACTTAAGGGATGATAAAAGTCATTTCTATTATTCTCATTCTTTAATCCTCGTTAAGTTGACCCATCTACCTACCCGAGTGTCTAGTAGTTAACACTATAAGGTCAAGGCACTGTCATACAATAAAGGCTGATCATATTTGTAGCAACTCTGCCTCATAACATATTAACTCATTAGCAAACTGGGTAAAGTGAAGAGTGAGAGCTTCAGAGATATAAAATCTTGAGTTCAAATTCTGATTTCAAATTCTGATTCTAGTTGTATAACGAGGTAAATGAGTTAATTATTTTAAATTATCTAAAAAATGGGAATAACATGTATGTTGGCTTCAATTAAATATTGTTTTAAAAATTAAAATAATGAGAATACCAGTACCAACCTTGTAAGTTTCCTGGGAGGACTAAAGTGAGACTCACTATTTTTGACAGTGAGTTGTTCATGAGAGATGCTGTAGATAAACTTAGAAACTTTCTACTTATATACAGGCTACTCGAGGGCAGACAATACTATAACAGTAAACAAAACGAGAGGGCTAAGACTCAAACTAAGAATCTCTTATTACACCTACTTTTCACCGTCTGATATACCTAATAACCTAACAGTGTGACTTATTTTGGCTCCAGCTAGTCTTTATAATTCAAGAAACTCTCTGATCAGAGTGTTTCTTTTTTGGCATACATTTCACTAGACTTAATGTCTCAAGGGTATTTTTTAGGGTCCAAAGATATTATTTAGTGGTTTGCTCTAAAAGTCAAAACCCGACTTTGTCCTTATGCTTTAGATCCAAGATACATATATTTTTATTCTATTTTCCTTCCTTCCTTCCTTCCTTCCTTCCTTCCTTCCTTCCTTCCTTCCTTCCTTCCTTCCTTTTCTTCCTTCCTTCCTCTTAAAGTAGACTTCATTCTTAGTATGGACCCCAACACAGGGCTTGAACTAACAACCTCATGATCAAGACCTGAGCTAAGACCAAGAGTCAGACACTTAACTGACTGAACCACCCAGGCCCTATGATTCTATTTATATTTCTAGCAATTTTTAAACAATGGTCTCACAAACTTTACACCATCAATATTTTAAATTGCATTTATAAATTTAATATATTTCATTTTCTGTTCAACTATTTTGGTTAACTTATAAAACTTCCCCTTATGTTTTTCATAAAACTAGCAGAATTAACAGTATAAGTATGGTGATTCTTAAATTATTTTGTTTCCCAATACAATACATAATCTTAGCAAATTACAACTTTCAAGCAATTATTCAATGACATATATATATATATTTTAATTAATTTATTTTTTTTGTTACAAATAGTTTATTGTCAAGTTGGTTTCCATATAACACCCAGTGCTCATCCCCACAAGTGCCCTCCTCCATGCCCAGCTCCCTCCTCCCCCCAACATCCATCAGTCCTCAGTTTGTTTCTCAGCATTCAAGAGTCTCTCATGGTTTGCCTCTCTCCCTTTCCCCCACCATTTCCCCCCTTCTTCTCCCCCATGGTCCTCAGTTAAGTTCCTCCTAATCCTCCTATACGTGCAAACATATGATATTTGTCCTTCTCTGCCTGACTTATTTCGCTCAGGATAACACCCTCAAGGTCCATCCATGTTGCTACACATGGTCAGATTTCATTGTTTCTCATTGCCGTGTAGATCATAGCAGCACTCTCAACAATAGCTAAAACGTGGAATGAGCCTAAGTGTCCATCAACGGACGAATGGATCAAGAAGATGTGGTTTATCTATACCATGGAATACTCAATGATGTATTTTAAATTAGAATCACAAGGTTAAGTTTTTACTTGAAAAAGCTACATTCTCTTTAATATTACAACTAGCTAAAATACTGAATTTGGACAAAATCTTTCTTAGCACAAAAATATTAATGATGTAGGTATGATTCTATCAAAAATGTATATGTTTAATATTAAATCTTCCTATGGTTAAGGATGTTAAGGAAACAATTACATAACCTACATCTTCAAGGGTTAGGGTCATATAAGGACCTGTAATGTAGGCCAGGAATATGAGGTCAGGGGCTAAAAATATCTAGAGTGATTTTTTTCACAATTCCAACTGTCAGGCTGACTTTCACTTTTAGGCACTTTATCTTAGAGTCCTTTAAATTACAGAAGAAGGGTGATAATGTAACCCATTCTCCTATGCTTGAGTCACATCCTTACCTCATTCTGCTGTTTTTTTACATAACTTTGAAAACTTCCACTTAGGCTGCTCCATCACTGAATTGAATTTTTTTGTTTCTCTGGCTCTAACTGTGTAGATCTAATAACTTCATAAGAATTACTCATTCTTTTCAAATTCACTCTATCTCTAAGCGTGTTGACTTTTCAGATTTTAAAGTGGTATCCATGGGAATTATGCAGACCTTTTGTGGCTCTGTCTATACAATGGCAAGTTCAATATCCTGGTAAAACTAAAATAAAGATAAGTTTCAGCTGGAGTACAAACCCAAAGCAGATGCAAAAATAAATTATACCAGATCAACCAAAGAGACATGTACTCACATATGCCATGTTGAAAAGCTGTAGAGGGGAGCATTCACACCAGAGCCTGGAGTTCTGATCGTACCAAGTACTATTCTGGGAACTGCAGACACACTAGTATCAAAAAAGACAAGGTCCCTTCTCTGCTGGGGCTAACATTCAAGTAGGAGCTGACAGCCAATAAATGAGTAATCAAACAGCAAAACCAGATCATTTTAATTTTTAATAAGTTCCATAAAAGAAATAAAGCACAGGGGCATAACTGAGAGTAACAGTGGATGGCTATGGAAGAACTAATTTTGAAAATGGTATCTGGTAAAGTCTGTCTATGGAGGCAACATTGAGCTAGAGGATGAGAAAATGGGGCTCTATGAAAAGCTGCTGGATGGCTTTGAATGCAGTAGAAACACAACATGTCATGACCCAAAGTGTCACCTGCAGCATTACTGTCATGTTCCATGGAAGGAAAAACATCAGAATGGCTAAGGAGAAATGAACAAGGGAAGGTATGATATGAGTTGAGAATGAGCAAAGGCTGGGCTAGATCACATAGGACCAAGAGGCTCTGGCAGAACCACGGTAACAAGTGTGGGTTCTATCAGAAGGGTTTTAAGAGCTTGCATTAAGGGAGTAAGGTGACTTGATTTATATTATTAAAACATTCCTCTGGCTGTGATATAAAGCCTAAACAAGAAAGTCCAGGTGAGAGAGATCAAGGACTTAGTGTAGACTTATGATAGGAAATGATGGGAAACTGGACAGTTTTGAGATGTTCTTTGGAAGAAACTTTTTGGCATAGTTTGGATGCTGGGAGATGGTGGAAAGTGATGAATGAAGAATGGCTCCTGGGTTTGGGATTGGGTGGCTAAGTAGATGTTAGTGCCACTGGCCAAGATGGAAAAGACTAAGGAAAACTCAGGTTAGGTGGGAAAGGGGAGGCAATTTATGATTGGAAGACAGGGGTAGCTTGGGAACACACTTGACATGAGAAGGGATGGAGAACAGAATAAAGGAAATGTAGGGGTGGGAGAGAGACTAACTTTAGATAAAAGAAGAAACTCTGCTTTGTAATCAAAGGAGAGATTTTAAAAAATGGAACCATTTTTGTGCTGGAACCATTTTGGTCAATATTATTATTGCTGATAAGAAATGAAGGAAGGAATAACACAGCTTCTGTGTCATTTTTCCTACTTTATTAAAATTACTTCATTTGCTAATAAAGTTCTTGATAGAACAGAAATGTACATAAAGGTAAATTGAAGCCTACTTATTACAGTGTATTTTGGATGTGGGAACATAGATAAGCCTCAGCACTTACTTAATAGTAATCAGACTTGTTTGTTGACAGTTTTCCTCTGGTGATCAAAAATATTTTATTTTCCCTTTCTGCTATACTTTGTGATGTATTTACTGTAGGTAACAAAGCACACAGTGAGAAGATTAATTTGCTCTGGGACTGTGAAGCTTACAGTAAAAAGACACAGTATTTTTGTATAATATGTAATTATTTACTAGTTTGGGGCTATCCATTGGCACATTAGAGAGCAAGCTTGCAAACTAAAATCAATACAAATAATAATTGCCTCTCCTGGGAGAAGCCCCAGAAACTAGAACAGGGAATCTGAGATGTTTGTTTTGTTATTATTATTTTTGTAACCATAAGGATTTTAGTCGCTTTTTTTCTACCTTTCATTGATGCAAAATTTTATTGTTTCCTGTAGCAGATTCTTATTTCCTAGACAATGATTCATGTCACAGAAAACACACACAGCCACACACCCACACACACTCATTCATGCCAACAGCAGATAGTGCTCACCCAGTCTCCTTTCTCTGACCATAGCTGCCTAGGGATAAGTACAAGCCTGGTCACCCAGTTTATATAGAATTGCCACAGTGTTGGATAATAGTATCTTCATAAACCATGACTCAGAAAGCCCAATACTACCAAAATAAGGTATCTTCAAATCAGTCATGGAATTGGTATTTCTTCCATCTATAGCAATTGCCATAATAGAAGCTGAACTAAAAAGTGTAAAATGTGACTTGATTTAGGAAAAGCTATATATGGCAATGTTATGATTGGATTTCAGCTGTTCATGTTTCTCATTCTATGATAGGGGGAATCCTATGATTGATAGGATTCAAATATCAAAAATATTTTACATTTAGGTTGGTCATACTTAGTGAATTAGGATGAATAAACAATGGTGAAAGTTAAAAATAGTAATAGGAATACACAGCTAGGAAAAAGAATAATGTAGGAGATACAGTATTGGATAATTAATGCAAAGGATTATGAGAAGTTAGAATCTATAAAGAGAAATTGAATTTAGCTATATAGGGACTATTGCTCTGATTAAAACACTTCATGTAGCTTAGATTTTGAATGTGTCGATTGTGTATCTAGTTATCAACCACTGAACTCACTGAATCTCATCAAAGAATTGGAATATCTACTCAAAAAAAGTTTATAAGAGAGACAGTAATTTAAAAAAATAGACCATTTATTTTAGAACCAAGGCTATGAGTTGTATATTACTCTGCAAATGAGGGATTTGATGTATAGAATAATCTGGCCATAGCTAGTAAGTATCAGAGACAGTATTTAAATCCAGGAAACTTTAAGACAAGGCTCATGCTCTTTCCATCTGTAACAAACTACCTGTGTAAACATTTATGGGAGTTCAAAGACAGGAGGAATTGATTTGGCTTCAAGTTCTACAGCATGCTTTCTGAAGACTGAGTTACTTGAGTTGATTCTTGAGAAATGAATGAGATTTTTCAAATATCAAGAAAATCATCTAGATATGCAGGAGCAGAAGGCTTCAAGTGCAAAGCCCATAGGGTAGAAATAAGAATGTCAAGGACACAGGAAAACACAATAGGGCTACCAGCCTGAAGCAAATTCTATGTGCTGAGAAATACTGTAATATATGACTGCACGGGTGCAGGAAACCAGCCTCTGAGGGGTTTGAACACCAGAGAGAGGACAATGACAGTTTAGATGGGAGTCATTGTATGCTCCTGTTGCATAATGAAAGTTACATTCTGGAAACAGCAATCTAGGGAACAAGTCCAGAGGGCCTAAATGGGAAGATAAGAGAAGCAGGCAAACAAAATATCAGAAAGCCCATTGGGAGAAACTGCATTTTATTCTCTATATCAAGCCAGCTGTTTGCAATTCCCTTTATCTATCTAGATGGTGTGAGACAAGTAGGGAAGGAAAGGGTGTATGTAGATGTAGAAAATCCCTGACCATGAAAAGCTGATGGAGCCAGGTCAATGGGCCAAAGTTCCCCCAAATAGGCTGAGTCTCCTCAGAGTGCCGTGAGTTAACATAATGCATCTGAACATACAGGTTTCAAATGAAATTAAATTGACAAAAAAAAAAAATAACTTCTTACATTCTTACATGAATTTCTATTTCTCAATATTTTATAAGCCATATTCATTAGCTCACTATAAACATATTGAGAAACAGATACATTCAAACGATATTCAGGAGGTGAAGTTGGAGGAATCAGGTGAAGAGAGGAATGGGGGTGAATGATGAAAGGGAGCCAGAGATTACTTTCAGATTTCTGACTTGGATGCCTAGACATTTGTGGTACTAGTACCAAATAACGTGGAGAATACAAGAAAAGGTTTGAAAAAAAAATTGCTTCTGTGTTCCATGCTGAGTTTGAGGTACCTGTACGGAACAATCATCCATCGTGGTTTGCTGAACTGTGCTGATTGATGCCTGTTCTCCCAGCTTAGTTGAGGCAATCAAGTGAGTTTTGGCATCTGAGTCTGAGAAATAGAAATTCTAGCAAGGCCTGAGACACAGATGACTATTCTGGAGCAATAGAGGAAGCCTAGAATATGTGTAGAAAGAGATCCTAAGCTATACTTCTAGCCCTCTTGGTGAAATTGAGAAATTGCAAACTCTCGAGTTCTCAAAGAACCTTTCTTTGTCTCAAAAAAAAAAAAAAAAAGATACTTGCAGAGGTGAATTACTTTTAAGGACTTTCCTGCTTCAAAATTCTTTGATGAATATTGGCTTAGGATGATGTGGGAGTAAATAGCAAGAATTCTGTTACTAAGTAAACAAAGGAACAATGTCCTTCTAGGAACAAATTAATGAATATATTTTTATTTTAACATCAAAACATAAGTCAAAGATATCTTTGGGGTATATATGTAGATAGAGCTTTGAATCCAAATAGTCACTCAGTGAGGTAAAGACTCAGAGCCCAGAGGTGCCTGAGTGGCTCAGTTGGTTAAGCGTCTGACCTCAGCTCAGGACATGATCTCAGGGTTCGTAGGTTCGTGCCCCACATCGGGCTCCGTGCTGACGGCTCAGAGCCTGGAGACTGCTTTAGAGTCTGTGTCTCCTGCTTTCCCTGCCCCTCTCCCTCTTGCGCGCGCTCTCTCTCTCTCTCTCAAAAATACACAAACATTGAAAATAAAAGACTCAGAGTCCACATGAAGAGCAAGGGATCAACAAGTGTGTGACTCAAACACTGCAGACCTAGGAATAACAGGAGTCAGTGTCCAGGGAAATACGGATCAAAACCCTGCTAAAATACTAAAGTAAACTAAAGTTTACTAAAGTAAACATGACTAACCCAATGCAGAGTATCACACAAAGGTAAGTGATCCTTACAGGTTTATTGCCCAAGTTGAAATTAAAGGCTAGAGATGGATTTTATGGATTCTTAGCAAATATCTAGGTCTATGCAAAGCTGTGCTGGACAGTGGAATCAGTAATTAAATATAATACTCTCCCTACCATGAAAAAGCTCATAATCTGGATAGTACTGAGTATGAGGTAAGAACATCTGACCAGAGCCTAGTCTCAATCACCAGGACACTGGCCTGTTGTCAATAAGACAGGAAACATCTCTTCAGGCCATCAGTTCTCCTCAGGTTTACTAGGTCCCACCATTTGTTTAGTGCTGATGAGCCAGTGTGGCAAATAAAAATACAGAGTTATAATGAAACCCTTATGTAAACTACCTCATACAAACCTATCTTCTATTTATGACGCAAGAAGTCAAAGTGTTACTATGTGAAAAGTAAGCCAGGGATTCAGAGGTCTGCTGGGTTTTCAGTGAAAAAAAAAAAAAAAAAAGACAATAGTGCCCTTTAATGACACAAATAACTAAATCCACTCTAAATTTAGTTGCAATACTCAAGTCAAGGATATCTTAGGGGACTGCTATAAATGTTATAAGATATATTAAATTCAGGTATTCATGTAACAAAACAAAGAAGCAATAGGGAAGAGGACCGATGCAATCATGTTCTTACAATCCTGAGTTTGTCAATGCATGATATGTGAAAGATACGTACACGGTCTTATCTACTTAATTCTCTAACAAGAAGCCTATTACATTAATTTGGATGCCTCATGCATTCTATGTTCTTATAGAAACTGTAAACTTCACAAAACTGCTATTGCAGATTAACTAGTTAACACATGAGTTACCAGGAAACTGTGAGAGGCACCTATAGCTTTCCTTCACAACAACACTGTGGATGATCCATTTGTCCCAGCTAATCCCTGGATAGTAAGGCTAAGCAGGGATAAGCTCATTTCGTCTCACTGATAAGGGTTGATCATCATCCTTGGAATTCCTAAACTCATTCTCAGTAGGTTATAATTGTGACAGAAGAGAATGCTCACATGTCTAAAAGGATGTAGAATATTGTCTGCCATTGCAGGATACTCAGTAAATATAGATAAGTGAATTAAACTGTGAGATGGCTGTCTGCATTTAAAGAACTAGGTGTGTGCAAACAAGATCAAAACAAACAGGTATAAAAATATATATTTTTAATTTTCATGTATTTCTAAAAAAACAGTCATGTCTACCAGACAATTTGTACATGTAATGTCAAAAAATATTTTCACATCTGTGTTTCGTTGTACAACAAAGCCTGATGTGTGAAATTGCTCTTTAAAAGTGTACTCCTCATCCAGAAGCTTTGGTCTTGCATGGAAATATATTACTTCAGTTTATCTTTTCTTCCTTCCCTTCCCTTCCTTTTTTTCTTTTTCTTCCTTCTTTCCTTCCTTCCTATTTTTTTTCTTTCTGAAGAGTAAATAGCATACAATGCTATATTAGTTTCAGGTATATAACTAGATTCAACAATCCCATATCCTACTCAGCGTTCACCACAAGTACAGTCACCATGTTTCTAGAAAGGAAAGAAAGGCCTTTCCTTTTTTCCTCTGAAGGTGACTACAATATGAATCCAGAAAGCTATGCTCAGCTAGCACATATTTATCCCTAAACCTTTTCCATCCAGTGGTCAGCCTGGAGCCAGCCGCAGACAGGGAGAAGAGTGAGCACTGGTGCACACAGCTAGAGGACATAATACTCTTTACATTTTACATATCTCAGCATATTGGGCATCACCACTGCAGACATTTCCTAAATTATACGTTCCAGTCCTTGGTTCCTGTGTTATGTGTACGGGAGACTAATATATTCCTTAAATTAATAGCAAAACTTTAGTGTCATTTCCAAAATAGCATATATCTCTTAACAAATTTCATTAAGTATGACATTTTCCAAAAAGTTATCTCAACCCACTTAAAACATTTATTTCAAATTCATGGTGTCCCAGAACATAAATTAGTTATTGTTGGGTATAAATGAACTTCTTTTGAACTTGGAGAGAAGTGATCCTTAATATGAGATATTCATCAAAGACTGGACTATTACATATATCGTTAATTGTAAGAGCCTCTTTATCCCTCACATAATTATCCATCTTAACTTTCATTTTTCTAGAATGGGAATTCCTAATCATTAAGTTTCACCTTTGATAGCAGCTATTTTATATAAATCCTCACCTCTTTCTCTTACTCATTTTGACTTACATTCTCCTACTTGAGTTTTTTGATTCTACAATGAAGTGACAAAATCTGCAGGGATTCCTTAAATATTCTGAGGGAGGAGACATCACAATTTTACTAAGTAAAGGAGAAGTTATACTTCTTTGCCACACCTCAAGGAACTCTTCAACGGGCACAATCTCATTTTACATTTCCAAAAAGTATTCTCTTTTTGCTTCATTCAACCCAGTATGAATATGATCCTGGCCTCTCTCTCAGGTCTACAGATATAATTTTGGTATTAGTTTCATCATGAAGTTGGGTGTCAGAGTTTTCATTAAAATGACTTTTTATATAACATAAGATCTATTATCTTCTCAATCATTCCTGAGGTGTTTGTGGCTATTTTAAATGCATTCAGTGATGGTCAAGAACGATGCCTTACTCATGTAAGAGGTATGGCATATCAGCTCTCTTTTCTTCCTAGCTCATCAGCCTAGCAACAAATTTAGGGATTTCAGGGGGAAGTATATATCTATAAATGCTGGACAGACTAAGGGCCCAGTTGAAAATGAAAACACATCAATGTTTGTTACTTAAGATTAGTAGATCACAAAAAATTGCTAATATTTCCATTCTCCCTTTTGATTTTGTCTTGCCATGACTCCTCCAGAATATTTGCCATTCCCATTTCCTCAAAGAAAGCTAAATTAGGCAAGCTCCCTTACATTGTGTGTATTTCTCCATGTCTTCAAAGCTACCCCCAAGTCTAAAGTATTTCAGTGCCAATATTGATTTCTAGATCGTTTGTTTGGTTTTCTGGTCTTTGTAATTAGTTGTGTCTCAAGCTGCCAAAAACACCCTTTTGTCCTCCCATCCACATGGTACACAGAGCTCAAGAAATAACCCTTTGTAAACTACTATCCATGTCCTAGAGACCAGTAAGAAAGGTAGGTGAATGTTCTTATCTCATGACCCCTTCCAGCCATAAAGCAACCAGGTTGTCTCAGACTCTGTGGGGTCACTGAGGAGCAGAAAGAAAGGAGTGGATACACTGATAACAGAAACTATGTGGATGCATATGCACTTTAATGCATGCTTTCTTATGGAAAATAGACACTGACAATTGGTTTTAAAAGTAAAGTAACAGTCTGTTGACCATGCTGGGTTGTGTGAGAACTGGAAGACTAGAAGAATAGGGGAGAAGGATCAAAAGGGTCTTGGAGCCTTCTTTAGAGCATTAGGCACTTGGTCCCTGATTTGGCCGACTGAAAACCTCATTGGAAGAACAGGACAGAAAAAAAAAGATGGATTTTAGGGAAAGAATTTTCCCAAGAGGGAATATTTCATCTGTGAGAGTTACTCTAATATATACCCATACATCCTGAGAATACAGCCCACCTATCAAACCCCACTCAATTGTTTAATAAGCCTTTTGTGTCTCATATGAAGCACTGTTCTAGGTTTTGGAAATACAAAACAACAACAACAACAGCACATGGTCTTTACTTTTTAGGGTCTTCCATTTTAGGAAGATGAATCAGTTAGCTGAACATATCATAAATTTAGAGAGCCATTTAAGGTCACTGGAAAGCACATGGAGGAATTGAGAATAGTCCACAAAACAGATAAAGGTTCCTGAGACCTAAGCAGCCCTTAAGAATATGCCTTTCATGAAGTGGAAAGAAAAAGAAAGCCAATTTGATTAGTTGCTGTGGAAAGGGTGTATTTATCTTCCTTAGTTATGGTCACAGATAACCTGACATTTGCATTAGTGAAGTCCATTTCCAAGTGGCTTTGAAGAGCACAAAAATGCTCCTGGAAAGTGGCCAAAGCCACTTTGGCTTTTCTATCTGCACTTGTGCAAAAAGAAGGGTGCACAAACTATATATAACACCTGTGACAAGGAAGGTCTTGGAATACCTAACTGCATCATTTTTTCAACGACGGTGTGGAGGACCACTTTCAAGTACAGACATTCTAGAGGTGCAGTGAGGTCAGCCTCTGCGAAGGTTTCCTACCTAATGTCAAATACGCGCTGAATTTGAAAACACAATACAAATGAAATTGAAGCAGAGGTGTTCAGATAAAGAAAAGTACTCAGCGTAACAATTATAATTGTTCCCATTTCTTATTTCAATAAGAAACAGAATCCCATGAATCCAAAAATAGTTGCATTCTAATAGTTATTACCCTTTTCATGCCAATTCATGGAATGGTAAGATCTCCTATTCCTATTCCTCTTCACCTCACTGGTTCCAAAAAGAAACAGAAATTCCACAGGGTTTCCAGAGCAGACGGTGGATAATGCCAAAAGGATTATAGCTCCTCACTTACACTGGTATCGATGATAAAGTGTGCAAGTTTTAAACAGATAAGCTAAACATATATTTAATTGGGAAACATTACTAGGCCAACATTAGCCTGTGTTTCACTAGCCAAGACCTATGTGATATAAGGAGACATAAGAACTACCAAAACTCCCCAATAGTTGAGAATGGAGTGGATGCTGATAAAATTACTGTCTATACTCCAACGTTATTTTAGTGAGAATTATTTTTTTCTACTCTCAAAATAATATGTTTTCTCAGTACGCATTTAATTACAGTTCCCAATTCATCAGTGAGGAATTTCAAAATACAATGCATTTTGCAATAAGGCCATAAACAGGCAGTATGATTCAGTCAAAGGAAAGGAGAGATATTTAAATTAGATTTTGCAATATAGTGGTATAGCCAATGCATATTTTTATTTTTATTTTTTACTTCTCAGAGGAAATTACACTTGAATCAGAATGAGAGGTAGAAGGTTTTCTAGTCCACTGATTTTCAAGCATTTTTTAATCTGCAGATGCTTTTATTCAAAAGCAATTTTAAGAAGAAATTCAATAAAATAAAGCTGTTCTAGCTGACGTGCAATCTTCCAGAAGATGGCTCTATCATTGCTCTATTTTCATGCTCTCCCTATCCCCTCAGACCTGTCTCAATTATTTATTTCACTAGCTCCTCTTCTCACATCCAACAGGTAGACATTTCCCAAGGTGTGATACTTCTTCCCTCTGTTTTCCTCTCTTTCAATTCAATTTCTCAAAAGAAAGGACTCCCTCTAATCTGCCTCTAATCCCTGTTACGTTCTCTAGATTCAGAATCTCAGAGATGTCTAGAAACCTTTTTACCACTGTATTGTGTCTCTTTCTAACGCTTCCATCCATTGACAGCATGACTGGGGGATTCTAAGAGTGGAATTTGAGTTAAAGGAGAAACAGAAACTGGCGATTGATGATTTATTTGGGAATTGTGTCAAGAAAAAGAAGGGAAATGAAGTATTTCCTAGAAGAACAAAGGAAGAGTTGAATTTATAACAGGCCAACTCTATAAAATAAAATGCAAGTATCCCCAGCATTACACAATTCTCTGTGTACACTGCTCTGTGCCCTATGGTTCTTTAACTGTTCCTTGTTATTCTCCCCAAATAATAGGAACCAACTGGGATTTTGCCTGTCCATTGCCTCCACTAGTGGCCAGATTCTTCACAGCTGGAATAGCACTAAACATATGTGGACAAGGTATTTTCAAAAGTTCAGGCCAAGTATGGCTCATTAATATGTTATATAGAAAACACATCTATGTACCATAGGAGATATGATCTCACTGCCATGCATAGATGGTGACACAACCAGTCTTCCAGATCCTTATATATAGCTGGTCTTCATTCTTCATGCCATGTTCCAAACAACTAGTTTTACTCCTTCTGTAGTTTTCCGTCATCAATAGTAATAGAGGGATCCCTGTGTGAGTCAGGCAGTTGAGCAGCCGACTCTTGCTTTTGGCCCAGGCCATGATCCCAGGGCTGTGGGATCAAGCCCCACATTGGGCTCCACACTGAGCATGGAGCCTGCTTAAAATTCTCCTTCTCTCTCTCTTGCCTCACACTACTCTCTGGCCCCTGCTCATGCTTTCGTATACACTCTCTCCTCGCCCTCTCTCTCTCAAATAAAATAAAAAATGTAAAAATAGCAATAGAAATAATTCCCTAATTTATATGTTTATAGTTAAAAATACTTTTTTTTTCGTCTTCTGAATGAGTCTGGAGCTTGCTTGCCTGTTTGCTTGCTTGCTTTTGTACAGTTGACACACAGTGTTATATTAGTTTCACGTATTCAACTTAGTGATTTGACAAGTTTAAACATTATGCTATGCTCACCACAAGTGTAGCTACCATCTATCCTGTTATATCACTATTACAATATCATTGACTGTATCCATTATGCTGTGTCTTATTCCCATGACTTACTCATTCTATAACTGGAAACCTGTATCTCCTCCCCTTCACTCATTTTTGCCCAACCCCCCATCCCACTCTCCTCTGACAATCTGCTCTCTGTATTTGATGAGTCTGATTCAAAAACAATGCTTTTTGTTTATTCAATGTTTTTTAGATTCCACTCATGAATGGAATCATATGTTGTTTGTCTTCCTCAGCCTGAATTATTTCACTTACTATTATACCCTCTAGGTCCATCCATGTTGTCTCAAATGACCACAGTGGGTTTTTTTTTTTTCTTGATTTACCAACAAACTTCTGGAGAATCAGGCCAAGTTATCTCTCAGATAGAGAAACTGAGAACCAGTTAATTCCTAAGTGTAAAAGTCTAAAAGCTGCATCTATTGTCCCTGGTCTTGACAACTACATTCTGTTCTGTCATATGGAACACAATTATTGGGAAGATTCTATTTAAGAGAGAGAAAAATGTAAGCATGCTCAAGAGACCCTAAAACATATAAAATGTTAAATGAAATAAATACAAGTGAAAATTTGGCTTATACCCTAGACAGTGCCATGTGCCTTCAGCCTGAGGATGCTGCATGAAACACCAGTGAAACTTTGATACCTGGCACCCTCTTCAAATCTGGAGATCCACATAGCTCATGACTGGTTCCACTGTTGTTTCCTGGAACACTGGCAAGGAGACTAGTTTTCATGAAATAAAAATACAAGGAAGAAGCACCTGTGTGACTCAGTGGGTTAAGCATCTGACTTCAGCTCAGATCACCATCTCACGGTTGGTGAGTTCAAGCCCTTTGTCAGGCTCTGTGCTGACAGCTCAGAACCTGGAGCCTGCTTCAGATTCTGTGTCTCCCTCTGTCTGACCCTCCTCCACTCATGTTCTCTCTCTCTAAAATAAATAATAAACATTAATTTTTTTAAAAATACAAGGAATACCATGAATATTTCCACAAAACTTGGCAGCCCCTCTTGTACCTACAAGAATTCTTTCATGTTCAACCATCTCGATTAAGAATGTTAAATATTGTGCATTTCAAATCACTGAATGTAGTTATCCTAAACATACATACAGTAAAATTTTTAAAAGGAGTTATTACCAGCAGAGACAAATGATTTCTACACTAGATAACAACATGAGCACACATCAATACAAAGGCAAAGAAAATTCATAGCAGATAGAAAAGGTAGTCATAAGGGAAAATGGGTATAAGAAACTATTTGTTGTTTATGCGCTGTTACTCATTCTATTACTTCTCTTTTAAGCCCAGAATATAGAAAAATCCCTAGGAAATAGACGCTTGGGTTGGAGACCAACCATAAGTCATATTCCACACTGTATAACTAATTTTCTAGGTAAGATTCTCATAAAATGAATGTCAGGAGTAAAAGCAGTTATAAATGAGTGAGACTATATTGTGGTATAATGAATGTAAAATGCTTCATATTTGCAGTTCTATATTCATAGAAAAATTGCAAATATTGTATAGAGATTTTCATGTACTCCATAATCATTTCCCCCTATTATTAACGTCTTATCTTAGGTTTTGGTACATTCATTACAATTGATGAAACCTATTATTAATACATTATTACCAACTAAAATCCATACTTAACTTTCCTTACTTTTCATCTAATGTCTTTTTTTACTCAAGTATTATGTAGAGTGACCCTTATCATTATTTGTCCCAAATTATTATTTAGTATTTTTCTCATAATTACACTGTGAGTTGGGGGTTGAGGGAGGAAGATCACAGAGGTAGTGCTATTCAAATCACATTTCATCAAGGATACATACTATCAACATGACTTATTACTGTTGATGTTAACCTTGTCTACCGGACTGTACACAGAGTGAATCGAATTTCTCCCTTGTAAAGCTACCCCTTTCTTCCAGTCCATGATGTACTCTTTGGAAGGAAGTCGCTATGCTATGCACAACCCACACGTAAGATGTGGGGCATTGGGCCCCACTATTTTGTTTTGCTCCTCAAATTGTTCCAGCTTTAGCCTTTGGGAAGTCTTCCAATCGGTTCCTGTGTAGCTTGTGTCCTTTTGGCATACCCTCATTAATGTATGTGTGTGTGTGTGTTTAGTTTTTTCAAGCTTTCCTAATTTCTGCCACTACAAGAGGCTCCAGGCTCATCTTGCATATTTCCTTCTCTAGTATTAGAATCAGCCATTTTTCAAAGGAGTAGAATGAGTTTTAAGACAGACTTAAATGGATTAAATCCTGGCTCCACACTTACTTACCTGTGATGTTGGGCAAGTCATTTAGCATCTCTGACACTCACTTTCCTCACTTGTAAAATGAGAACCCTACTAACCTCAAAGTGTTATTATTAGGTCTAAATAAGAAAATAAATATAAAAGTCAATTTCTTAATACTTTAAATATTTAATAAATATTAACTCTATCCCATTCCTCGTCTTTATCACCAGTTAGCACAACAATCTTCTTCTTCTCTGCTACTAACTTCCCTGAATCACTGCCCACCTTCTATCAACTGAGGATGCTTCCCCTGGAATAGACACTTGCAATCTAGGGATGTCTTTCTTTGTGCATAAATTAACACTTACACAGTTGCACAGATGCATACACACATATGTTGTATTAATTCATCTAAGTGTAAAATATTTCTACGTGAACATGTCCATCCTTGGTATGAGATATACTTTATACAAAATCCATCACAGAAACAATTTTGTAAAGTTCAAATTTCACATCATTAATTTAGAGAAAAAGGAAAAAAAATATTTGTCAAAATAAGTAGTTACCATAACAAGTACATGCAAGTGGCTTTGTTTTTGGACAATAATTTCATCATCATTTTAACATTTCAGTTCCCATGACAACCAAATTCAGTTAGTATTATCTCTAAATACACTCCCAGGTATTTTTCTTCCTTGACGAATCAAGGTCTTTCATTTTATACTAAAGAGAACAAGGCTATCTGAATATATTTAAGTATATCTAATATATCTAATATATTGCAAAATCTATCAAAGACAACCCTATGAATATCACCTGTTTTTCTTCTCTTAATCATAACTATCAAGGAATTCTAAGAAAATATAACAGAAATGCCAAAAGGAAATTTGTCTAAATTTTTAGTATAGGTTATACTACAAAGAAAGAAGTATTTAGCTCCAAGAGTCAGACCTCATCCTGTGTTGATATTAGTTTGTATTTTTATAGCACAGCAAGCCTTTTAGTTACTGAGACACATGAGGCACACAACGCTGGCCCCAGCGTAGTTCATGTATCTGCAAAGGCTTTTATGTAAGTGAACCTATTTCTGTTGAAGCTGAACTTGTAACTTCATATTTTCCCTTTCACAGTTCAGTCCCAACTGCTCTTTTTCTTCTTTTACTTATTCTCCCTTCATTCTCTTCTCCTACAGGCAGTCCCCAACTTATGTTTTATTGACTTTATGATGATGTGAAAGCAATATGCATTCAGTAAAAGCTATACTTTGAAATATGCATTTTGATCTTTTCCCAGGCCAGTGATATCCATAGATACCTTGTGATACTGGGCAGGGGCAGAGAGTACTGCTGTCCAATCAGCCACACAACAAGGGTCAACAAAAGTACACACTCACAACCATTCTGCCCCTTTTTAGCAATTCTCTTTTTAACTTCCAGTAGAGTAAATTACATGAGATATTCAATACTTTCTTACAAAATAGACAAAATAGACTTTGTATTAGATGATTTTGCCCAACTACAGGCTAATGTATATGTTCTGAGCAAGTTTAAGATGGGCTAGGCTAAGCTATGATGTTTGGAAGGTCAGGTGCATTAAACGCATTTTGGCTTAAGATATTTTCAATTTACAGTGGGTTTATGGAATGTAACCCATCATAAGTCAAGGAAGATCTGTATTCCCCTATTTTTTCCTCTTTCCTTTCCTCAACCTTCTCCTTTTCTCTTTTAACTTGCCAACTCCTGTGTTATCTGGTAGTAGTGGTACTGGTAGTAAAGCACATCAGAGATCATGTGTTTAATAAACACCTTCTTGGTGTCAAAATACTACTTAAGAGAAACTCCAATCAAAATTTCTCAAACATTCAAATACAGACACCTTATAAGAAAGAAAACTCTAAATTGAGACCCAGTACCCATTCCCTTTCTGCTTAACGTTTAACACTATCTGGTATCAAGTGTTCATTATTGTGAGAAGCTGACTCTATGATGTTCTAGTCAATATCAAAAAACCATATGGTTCTAATTCAGCAATTGCAAGCGATAGACAATTACTGTTCTGTATTCACTTTTGTTCAGATATGTCTTCTATGGGAATGCCAAAAAAGGTATACATAAAAATAAACCTGAATGAGATCTTTTAGAAGATTCTGCAGCTGTTAATTCATCTGGGATCAACTCAGTGCTAATCAGCACAGTGATACCACATGATGCTATCATTTTTCTGGGCCTTATATATATATCCAAGCCTTATACTATCAAGTACAACATCGAGAGCCAAAGCAATCATGGTCATACTTTATAGTTCATGTATTTTTACTATTGTCAGCATTATCTTTCCAGGAAGGTCTTCCATTAGTAATCTATAGTTATATATCCCTTTCAGTATGCCTCAAAAAAACCTTTTATATGGAACAGTTCTTACCTGCTTTCATTTTTGTATAAGAAGCTTGTGGGCGAATATTTAATTATCACAGAGAATACAGGAAACGGCAGATAATGTACCAAACTTAAAAGCTTATGTAGTATAGTTAGGATGTTATTTCAGCTGCCTGTAACACAGACCTAAAACTGTTATTTAAGCAAGACAGAAGTATTTTACACTCTCGCATAACAGATTTGTATAAAGGCTGTGCTACTTCTAGTCACTTAAGGGCTCTGTTGTTTTTGCCTTTCCTGGATGCCCATCCTGCCCCATGGTGCAGGATGTAGTGTGACCATGTTCATGTTCCAAGCAACAGGATGGAAGCAGGGTGTGAGAAAGGTTTGCCTCTCCATTTTAGGACATGAGTTAGAAGTTCCACATCATTTCTGCTAACAACCTATTGTCCAGAATTTAGTTCTGGTTGGTCATGTGATAGCTAAAAATAGATGATTCTATTTCTATGAGGAAGAAGTGAAGAAAAGTTGTGTGGGGGGACAACTGTCAATCTCCGTTAATTTCCATTTTCAGTAGAAAGTTTTGTGTGTGTGTGTGTGTGTGTGTTTAATTCTAATTTCTCAAAATTCAAAGGGTATGTAGAAGAAACCAAGATAGAAACACAGCTTGATTATTCTTACTGCTCTGTAAAATGAAGCCTTGAGTCATTCACTGCTGAGATATCTCCTCCCACCTGATGCCTTCATCATTAACCACTCAGGAGTCATTGGTCTGCTAATTAATTACCTTGAGTACCCAGACAAAACATCATTTTGCTTTGTTCTCAGAGGCTGCCACTTTTTATTTTTCCTACTCACTGCTACAGAGAGTAGAGCAGTTCTTTAAGGCTTTCACAGAAAGGGGATATTTGTTTCCTCTTCTAGAGTTATTACTTGTGGTTAGTGATTTTCCATTAGGATAGATGACCTCAAACTTGTGTCCAACTGTTGACTTATTTTTGAATTCTTCTGGTTATATAGATTAAACATCCTCATTGGCCACTCATCTACATTTCCCTAGAAACACCATTCTCTGTTATCTATCTCCACAGATACTTCTTATAGTCTTCACCCCATTTTATGACAGCTGACCTATGTGGCTGATATCTAACTATTCTGGAGTTTGCCTCCCTGTTCTCCTGAAGAGTCCATACAGCTTGTATATCATAGGTGCCATATGTATTATATACTCCTTTGTACTTTCTGTGATTGACACTGATTTGGCCTCTTTGCCCACTGCTTTCTCTGAGATAATTTTATTTCAATTTAGTTGGTGAAAACATTGAAGTTCTACTTTCTTCTTTGATGATTTCAAATTTCAAATTTCACTCAGTGAAGAATCTCCCTTGCAAATCTTTATCATCCACTCCACAGGCAAAGTTTTTCCTGCCACACAGAGCTGAGAAATTTTTAAATTTGAAGTGTTAACAGAACTTTTCTAGCTCTGCAATATAGACAAGTAGTTCAATTTGTAATGCTTAAATCCTATAAATGAATCAAACTGATTTAGTCTTAGGAGAAATGATTCATGAATGTTCAGGGCAGCACTATTTGAAATTACCAAAAACTGGAAATAACACAAATGTCTACCAGCAGGTGAACAGATAAACAAAATGTTGTATATGCAGAGAATTAAAACATTATTTGGCAGTGAAAATTAATGAACTGCTGATATCGTGGATGACTGGCAAAACATTCTGCTGAGTGAAAGAAGCCAAAGAAAAATACAGTAAACAACAATTCAATTTGTACAAGATTCAAATAATTGTATAATTGACACAAAGCAGATGAATGGTTACCTGCGGCAAAGAGTGGAAGGAGGAATCCACTGCAAAAGGACATGAGATCTCTTTTGGGGGCGTGGGTATGTTCTGTTCCATGATGTGGTAATGGTGTCATTAGTGTCTACAGTTGACAAGACTCACCAAACTGTACACTGCAAATGATTAAATTAATTACATATAAATTAGTCCTCAATAAAACTGATAAGGAAAATAATTTCTTGAGAGAGTGGGAGAAGCAAAAATATCATATAAGAGAATCTAGTTTCATATTAGAATTATCTTCAACATTAAATTATCAAATTCATTGGTACATCTTCAAAATGATGGAAGAAAGAAGAATTCAGCTCTTTATTCTAGAAATCCTATTCAAATGCTTCTCTCTGACATTATGCACAAGCGTGCGCTCACACACACACAGACACACACATACACGCATTTTACATTCCAAATGCAAATGGCACTTCTGGTATCCCCTTTACAGTACTAATTTAGGTTCTAAAGCCAAGACAATAAGTCAAGAAGTAATAAAACAGGGGTGCCGGAGTGGCTCAGTTGGTTAAGTGTCCAACTCTTGATTTCAGCTAGGGTCATGTTCTCAAGATTCATGGGATCAAGCCCCACAATGGGCTCTGTACTGGCAGTGGGGAGCCTGCCTGGTATTCTTTCTCTCACTCCTTCTCTCTCTCTGCCCCTCCCCTGCTCACTTTTACTCTGTCTCTAAAATAAATAAATAAACTTTAAAAAATATATTTATAAAAGCAGGGTGCTTGGGTGGCTCAGTTGGTTGAATGTTCCACTTGGTTCATGGGTTCGAGCTAAGAGACTGAAGTACACTTTGGATTCTATGTCTCCCTCTGTCTCTCTCTGCCCCTCCCTTGCTCATGCTCTATGTGTGTATCTCTCTCAAAAATAAACATTAAAAAATAAGTAAAAAACATATTTAAAAAAGAAGTGATAAGCCAAATGAAAATATGTGAAGATGATGAAGTGTAGAAACTTTTGCTGCCCTGAATTTCCTATTCATGATTGAGAACATGCAGTCTCAATCTCTGGCTTCTGTGGTGCTTACGACGCTAACCAAGCCTTCAGAGGGAGCAAACACCCCTGCATTTCCCCACAGCCTGTGTACCACCAAAGCCACCTCTCTCCACTGGCTAGAGATTGAAATGTCACTGCAGCATTTGTCCACTAACCACACAGGGTAGTGTAGGTAAGTTAACATTTTGACTAGTAGCTTCCATTTCTTGGTAAATACAAAAATGAGTCATAGGAAGAAATGAGGAATTTCTGTTAGGGTCTAGAGAATAATGTGGGTCCCTTCACCAGCAGAGCTCCAGGAGAGATTCAGTTTGCTGGCTGCTTCTCTAAGGTGGACACTGCAACTAGAAAAAAACGTTGCAACTCTGGTAGAAAAAGGAAGGCTTAGGGAGGGCAGTTACTTACTGTGTAGCTGGGACCTTCCTGCAGCTGACATCCACATCCTTCTTTTTTTTCTTTCATTTTTTTAATGTTTTATGTATTTCTGAGAGAGACAGACAGACAGAGAGAGAGACAGTGTGAGCAGGGGAGGGTCAGAAAGAGAGGGAGACACAGAATCCAAAGCAGGCTCCAGGCTCTGAGCTAGCAATCAGCACAGAGACCAACCTGGGGCTCGAATCCACAAACCCCGAGCCAAAGTCGGATGCTGCTTAACCGAGTGAGCCACCCAGGCGCCCCCACATCCGTCTTGTAACAAATGTCCTCCTGATTTAAAAACTTATATATCTTCTTCTGAAAAGATGGATGGCTTGAATTGCCAGCTTGTTGTTACAGACTCATAAGGGGAAAACAAAAACAAAAACAAAAAAGAAACTCCAAGTTCTTCCTGCCTATATGCCAGCCTTCATCCAAATACCTACATGGCTTCCCTCAGCAAATTTATGCCCTTGTTAAAACATAACCTTCTCAGCAAAATATTTCTGACCACTTATTTAAAACTGAACCCTATGAAAACTCATTCCCCAACCACACACACACACACACAACACACACACACACATACACACACACACACACACACACACACACTTTCTGTGCCCCTTCTCTGTTTTATATTATATCCATCATTCCACCATATTATAAACCATATTTTTACTCATTTATTTTCTGTCTTCCCTCTTCCCCTCACAATCTTCACAGGATTTTTTTTTCTAGTCTGTTCACTACTTCATTCCAAGGTCCAGGAGAGTTCCTAGAACACACTGGGTACTAATTAAATCTGGATGAATAAGTGAATGAACAAATGAATGAAGGAATAAAAGGCTATGACACAGAGAGAAAAATATAGGTCTACTACATACATTAGAGCGCAATTCATTAAAAGACTGGTAGGAGTAGGTAAGGAATTTTAATTTTCCTTACACGTTGATAGGAAATCCTCCTAAACCTCCATGAACAGAGCATCTAAACTTCCATGCCTTAGTATTTTTGAAACTGTTCCAATTGTTTTTTCATGAGATCTTGATATGTATTTGATATTAAAAGGTATGTGTGAATAGTTACATTTTTGGGATTATCCATTATATTTATTTCTTAGACAAGCAGACAGTACATTTTATTAACAGCTCTGAGAAATTCTGCAACAAAACTAAATTTTTAAAAAGTCAATGAGGGGTGCCTAGGTGTCTCAGTCAGTTAAGCTTCCAACTTCAGCTCAGGTCATGATCTCACAGTTCGTGGATTCGAGCCCCGCATCGGGTTCTGTGCTGGTAGCTCAGAGCCTGGAGGCTGTTTCAGATTCTGTGTCTCCCTCTCTCTCTGTCCCTCCCCTGCTCATGTTCTGTCTCTCTCTGCCTCAAAAATAAAAAAAATAAAACTATTAAAATAAACAAATAAATAAAAAGTAATGAACTAGTTTTAATTTCTTAACCTTCTTTCTCAAATTTATTTCAATAATGTCTCCTACCCCTGTGAAACATCTATTAACACCTAATTGAAAGTTACTATTCAGTGAAACCCAGTTGAGGAATTTTGGCATATTTAAAGTATTTTTCATCTTTGAGGGCAAAGAAAAACTATATCAGTCATTTAGGGACTCAAAAGTATAATGGCAATACACCTAATCCTGAAAAGAATTGCTTAAGAATTAAATTGAACCAGACAAGAAGTGAATCATAATAATGAATCAAAGAGAGAAGGGCAAATATTTTATAAAAACAATGTGAACTATGAATTTACACACAAAGCTTAGCAATGAAATTATATGTACTTAGGGCTAAGTACAAGTAATTGCTGATTAATTCTTTGAAGTTTAGTGCAGTTTAAGAATGGCTCATGAAATAGAATATATAATACAAAAATAAAATTGATGATACATAAGTGAGGGAAAAAACATATAGGTGAGAATTAGAAAATAGTGAAAGTTATATTTATAAATAGATTCTTCATTAAATATTGGGACAATTAACCCTCCACTTCGTGTGGGGGAATACCCACCATACACATAAAAAAATAATTACTAATTAATCTGGATTAAAACTTAACATCAAAAAGAAAATCATGACAAGATGAATAAGGAGAAGAATAATAGTTCAGTAATTCTGGGCTAAAGCTTTCTAAATAGAATGCCATGGTCAGAAGACTAATTCTTAAAAAGCCACAGTTATATATCCACTGTACTTAAATACTATACATTTAAAAAGTCACAAAAAAAACTTTTAAGGAGAAGCAATAATCTTTGAAATATATTTGCAACCTATGTGACAAAGTACTATGTTTTTTTTTACTTAGGATTTTTACAACTTAGCGAGAAGGAAGACAGGTACCCACAAATACATGGCTTTCTTCATAAAAGCAAGATACACAAACAAAACATTACACTTTTGAGAAGGAGCTTAAATTTTTTTAAGTCAACATCTATCAATTTGTCAAAATTAATAAGATCAGTCATTCTTAGACTCAGAAGTATTTGGGGAAATAAGTGCTCAAATATACCATTGGTAGGAGTCTTTTCTTCCCAAGAACTATCATAATTGAGATAATTCTTTATCTTAACAACTGTACTTTCAGAAATGTATCCAAAGGAAGGAAACAGAAATTTGTAAAACAACATGTCTATATTCAATGGAGCTTTTCTCTTTTCTCCACTGAGAAATTATATGTTTAACAATTAAAATGAGAGAAATTTGTAGCGTCATTTAAAAAATATGGGCTTTGGAATCAGGATGCAGCTAGTCTGATAGTAAGATCTTGGGCGGTGTCTTAACTTCCTTAAATCTTGGTTTTTTATGTCACACACACACACACACACACACAAACACACACACAATCACACCAATATACTGGTTCAATGGAATATTATATAGCTCTTCAAACAAATAGCTTAAATTATGCCCTGACGTGAAAAATGTTCATGATACACTGTTGTCAAAAATATCCTGGTCTTGTGTACACATTAGATTGATCATATTTATATCACATGCCCAACTCTACAAAAATACATATTAAACTATTAGCAACGATTATCTCAACAAGTGGGGTGGTAGGTCAGAGAAATGGACTAGGTATTAGAGGAGGCCCTGATTTTCTACTATATATGTTCTATAATGCTTAAACATTTTAAAACTTATTGGCATTGCTTTTTTATGAATCAGCATTGACAACAAAAATACCTCCAAAATATGGTAAAGCCAAACTAGCCTATTTAGTATATCTTTCTAACACTCTGTGAAGCTTTCCCCCATGAAGGAATGACATTATCAATGCTTTATCCATTTCAGATTTTTAAAATTTATTTATTTTTAGAGAGAGAGAGAGAAAGGAGAGAGAGAGCATGCATGCAGGGGAAGGGCAGAGTGAGAGGAAAAGAGAGAATACCAAGCAGGCTCCACACTGTCAGCATGGAGGCCAGTGTGGGGCCAGAACCAAGAATTATGAGATCAAGACCCAAGCTGAAATCAAGAGTCAGATGTCCAACCGACTGAGCCACCCAGGCGCCCCTCCATTTCAGCTTTTTAAAAAAGTCCATCCCTGTCCTCCAAGTTAGGCATACCTGAGATTCATAGATTTCACCTTTTAATCTTTCTTATCAAAAACAAAATTTCCAATAATTTACTTTTGATTCCTAACAACTGAATTCCCCATCAGTTAATTAATCTTATTACAGGATTAAAATCAGAATTATAATGAACTAAGGCATGCCATTTAAAAAATCATTTTTCAAAACACTTTTGAATTTAAAAGAGAAGTAAGGCACTGAGGTACAACACAACGAACCAGTGAATCTTAAAGTTAGATAAGGTTAATCCTAGGATTACGTGTTGTTAATAGTCATATGTGTAATTTCATCATTTGAAGGAAACCACTTAAATGCTATTTCCATGTTTGCTTAAATAATCTCTCACTGCAGCAATTCACTGCAAATTAATTACAGCCTGGAAGGCAAATCTACCACCAGATCTGGAACACCAGTGTAGACTAATCCAATGTTCCTTTTTAAACTGGAATACAACTCCAAGAGTATCAGGAGTAATGATGTGGGGAGGAAAAAATGCCAGATTGCACAAAGAAAGACACCTGGTGATTTTATTACTTTAAAAAGAGTAGCTCTCTGAAAACATTTTCCGGAGATCATTTTCTAGCTTTAAAGCAAGTTCACTACCCATATAGTAACATGTATTTACTCTGGAGCTAGACCAATTATTTCTGGAGTTCATAGGCTCAGAAACCCAACATCTTCAGAACACCTTTTCTGAGAAAAATCTTGTAATTCAGAGAAACGTCTCTTATTGACTGACTTAGAATAGATCATAATTCAAACAAAATGCTATATTAGAAATGTACCACTGAAATACATTTTGAATTTAAAAAATTGATGTTTCATGTCTGAGGAGGTGACCTATTGTACTTTACTAAATAAAATAAATTTTAATTTGAAGCCACTCGATTAGGATAACACTTTTAGAGCTCCTATAGTTCACTTTAATAAGATTTTATTAAAGTTGCCTCTAAGCTTTCTCACTTTAATTCAATTTATATTTTAAATATATCCTCCAGGAGTGATACAAACATTTCATCAAAATACTCTCTATATTAATCCTCAGCAGAGAGCTGCAATACATACCCAACCTTCACACCAGGTACACCAATAGCTCCCCAGTGCAAACCACCAGCATCTCATGCAGGGACTTCTGCAAGTCTTCATTAACACTTCCTTCCCCTTTTCTTTTAAAAAATTTTAACATTTTTTTCTTTTTATTTCTGAGAGGGAGAGAGAGACAGAGACAGAATGAGAAAGGGAGGGTCAGAGAGAGAGGGAGATACAGAATCTGAAACAGGCTCCAGGCTCTGAGTTAGCTGTCAGCACAGAGCCTGAACCCACGAACCGTGAGATCATGACCAGAGCCGAAGTCGACTGCCCAACTGACTGGGCCGCCCAGGCATCCCATTCCTTCCCCTTTTTAAAAAGTATTTCCAGGAACGCCTCAGTGGCTCAGTCAGTTGAGTGTCAGACTTTTGCCTTTGGCTTGGATCATGATTCCAGGGCCATGGGATCAAGCCCCTTGTTGGGCTCTTTGCTGAGCATGGAGCCTGCATGAGGTTCTTTCCCTCTTTCTCTCTCTCTCTCTCTCTCTCTCTCCCACTCTCTCTCCCTCTGCCCCTCTCCCCTGCTTGTGCTCTGTCCCTAAAATAAAAAATAAAATAAAAAAATTTTAAAGAACTTCCTATGGTCTGTTTTCCTAAGAGCAGCCAGAGATTCTTCTGCATGGCACTCTCCTGTACAAAATCTTCCAATGGCCATCCTCCTTCCTTACCACCCTCACAGAATATGCCCAAAGACTACAGAGTACCTGTATGGTCTGGCCAATCTACTTCTACCTCTCTTGCACTGCTTTAGAGACACTACTCTGCATGGCAGTCCTCAAACATACCCTTACAGTCTTTCCTATGTGGAAAGGTCTACCCACTTATTGCTCTATTGCTTAATTCTGTTCTCTTCATATAGATCTTTGCTTCAATAGCACCTCAATAAAAGGCTTTTTCTGAGACTTGCTATCATTCTTATCTCATCTATATGTCTCACAGTATATTACATATTTGTTTTAAGTTTGGTTAGGTTCTTCCTGAATCACCAACTTGATATATTTTATCACTTTAAAAAAAATAATAACTCTTTTCCATTTAAATATCCCTTTTGTTCCATTCTCTCATTTCTTTCCTTCTAGAAACTCAATTACACTGCATTAAAATTCATCACTGTGTCTTTTTGGTCTCCAACCTTTTATTCTGTAATTTTTGTGTCTCTGTTTTTCTTTCTGGATGTGTTTTTCTTTCATAAATAATGTTTTTCTGTTTATATCTTCAGATGTCCTTAACCTACTTTTATTTTTTAATATTTATTTATTTATTTAATTTTGAGAGAGTGAGTAAGAGTGGGGGAATGGTAGAGAGAGAGAGAGGGAGAGAGAGAATCCCAAGTAGGTACCATGGGGTCAGCACAGAACCCCATGCTGGGCTAATTCTAATGAACCATGAGATCATGACTTGAGCTGAAATCAAGAGTCAGCTGCTTGCTCCACTGAGCTACCCAGGCACTCCAGGAACTGCTCTCTTAAGATTGCATTTCCAAAACAGCTAACATTGATCCATCATCTACCTTTTCCCTTCCTGTAAAATTTGACAGTTAATATGCTCCCTTCCTGGCCATTCTACTGGTTTTGGGGGGCTCTGAACCATCCTAGGTTCCTATCTATTACAGTTATTACTTTTTACTGGTTAACTTTTTTGAAATTTTTAAATACTTCTTCATCCTCTACATGATGGAGTTTCTCCTAACTCTCAGAACTGAGCATTCTTTTTCTATGAATTTGTGTTCACACCAATTCTAAACAGTGACTATAAATTATATAAGGTTTCTAAAGATTTATCTTTGAATCTTCATTTCTACCCAAATCCAGGCCCCTTTTCAACTGCTTAGGGAATCCTTCCATTATGCATTACTCTGATCCTCAACCTAACATAAATCTTTTAGTCTACAATGTTTCATCAATAAGTAGAATCCAAGCTTTCTTTTCCAAAAAACATTCATTCTCCCTTGTTCAAACTTCTCTTTTCACACTGTTAACCTGTTGGAACATCCTGCCAAGCCTGGAGGTAATCCATTCAAGAATGCTTTTAATTACAACCAACCCGTCAGAAATACAAGCAATTATCAGGGAATACTATGAAAAATTATATGCCAACAAATTGGACAACTTAGAAGAAATGGACAAATTCCTAAACACACACTCACTACCAAAATTCACACGGGAAGAAATAGAAAACCTGAACAGACCCATAACGAGTGAAGAAATCGAATCAGTGATCAAAAATCTCCCAA
This sequence comes from Hyaena hyaena, assembly GCF_003009895.1. Classification (NCBI taxonomy): domain Eukaryota; kingdom Metazoa; phylum Chordata; class Mammalia; order Carnivora; family Hyaenidae; genus Hyaena; species Hyaena hyaena. The sequence continues at coordinate 1,281,331 of NW_024081136.1, forward strand.
CAAATAAGAGCCCTGGACCTGATGGCTTCCCTGGGGAATTCTACCAGACATTTAAAACAGAATTAATCCCAATTCTTCTCAAG